>NC_142628.1:8702500-9024375 GCF_059453375.1 Lepisosteus platostomus
GCGTGGGGCTTATAAAAAATGACAAAATGGGGAAAAATTAAATTTTCAAGGAAACTAAAAACCAACACCTTTCCTGTATTTCAAATGCATCCTAATGCACAACAAATGCATCAGAATATGTCTAGGTGCTGTCAAACCCTAACCCTAACCCTAGCTCGGGCACTTCTGGAACAAATTTTAAAATCCTGGTCTGCTGAAAAAGTGCTACAAAAGTTACTAAAATGGGTACAAATTGTTCAGAAACATTCACAATGGCAGTATTTCAGTACTTTAAAGGTATCTGCTTTCAATCTGTTTTAATTCTGCATTATCTAGGTTTTTGCAACCTGCTTCTGAAATGGTATATTAAATGTGCATGATTTTTGCTGTTTACAGCTTAGGATTACATTTACCACGAAAGTTTGAACATACTTTCCATTTAGTTTGTTTTAAAACACATCAAATAAGAGGATTCAGCATGTAGAAGGCTGTTTTCAAAAGATGCAGCGTTGACTGTGTTTGCCTGACAGGCGTGGGGCTTATAAAAAATGACAAAATGGGGAAAAATTAAATTTTCAAGGAAACTAAAAACCAACACCTTTCCTGTATTTCAAATGCATCCTAATGCACAACAAATGCATCAGAATATGTCTAGGTGCTGTCAAACCCTAACCCTAACCCTAGCTCGGGCACTTCTGGAACAAATTTTAAAATCCTGGTCTGCTGAAAAAGTGCTACAAAAGTTACTAAAATGGGTACAAATTGTTCAGAAACATTCACAATGGCAGTAGTTCAGTACTTTAAAGGTAGCTGCTTTCAATCTGTTTTAATTCTGCATTATCTAGGTTTTTGCAACCTGCTGCTGAAATGATATATTAAATGTGCATGATTTTTGCTGTTTACAGCTTAGGATTACATTTACCACGAAAGTTTGAATATACTTTCCATTTAGTTTGTTTTAAACCACATAAAATAAGAGGATTCAGCATGTAGAAAGGCTGTTTTCAAAACATTCAGCGTTGACTGTGTTTGCCTGACAGGCGTGGGGCTTATAAAAAATGACAAAATGGGGAAAAATTAAATTTTCAAGGAAACTAAAAACCAACACCTTTCCAGTATTTCAAATGCAACCTAATGCACAACAAATGCATCAGAATATGTCTAGGTGCTGTCAAACCCTAACCCTAACCCTAGCTCGGGCACTTCTGGAACAAATTTTAAAATCCTGGTCTGCTGAAAATGTGCTACAAAAGTTAGTAAAATGAGTACAAATTGTTCAGAAACATTCACAATGGCAGTATTTCAGTACTTTAAAGGTATCTGCTTTCAATCTGTTTTAATTCTGCATTTTCTAGGTTTTTGCAACCTGCTGCTGAAATGGTCTATTAAATGTGCATGATTTTTGCTGTTTACAGCTTAGGATTACATTTACCACTAAAGTTTGAACATACTTTCCATTTAGTTTGTTTTAAACCACATAAAATAAGAGGATTCAGCATGTAGAAAGGCTGTTTTCAAAACATTCAGCGTTGACTGTGTTTGCCTGACAGGCGTGGGGCTTATAAAAAATGACAAAATGGGGAAAAATTAAATTTTCAAGGAAACTAAAAACCAACACCTTTCCTGTATTTCAAATGCATCCTAATGCACAACAAATGCATCAGAATATGTCGAGGTGCTGTCAAACCCTAACCCTAACCCTAGCTCGGGCACTTCTGGAACAAATTTTAAAATCCTGGTCTGCTGAAAGAGTGCTACAAAAGTTAGTAAAATGAGTACAAATTGTTCAGAAACATTCACAATGGCAGTATTTCAGTACTTTAAAGGTATCTGCTTTCAATCTGTTTTAATTCTGCATTATCTAGGTTTTTGCAACCTGCTGCTGAAATGGTCTATTAAATGTGCATGATTTTTGCTGTTTACAGCTTAGGATTACATTTAACACGAAAGTTTGAACATACTTTCCATTTAGTTTGTTTTAAACCACATCAAATAAGAGGATTCAGCATGTAGAAAGGCTGTTTTCAAAACATTCAGCGTTGACTGTGTTTGCCTGACAGCCATGGGGCTTATAAAAAATGACAAAATGGGGAAAAATTAAATTTTCAAGGAAACTAAAAACCAACACCTTTCCTGTATTTCAAATGCATCCTAATGCACAACAAATGCATCAGAATATGTCTAGGTGCTGTCAATCCCTAACCCTAACCCTAGCTCGGGCACTTCTGGAACAAATTTTAAAATCCTGGTCTGCTGAAAAAGTGCTACAAAAGTTACTAAAATGGGTACAAATTGTTCAGAAACATTCACAATGGCAGTATTTCAGTACTTTAAAGGTATCTGCTTTCAATCTGTTTTAATTCTGCATTATCTAGGTTTTTGCAACCTGCTTCTGAAATGGTATATTAAATGTGCATGATTTTTGCTGTTTACAGCTTAGGATTACATTTACCACGAAAGTTTGAACATACTTTCCATTTAGTTTGTTTTAAAACACATCAAATAAGAGGATTCAGCATGTAGAAAGGCTGTTTTCAAAACATTCAGCGTTGACTGTGTTTGCCTGACAGGCGTGGGGCTTATAAAAAATGACAAAATGGGGAAAAATTAAATTTTCAAGGAAACTAAAAACCAACACCTTTCCTGTATTTCAAATGCATCCTAATGCACAACAAATGCATCAGAATATGTCGAGGTGCTGTCAAACCCTAACCCTAACCCTAGCTCGGGCACTTCTGGAACAAATTTTAAAATCCTGGTCTGCTGAAAGAGTGCTACAAAAGTTAGTAAAATGAGTACAAATTGTTCAGAAACATTCACAATGGCAGTATTTCAGTACTTTAAAGGTATCTGCTTTCAATCTGTTTTAATTCTGCATTATCTAGGTTTTTGCAACCTCCTGCTGAAATGGTATATTAAATGTGCATGATTTTTGCTGTTTACAGCTTAGGATTACATTTATCACGAAAGTTTGAACATACTTTCCATTTAGTTTGTTTTAAACCACATAAAATAAGAGGATGCAGCATGTAGAAAGGCTGTTTTCAAAACATGCAGCGTTGACTGTGTTTGCCTGACAGGCGTGGGGCTTATAAAAAATGACAAAATGGGGAAAAATTAAATTTTCAAGGAAACTAAAAACCAACACCTTTCCTGTATTTCAAATGCATCCTAATGCACAACAAATGCATCAGAATATGTCTAGGTGCTGTCAAACCCTAACCCTAACCTTAGCTCGGGCACTTCTGGAACAAATTTTAAAATCCTGGTCTGCTGAAAAAGTGCTACAAAAGTTACTAAAATGGGTACAAATTGTTCAGAAACATTCACAATGGCAGTATTTCAGTACTTTAAAGGTATCTGCTTTCAATCTGTTTTAATTCTGCATTATCTAGGTTTTTGCAACCTGCTTCTGAAATGGTATATTAAATGTGCATGATTTTTGCTGTTTACAGCTTAGGATTACATTTACCACGAAAGTTTGAACATACTTTTCCATTTAGTTTGTTTAAACCACATCAAATAAGAGGATTCAGCATGTAGAAAGGCTTGTTTCAAAACATGCAGCGTTGACTGTGTTTGCCTGACAGGCGTGGGGCTTATAAAAAATGACAAAATGGGGAAAAATTAAATTTTCAAGGAAACTAAAAACCAACACCTTTCCTGTATTTCAAATGCATCCTAATACACAACAAATGCATCAGAATATGTCTAGGTGCTGTAAAACCCTAACCCTAACCCTAGCTCGGGCACTTCTGGAACAATTTTTATAATCCTGGTCTACTGAAAAAGTGCTACAAAAGTTAGTAAAATGAGTACAAATTGTTCAGAAACATTCACTATGGCAGTATTTCAGTACTTTAAAGGTATCTGCTTTCAATCTGTTTTAATTCTGCATTATTTAGGTTTTTGCAACCTCCTGCTGAAATGGTATATTAAATGTGCATGATTTTTGCTGTTTACAGCTTATCATTACATTTACCACTAAAGTTTGAACATACTTTCCATTTAGTTTGTTTTATACCACATCAAATAAGAGGATTCAGCATGTAGAAAGGCTGTTTTCAAAACATTCAGCGTGGACTGTGTTTGCCTGACAGGCGTGGGGCTTATAAAAAATGACAAAATGAGGAAAAATTAAATTTTCAAGGAAACTAAAAACCAACACCTTTCCTGTATTTCTAATGCATCCTAATGCACAACAAATGCATCAGAATATGTCTAGGTGCTGTCAAACCCTAACCCTAACCCTAGCTCGGGCACTTTTGGAACAAATTTTAAAATCCTGGTCTGCTGAAAAAGTGCTACAAAAGTTACTAAAATGGGTACAAATTGTTCAGAAACATTCACAATGGCAGTAGTTCAGTACTTTAAAGGTATCTGCTTTCAATCTGTTTTAATTCTGCATTATCTAGGTTTTTGCAACCTGCTGCTGAAATGGTATATTAAATGTGCATGATTTTTGCTGTTTACAGCTTAGGATTACATTTACCACGAAAGTTTGAACATACCTTCCATTTAGTTTGTTTTAAAACACATCAAATAAGAGGATTCAGCATGTAGAAAGGCTGTTTTCAAAACATTCAGCGTTGACTGTGTTTGCCTGACAGCCATGGGGCTTATAAAAAATGACAAAATGGCGAAAAATTAAATTTTCAAGGAAACTAAAAACCAACACCTTTCCTGTATTTCAAATGCATCCTAATGCACAACAAATGCATCAGAATATGTCTAGGTGCTGTCAAACCCTAACCCTAACCCTAGCTCGGGCACTTCTGGAACAATTTTTAAAATCCTGGTCTGCTGAAAAAGTGCTACAAAAGTTACTAAAATGGGTACTAATTGTTCAGAAACTTTCACAATGGCAGTAGTTCAGTACTTTAAAGGTATCTGCTTTCAATCTGTTTTTATTCTGCATTATCTAGGTTTTTGCAACCTCCTGCTGAAATGGTATATTAAATGTGCATGATTTTTGCTGTTTACAGCTTAGGATTACATTTACCACGAAAGTTTGAACATACTTTCCATTAAGTTTGTTTTAAAACACATCAAATAAGAGGATTCAGCATGTAGAAAGGCTGTTTTCAAAACATTCAGCGTTGACTGTGTTTGCCTGACAGCCATGGGGCTTATAAAAAATGACAAAATGGGGAAAAATTAAATTTTCAAGGAAACTAAAAACCAACACCTTTCCTGTATTTCAAATGCATCCTAATGCACAACAAATGCATCAGAATATGTCTAGGTGCTGTCAAACCCTAACCCTAACCCTAGCTCGGGCACTTCTGGAACAAATTTTAAAATCCTGGTCTGCTGAAAAAGTGCTACAAAAGTTACTAAAATGGGTACAAATTGTTCAGAAACATTCACAATGGCAGTATTTCAGTACTTTAAAGGTATCTGCTTTCAATCTGTTTTAATTCTGCATTATCTAGGTTTTTGCAACCTGCTTCTGAAATGGTATATTAAATGTGCATGATTTTTGCTGTTTACAGCTTAGGATTACATTTACCACGAAAGTTTGAACATACTTTCCATTTAGTTTGTTTTAAAACACATCAAATAAGAGGATTCAGCATGTAGAAGGCTGTTTTCAAAAGATGCAGCGTTGACTGTGTTTGCCTGACAGGCGTGGGGCTTATAAAAAATGACAAAATGGGGAAAAATTAAATTTTCAAGGAAACTAAAAACCAACACCTTTCCTGTATTTCAAATGCATCCTAATGCACAACAAATGCATCAGAATATGTCTAGGTGCTGTCAAACCCTAACCCTAACCCTAGCTCGGGCACTTCTGGAACAAATTTTAAAATCCTGGTCTGCTGAAAAAGTGCTACAAAAGTTACTAAAATGGGTACAAATTGTTCAGAAACATTCACAATGGCAGTAGTTCAGTACTTTAAAGGTAGCTGCTTTCAATCTGTTTTAATTCTGCATTATCTAGGTTTTTGCAACCTGCTGCTGAAATGATATATTAAATGTGCATGATTTTTGCTGTTTACAGCTTAGGATTACATTTACCACGAAAGTTTGAATATACTTTCCATTTAGTTTGTTTTAAACCACATAAAATAAGAGGATTCAGCATGTAGAAAGGCTGTTTTCAAAACATTCAGCGTTGACTGTGTTTGCCTGACAGGCGTGGGGCTTATAAAAAATGACAAAATGGGGAAAAATTAAATTTTCAAGGAAACTAAAAACCAACACCTTTCCAGTATTTCAAATGCAACCTAATGCACAACAAATGCATCAGAATATGTCTAGGTGCTGTCAAACCCTAACCCTAACCCTAGCTCGGGCACTTCTGGAACAAATTTTAAAATCCTGGTCTGCTGAAAATGTGCTACAAAAGTTAGTAAAATGAGTACAAATTGTTCAGAAACATTCACAATGGCAGTATTTCAGTACTTTAAAGGTATCTGCTTTCAATCTGTTTTAATTCTGCATTTTCTAGGTTTTTGCAACCTGCTGCTGAAATGGTCTATTAAATGTGCATGATTTTTGCTGTTTACAGCTTAGGATTACATTTACCACTAAAGTTTGAACATACTTTCCATTTAGTTTGTTTTAAACCACATAAAATAAGAGGATTCAGCATGTAGAAAGGCTGTTTTCAAAACATTCAGCGTTGACTGTGTTTGCCTGACAGGCGTGGGGCTTATAAAAAATGACAAAATGGGGAAAAATTAAATTTTCAAGGAAACTAAAAACCAACACCTTTCCTGTATTTCAAATGCATCCTAATGCACAACAAATGCATCAGAATATGTCGAGGTGCTGTCAAACCCTAACCCTAACCCTAGCTCGGGCACTTCTGGAACAAATTTTAAAATCCTGGTCTGCTGAAAGAGTGCTACAAAAGTTAGTAAAATGAGTACAAATTGTTCAGAAACATTCACAATGGCAGTATTTCAGTACTTTAAAGGTATCTGCTTTCAATCTGTTTTAATTCTGCATTATCTAGGTTTTTGCAACCTGCTGCTGAAATGGTCTATTAAATGTGCATGATTTTTGCTGTTTACAGCTTAGGATTACATTTAACACGAAAGTTTGAACATACTTTCCATTTAGTTTGTTTTAAACCACATCAAATAAGAGGATTCAGCATGTAGAAAGGCTGTTTTCAAAACATTCAGCGTTGACTGTGTTTGCCTGACAGCCATGGGGCTTATAAAAAATGACAAAATGGGGAAAAATTAAATTTTCAAGGAAACTAAAAACCAACACCTTTCCTGTATTTCAAATGCATCCTAATGCACAACAAATGCATCAGAATATGTCTAGGTGCTGTCAATCCCTAACCCTAACCCTAGCTCGGGCACTTCTGGAACAAATTTTAAAATCCTGGTCTGCTGAAAAAGTGCTACAAAAGTTACTAAAATGGGTACAAATTGTTCAGAAACATTCACAATGGCAGTATTTCAGTACTTTAAAGGTATCTGCTTTCAATCTGTTTTAATTCTGCATTATCTAGGTTTTTGCAACCTGCTTCTGAAATGGTATATTAAATGTGCATGATTTTTGCTGTTTACAGCTTAGGATTACATTTACCACGAAAGTTTGAATATACTTTCCATTTAGTTTGTTTTAAAACACATCAAATAAGAGGATTCAGCATGTAGAAAGGCTGTTTTCAAAACATTCAGCGTTGACTGTGTTTGCCTGACAGGCGTGGGGCTTATAAAAAATGACAAAATGGGGAAAAATTAAATTTTCAAGGAAACTAAAAACCAACACCTTTCCTGTATTTCAAATGCATCCTAATGCACAACAAATGCATCAGAATATGTCGAGGTGCTGTCAAACCCTAACCCTAACCCTAGCTCGGGCACTTCTGGAACAAATTTTAAAATCCTGGTCTGCTGAAAGAGTGCTACAAAAGTTAGTAAAATGAGTACAAATTGTTCAGAAACATTCACAATGGCAGTATTTCAGTACTTTAAAGGTATCTGCTTTCAATCTGTTTTAATTCTGCATTATCTAGGTTTTTGCAACCTCCTGCTGAAATGGTATATTAAATGTGCATGATTTTTGCTGTTTACAGCTTAGGATTACATTTATCACGAAAGTTTGAACATACTTTCCATTTAGTTTGTTTTAAACCACATAAAATAAGAGGATGCAGCATGTAGAAAGGCTGTTTTCAAAACATGCAGCGTTGACTGTGTTTGCCTGACAGGCGTGGGGCTTATAAAAAATGACAAAATGGGGAAAAATTAAATTTTCAAGGAAACTAAAAACCAACACCTTTCCTGTATTTCAAATGCATCCTAATGCACAACAAATGCATCAGAATATGTCTAGGTGCTGTCAAACCCTAACCCTAACCTTAGCTCGGGCACTTCTGGAACAAATTTTAAAATCCTGGTCTGCTGAAAAAGTGCTACAAAAGTTACTAAAATGGGTACAAATTGTTCAGAAACATTCACAATGGCAGTATTTCAGTACTTTAAAGGTATCTGCTTTCAATCTGTTTTAATTCTGCATTATCTAGGTTTTTGCAACCTGCTTCTGAAATGGTATATTAAATGTGCATGATTTTTGCTGTTTACAGCTTATGATTACATTTACCACGAAAGTTTGAACATACTTTTCCATTTAGTTTGTTTAAACCACATCAAATAAGAGGATTCAGCATGTAGAAAGGCTTGTTTCAAAACATGCAGCGTTGACTGTGTTTGCCTGACAGGCGTGGGGCTTATAAAAAATGACAAAATGGGGAAAAATTAAATTTTCAAGGAAACTAAAAACCAACACCTTTCCTGTATTTCAAATGCATCCTAATACACAACAAATGCATCAGAATATGTCTAGGTGCTGTAAAACCCTAACCCTAACCCTAGCTCGGGCACTTCTGGAACAATTTTTATAATCCTGGTCTACTGAAAAAGTGCTACAAAAGTTAGTAAAATGAGTACAAATTGTTCAGAAACATTCACTATGGCAGTATTTCAGTACTTTAAAGGTATCTGCTTTCAATCTGTTTTAATTCTGCATTATTTAGGTTTTTGCAACCTCCTGCTGAAATGGTATATTAAATGTGCATGATTTTTGCTGTTTACAGCTTATCATTACATTTACCACTAAAGTTTGAACATACTTTCCATTTAGTTTGTTTTATACCACATCAAATAAGAGGATTCAGCATGTAGAAAGGCTGTTTTCAAAACATTCAGCGTGGACTGTGTTTGCCTGACAGGCGTGGGGCTTATAAAAAATGACAAAATGAGGAAAAATTAAATTTTCAAGGAAACTAAAAACCAACACCTTTCCTGTATTTCTAATGCATCCTAATGCACAACAAATGCATCAGAATATGTCTAGGTGCTGTCAAACCCTAACCCTAACCCTAGCTCGGGCACTTTTGGAACAAATTTTAAAATCCTGGTCTGCTGAAAAAGTGCTACAAAAGTTACTAAAATGGGTACAAATTGTTCAGAAACATTCACAATGGCAGTAGTTCAGTACTTTAAAGGTATCTGCTTTCAATCTGTTTTAATTCTGCATTATCTAGGTTTTTGCAACCTGCTGCTGAAATGGTATATTAAATGTGCATGATTTTTGCTGTTTACAGCTTAGGATTACATTTACCACGAAAGTTTGAACATACCTTCCATTTAGTTTGTTTTAAAACACATCAAATAAGAGGATTCAGCATGTAGAAAGGCTGTTTTCAAAACATTCAGCGTTGACTGTGTTTGCCTGACAGCCATGGGGCTTATAAAAAATGACAAAATGGCGAAAAATTAAATTTTCAAGGAAACTAAAAACCAACACCTTTCCTGTATTTCAAATGCATCCTAATGCACAACAAATGCATCAGAATATGTCTAGGTGCTGTCAAACCCTAACCCTAACCCTAGCTCGGGCACTTCTGGAACAATTTTTAAAATCCTGGTCTGCTGAAAAAGTGCTACAAAAGTTACTAAAATGGGTACTAATTGTTCAGAAACTTTCACAATGGCAGTAGTTCAGTACTTTAAAGGTATCTGCTTTCAATCTGTTTTTATTCTGCATTATCTAGGTTTTTGCAACCTCCTGCTGAAATGGTATATTAAATGTGCATGATTTTTGCTGTTTACAGCTTAGGATTACATTTACCACGAAAGTTTGAACATACTTTCCATTAAGTTTGTTTTAAAACACATCAAATAAGAGGATTCAGCATGTAGAAAGGCTGTTTTCAAAACATTCAGCGTTGACTGTGTTTGCCTGACAGCCATGGGGCTTATAAAAAATGACAAAATGGGGAAAAATTAAATTTTCAAGGAAACTAAAAACCAACACCTTTCCTGTATTTCAAATGCATCCTAATGCACAACAAATGCATCAGAATATGTCTAGGTACTGTCAAACCCTAACCCTAACCCTAGCTCGGGCACTTCTGGAACAATTTTTAAAATCTGGTCTGCTGAAAAAGTGCTACAAAAGTTACTAAAATGGGTACAAATTGTTCAGAAACATTCACAATGGCAGTATTTCAGTACTTTAAAGGTATCTGCTTTCAATCTGTTTTAATTCTGCATTATCTAGGTTTTTGCAACCTCCTGCTGAAATGGTATTTTAAATGTGCATGATTTTTGCTGTTTACAGCTTATCATTACATTTACCACTAAAGTTTGAACATACTTTCCATTTAGTTTGTTTTAAACCACATAAAATAACAGGATTCAGCATGTAGAAAGGCTGTTTTCAAAACATTCAGCGTTGACTGTGTTTGCCTGACAGGCGTGGGGCTTATAAAAAATGACAAAATGAGGAAAAATTAAATTTTCAAGGAAACTAAAAACCAACACCTTTCCTGTATTTCAAATGCATCCTAATGCACAACAAATGCATCAGAATATGTCTAGGTGCTGTCAAACCCTAACCCTAACCCTAGCTCGGGCACTTCTGGAACAATTTTTAAAATCCTGGTCTGCTGAAAAAGTGCTACAAAAGTTACTAAAATGGGTACAAATTGTTCAGAAACATTCACAATGGCAGTAGTTCAGTACTTTAAAGGTATCTGCTTTCAATCTGTTTTAATTCTGCATTATCTAGGTTTTTGCAACCTGCTGCTGAAATGGTATATTAAATGTGCATGATTTTTGCTGTTTACAGCTTAGGATTACATTTACCACGAAAGTTTGAACATACTTTCCATTTAGTTTGTTTTAAAACACATCAAATAAGAGGATTCAGCATGTAGAAAGGCTGTTTTCAAAACATTCAGCGTTGACTGTGTTTGCCTGACAGCCATGGGGCTTATAAAAAATAACAAAATGGCGAAAAATTAAATTTTCAAGGAAACTAAAAACCAACACCTTTCCTGTATTTCAAATGCATCCTAATGTACAACAAATGCATCAGAATATGTCTAGGTGCTGTCAAACCCTAACCCTACCCTAGCTCGGGCACTTCTGGAACAAATTTTAAAATCCTGGTCTGCTGAAAAAGTGCTACAAAAGTTACTACAATGGGTACAAATTGTTCAGAAACATTCACAATGGCAGTAGTTCAGTACTTTAAAGGTATCTGCTTTCAATCTGTTTTAATTCTGCATTATCTAGGTTTTTGCAACCTGCTTCTGAAATGGTATATTAAATGTGCATGATTTTTGCTGTTTACAGCTTAGGCTTACATTTACCACGAAAGTTTGACCATACTTTCCATTTAGTTTGTTTTAAACCACATAAAATAAGAGGATTCAGCATGTAGAAAGGCTGTTTTCAAAAGATGCAGCGTTGACTGTGTTTGCCTGACAGGCGTGGGGCTTATAAAAAATGACAAAAGGAGGAAAAATTAAATTTTCAAGGAAACTAAAAACCAACACCTTTCCTGTATTTCAAATGCATCCTAATGCACAACAAATGCATCAGAATATGTCTAGGTGCTGTCAAACCCTAACCCTAACCCTAGCTCGGGCACTTCTGGAACAAATTTTAAAATCCTGGTCTGCTGAAAAAGTGCTACAAAAGTTAGTAAAATGAGTACAAATTGTTCAGAAACATTCACTATGGCAGTATTTCAGTACTTTAAAGGTATCTGCTTTCAATCTGTTTTAATTCTGCATTATTTAGGTTTTTGCAACCTCCAGCTGAAATGGTATACTAAATGTGCATGATTTTTGCTGTTTACAGCTTATCATTACATTTACCACTAAAGTTTGAGCATACTTTCCATTTAGTTTGTTTTAAACCACATCAAATAAGAGGATTCAGCATGTAGAAAGGCTGATTTCAAAACATTCAGCGTTGACTGTGTTTGCCTGACAGGCGTGGGGCTTATAAAAAATGACAAAATGGCGAAAAATTAAATTTTCAAGGAAACTAAAAACCAATGGCAGTAGTTCAGTACTTTAAAGGTATCTGCTTTCAATCTGTTTTAATTCTGCATTATCTAGGTTTTTGCAACCTGCTTCTGAAATGGTATATTAAATGTGCATGATTTTTGCTGTTTACAGCTTAGGCTTACATTTACCACGAAAGTTTGAACATACTTTCCATTTAGTTTGTTTTAAACCACATAAAATAAGAGGATTCAGCATGTAGAAAGGCTGTTTTCAAAAGATGCAGCGTTGACTGTGTTTGCCTGACAGGCGTGGGGCTTATAAAAAATGACAAAAGGAGGAAAAATTAAATTTTCAAGGAAACTAAAAACCAACACCTTTCCTGTATTTCAAATGCATCCTAATGCACAACAAATGCATCAGAATATGTCTAGGTGCTGTCAAACCCTAACCCTAACCCTAGCTCGGGCACTTCTGGAACAAATTTTAAAATCCTGGTCTGCTGAAAAAGTGCTACAAAAGTTAGTAAAATGAGTACAAATTGTTCAGAAACATTCACTATGGCAGTATTTCAGTACTTTAAAGGTATCTGCTTTCAATCTGTTTTAATTCTGCATTATTTAGGTTTTTGCAACCTCCTGCTGAAATGGTATACTAAATGTGCATGATTTTTGCTGTTTACAGCTTATCATTACATTTACCACTAAAGTTTGAGCATACTTTCCATTTAGTTTGTTTTAAACCACATCAAATAAGAGGATTCAGCATGTAGAAAGGCTGATTTCAAAACATTCAGCGTTGACTGTGTTTGCCTGACAGGCGTGGGGCTTATAAAAAATGACAAAATGGCGAAAAATTAAATTTTCAAGGAAACTAAAAACCAACACCTTTCCTGTATTTCAAATGCATCCTAATGCACAACAAATGCATCAGAATATGTCTAGGTGCTGTCAAACCCTAACCCTAACCCTAGCTCGGGCACTTCTGGAACAATTTTTAAAATCCTGGTCTGCTGAAAAAGTGCTACAAAAGTTACTAAAATGGGTACAAATTGTTCAGAAACATTCACAATGGCAGTAGTTCAGTACTTTAAAGGTATCTGCTTTCAATCTGTTTTAATTCTGCATTATCTAGGTTTTTGCAACCTGCTGCTGAAATGGTATATTAAATGTGCATGATTTTTGCTGTTTACAGCTTAGGATTACATTTACCACGAAAGTTTGAACATACTTTCCATTTAGTTTGTTTTAAAACACATCAAATAAGAGGATTCAGCATGTAGAAAGGCTGTTTTCAAAACATTCAGCGTTGACTGTGTTTGCCTGATAGCCATGGGGCTTATAAAAAATGACAAAATGGCGAAAAATTAAATTTTCAAGGAAACTAAAAACCAACACCTTTCCTGTATTTCAAATGCATCCTAATGCACAACAAATGCATCAGAATATGTCTAGGTGCTGTCAAACCCTAACCCTAACCCTAGCTCGGGCACTTCTGGAACAAATTTTAAAATCCTGGTCTGCTGAAAAAGTGCTACAAAAGTTACTAAAATGGGTACAAATTGTTCAGAAACTTTAACAATGGCAGTATTTCAGTACTTTAAAGGTATCTGCTTTCAATCTGTTTTAATTCTGCATTATCTAGGTTTTTGCAACCTGCTTCTAAAATGGTATATTAAATGTGCATGATTTTTGCTGTTTACAGCTTAGGCTTACATTTACCACGAAAGTTTGAACATACTTTCCATTTAGTTTGTTTTAAACCACATAAAATAAGAGGATTCAGCATGTAGAAAGGCTGTTTTCAAAAGATGCAGCGTTGACTGTGTTTGCCTGACAGGCGTGGGGCTTATAAAAAATGACAAAAGGAGGAAAAATTAAATTTTCAAGGAAACTAAAAACCAACACCTTTCCTGTATTTCAAATGCATCCTAATGCACAACAAATGCATCAGAATATGTCTAGGTGCTGTCAAACCCTAACCCTAACCCTAGCTCGGGCACTTCTGGAACAAATTTTAAAATCCTGGTCTGCTGAAAAAGTGCTACAAAAGTTAGTAAAATGAGTACAAATTGTTCAGAAACATTCACTATGGCAGTATTTCAGTACTTTAAAGGTATCTGCTTTCAATCTGTTTTAATTCTGCATTATTTAGGTTTTTGCAACCTCCTGCTGAAATGGTATACTAAATGTGCATGATTTTTGCTGTTTACAGCTTATCATTACATTTACCACTAAAGTTTGAGCATACTTTCCATTTAGTTTGTTTTAAACCACATCAAATAAGAGGATTCAGCATGTAGAAAGGCTGATTTCAAAACATTCAGCGTTGACTGTGTTTGCCTGACAGGCGTGGGGCTTATAAAAAATGACAAAATGGCGAAAAATTAAATTTTCAAGGAAACTAAAAACCAACACCTTTCCTGTATTTCAAATGCATCCTAATGCACAACAAATGCATCAGAATATGTCTAGGTGCTGTCAAACCCTAACCCTAACCCTAGCTCGGGCACTTCTGGAACAATTTTTAAAATCCTGGTCTGCTGAAAAAGTGCTACAAAAGTTACTAAAATGGGTACAAATTGTTCAGAAACATTCACAATGGCAGTAGTTCAGTACTTTAAAGGTATCTGCTTTCAATCTGTTTTAATTCTGCATTATCTAGGTTTTTGCAACCTGCTGCTGAAATGGTATATTAAATGTGCATGATTTTTGCTGTTTACAGCTTAGGATTACATTTACCACGAAAGTTTGAACATACTTTCCATTTAGTTTGTTTTAAAACACATCAAATAAGAGGATTCAGCATGTAGAAAGGCTGTTTTCAAAACATTCAGCGTTGACTGTGTTTGCCTGACAGCCATGGGGCTTATAAAAAATAACAAAATGGCGAAAAATTAAATTTTCAAGGAAACTAAAAACCAACACCTTTCCTGTATTTCAAATGCATCCTAATGCACAACAAATGCATCAGAATATGTCTAGGTGCTGTCAAACCCTAACCCTACCCTAGCTCGGGCACTTCTGGAACAAATTTTAAAATCCTGGTCTGCTGAAAAAGTGCTACAAAAGTTACTACAATGGGTACAAATTGTTCAGAAACATTCACAATGGCAGTAGTTCAGTACTTTAAAGGTATCTGCTTTCAATCTGTTTTAATTCTGCATTATCTAGGTTTTTGCAACCTCCTGCTGAAATGGTATATTAAATGTGCATGATTTTTGCTGTTTACAGCTTAGGATTACATTTATCCACGAAAGTTTGAACATACTTTCCATTTAGTTTGTTTTAAACCACATAAAATGAGAGGATGCAGCATGTAGAAAGGCTGTTTTCAAAACATTCAGCGTTGACTGTGTTTGCCTGATAGCCATGGGGCTTATAAAAAATGACAAAATGGCGAAAAATTAAATTTTCAAGGAAACTAAAAACCAACACCTTTCCTGTATTTCAAATGCATCCTAATGCACAACAAATGCATCAGAATATGTCTAGGTGCTGTCAAACCCTAACCCTAACCCTAGCTCGGGCACTTCTGGAACAAATTTTAAAATCCTGGTCTGCTGAAAAAGTGCTACAAAAGTTACTAAAATGGGTACAAATTGTTCAGAAACTTTAACAATGGCAGTATTTCAGTACTTTAAAGGTATCTGCTTTCAATCTGTTTTAATTCTGCATTATCTAGGTTGCAACCTGCTTCTGAAATGGTATATTAAATGTGCATGATTTTTGCTGTTTACAGCTTAGGCTTACATTTACCACGAAAGTTTGAACATACTTTCCATTTAGTTTGTTTTAAACCACATAAAATAAGAGGATTCAGCATGTAGAAAGGCTGTTTTCAAAAGATGCAGCGTTGACTGTGTTTGCCTGACAGGCGTGGGGCTTATAAAAAATGACAAAAGGAGGAAAAATTAAATTTTCAAGGAAACTAAAAACCAACACCTTTCCTGTATTTCAAATGCATCCTAATGCACAACAAATGCATCAGAATATGTCTAGGTGCTGTCAAACCCTAACCCTAACCCTAGCTCGGGCACTTCTGGAACAAATTTTAAAATCCTGGTCTGCTGAAAAAGTGCTACAAAAGTTACTACAATGGGTACAAATTGTTCAGAAACATTCACAATGGCAGTAGTTCAGTACTTTAAAGGTATCTGCTTTCAATCTGTTTTAATTCTGCATTATCTAGGTTTTTGCAACCTGCTGCTGAAATGGTATATTAAATGTGCATGATTTTTGCTGTTTACAGCTTAGGATTACATTTACCACGAAAGTTTGAACATACTTTCCATTTAGTTTGTTTTAAAACACATCAAATAAGAGGATTCAGCATGTAGAAAGGCTGTTTTCAAAACATTCAGCGTTGACTGTGTTTGCCTGACAGCCATGGGACTTATAAAAAATGACAAAATGGCGAAAAATTAAATTTTCAAGGAAACTAAAAACCAACACCTTTCCTGTATTTCAAATGCATCCTAATGCACAACAAATGCATCAGAATATGTCTAGGTGCTGTCAAACCCTAACCCTAACCCTAGCTCGGGCACTTCTGGAACAATTTTTAAAATCCTGGTCTACTGGAAAAGTGCTACAAAAGTTAGTAAAATGAGTACAAATTGTTCAGAAACATTCACAATGGCAGTATTTCAGTACTTTAAAGGTATCTGCTTTCAATCTGTTTTAATTCTGCATTATCTAGGTTTTTGCAACCTGCTGCTGAAATGGTATATTAAATGTGCATGATTTTTGCTGTTTACAGTTTAGGATTACATTTACCACGAAAGTTTGAACATACTTTCCATTTAGTTTGTTTTAAAACACATCAAATAAGAGGATTCAGCATGTAGAAAGGCTGTTTTCAAAACATTCAGCGTTGACTGTGTTTGCCTGATAGCCATGGGGCTTATAAAAAATGACAAAATGGCGAAAAATTAAATTTTCAAGGAAACTAAAAACCAACACCTTTCCTGTATTTCAAATGCATCCTAATGCACAACAAATGCATCAGAATATGTCTAGGTGCTGTCAAACCCTAACCCTAACCCTAGCTCGGGCACTTCTGGAACAAATTTTAAAATCCTGGTCTGCTGAAAAAGTGCTACAAAAGTTACTAAAATGGGTACAAATTGTTCAGAAACTTTAACAATGGCAGTATTTCAGTACTTTAAAGGTATCTGCTTTCAATCTGTTTTAATTCTGCATTATCTAGGTTTTTGCAACCTGCTTCTGAAATGGTATATTAAATGTGCATGATTTTTGCTGTTTACAGCTTAGGCTTACATTTACCACGAAAGTTTGAACATACTTTCCATTTAGTTTGTTTTAAACCACATAAAATAAGAGGATTCAGCATGTAGAAAGGCTGTTTTCAAAAGATGCAGCGTTGACTGTGTTTGCCTGACAGGCGTGGGGCTTATAAAAAATGACAAAAGGAGGAAAAATTAAATTTTCAAGGAAACTAAAAACCAACACCTTTCCTGTATTTCAAATGCATCCTAATGCACAACAAATGCATCAGAATATGTCTAGGTGCTGTCAAACCCTAACCCTAACCCTAGCTCGGGCACTTCTGGAACAAATTTTAAAATCCTGGTCTGCTGAAAAAGTGCTACAAAAGTTACTAAAATGGGTACAAATTGTTCAGAAACATTCACAATGGCAGTAGTTCAGTACTTTAAAGGTATCTGCTTTCAATCTGTTTTAATTCTGCATTATCTAGGTTTTTGCAACCTGCTGCTGAAATGGTATATTAAATGTGCATGATTTTTGCTGTTTACAGCTTAGGATTACATTTACCACGAAAGTTTGAACATACTTTCCATTTAGTTTGTTTTAAAACACATCAAATAAGAGGATGCAGCATGTAGAAAGGCTGTTTTCAAAACATTCAGCGTTGACTGTGTTTGCCTGACAGACATGGGGCTTATAAAAAATGACAAAATGGGGAAAAATTAAATTTTCAAGGAAACTAAAAACCAACACCTTTCCTGTATTTCAAATGCATCCTAATGCACAACAAATGCATCAGAATATGTCTAGGTGCTGTCAAACCCTAACCCTAACCCTAGCTCGGGCACTTCTGGAACAATTTTTAAAATCCTGGTCTGCTGAAAAAGTGCTACAAAAGTTAGTAAAATGAGTACAAATTGTTCAGAAACATTCACTATGGCAGTATTTCAGTACTTTAAAGGTATGTGCTTTCAATCTGTTTTAATTCTACATTATTTAGGTTTTTGCAACCTCCTGCTGAAATGGTATACTAAATGTGCATGATTTTTGCTGTTTACAGCTTATCATTACATTTACCACTAAAGTTTGAACATACTTTCCATTTAGTTTGTTTTAAACCACATCAAATAAGAGGATTCAGCATGTAGAAAGGCTGATTTCAAAACATTCAGCGTTGACTGTGTTTGCCTGACAGGCGTGGGGCTTATAAAAAATGACAAAATGGGGAAAAATTAAATTTTCAAGGAAACTAAAAACCAACACCTTTCCTGTATTTCAAATGCATCCTAATGCACAACAAATGCATCAGAATATGTCTAGGTGCTGTCAAACCCTAACCCTAACCCTAGCTCGGGCACTTCTGGAACAATTTTTAAAATCCTGGTCTACTGAAAAAGTGCTACAAAAGTTAGTAAAATGAGTACAAATTGTTCAGAAACATTCACAATGGCAGTATTTCAGTACTTTAAAGGTATCTGCTTTCAATCTGTTTTAATTCTGCATTATCTAGGTTTTTGCAACCTGCTGCTGAAATGGTATATTAAATGTGCATGATTTTTGCTGTTTACAGTTTAGGATTACATTTACCACGAAAGTTTGAACATACTTTCCATTTAGTTTGTTTTAAAACACATCAAATAAGAGGATTCAGCATGTAGAAAGGCTGTTTTCAAAACATTCAGCGTTGACTGTGTTTGCCTGATAGCCATGGGGCTTATAAAAAATGACAAAATGGCGAAAAATTAAATTTTCAAGGAAACTAAAAACCAACACCTTTCCTGTATTTCAAATGCATCCTAATGCACAACAAATGCATCAGAATATGTCTAGGTGCTGTCAAACCCTAACCCTAACCCTAGCTCGGGCACTTCTGGAACAAATTTTAAAATCCTGGTCTGCTGAAAAAGTGCTACAAAAGTTACTAAAATGGGTACAAATTGTTCAGAAACTTTAACAATGGCAGTATTTCAGTACTTTAAAGGTATCTGCTTTCAATCTGTTTTAATTCTGCATTATCTAGGTTTTTGCAACCTGCTTCTGAAATGGTATATTAAATGTGCATGATTTTTGCTGTTTACAGCTTAGGCTTACATTTACCACGAAAGTTTGAACATACTTTCCATTTAGTTTGTTTTAAACCACATAAAATAAGAGGATTCAGCATGTAGAAAGGCTGTTTTCAAAAGATGCAGCGTTGACTGTGTTTGCCTGACAGGCGTGGGGCTTATAAAAAATGACAAAAGGAGGAAAAATTAAATTTTCAAGGAAACTAAAAACCAACACCTTTCCTGTATTTCAAATGCATCCTAATGCACAACAAATGCATCAGAATATGTCTAGGTGCTGTCAAACCCTAACCCTAACCCTAGCTCGGGCACTTCTGGAACAAATTTTAAAATCCTGGTCTGCTGAAAAAGTGCTACAAAAGTTACTAAAATGGGTACAAATTGTTCAGAAACATTCACAATGGCAGTAGTTCAGTACTTTAAAGGTATCTGCTTTCAATCTGTTTTAATTCTGCATTATCTAGGTTTTTGCAACCTGCTGCTGAAATGGTATATTAAATGTGCATGATTTTTGCTGTTTACAGCTTAGGCTTACATTTACCACGAAAGTTTGAACATACTTTCCATTTAGTTTGTTTTAAAACACATAAAATAAGAGGATTCAGCATGTAGAAAGGCTGTTTTCAAAAGATGCAGCGTTGACTGTGTTTGCCTGACAGGCGTGGGGCTTATAAAAAATGACAAAAGGAGGAAAAATTAAATTTTCAAGGAAACTAAAAACCAACACCTTTCCTGTATTTCAAATGCATCCTAATGCACAACAAATGCATCAGAATATGTCTAGGTGCTGTCAAACCCTAACCCTAACCCTAGCTCGGGCACTTCTGGAACAAATTTTAAAATCCTGGTCTGCTGAAAAAGTGCTACAAAAGTTACTAAAATGGGTACAAATTGTTCAGAAACATTCACAATGGCAGTAGTTCAGTACTTTAAAGGTATCTGCTTTCAATCTGTTTTAATTCTGCATTATCTAGGTTTTTGCAACCTGCTGCTGAAATGGTATATTAAATGTGCATGATTTTTGCTGTTTACAGCTTAGGATTACATTTACCACGAAAGTTTGAACATACTTTCCATTTAGTTTGTTTTAAAACACATCAAATAAGAGGATTCAGCATGTAGAAAGGCTGTTTTCAAAACATTCAGCGTTGACTGTGTTTGCCTGACAGCCATGGGGCTTATAAAAAATGACAAAATGGGGAAAAATTAAATTTTCAAGGAAACTAAAAACCAACACCTTTCCTGTATTTCAAATGCATCCTAATGCACAACAAATGCATCAGAATATGTCTAGGTGCTGTCAAACCCTAACCCTAACCCTAGCTCGGGCACTTCTGGAACAATTTTTAAAATCCTGGTCTGCTGAAAAAGTGCTACAAAAGTTACTAAAATGGGTACAAATTGTTCAGAAACATTCACAATGGCAGTAGTTCAGTACTTTAAAGGTATCTGCTTTCAATCTGTTTTAATTCTGCATTATCTAGGTTTTTGCAACCTGCTGCTGAAATGGTATATTAAATGTGCATGATTTTTGCTGTTTACAGCTTAGGATTACATTTACCACGAAAGTTTGAACATACTTTCCATTTAGTTTGTTTTAAACCACATCAAATAAGAGGATTCAGCATGTAGAAAGGCTGTTTTCAAAACATTCAGCGTTGACTGTGTTTGCCTGACAGCCATGGGGCTTATAAAAAATGACAAAATGGGGAAAAATTAAATTTTCAAGGAAACTAAAAACCAACACCTTTCCTGTATTTCAAATGCATCCTAATGCACAACAAATGCATCAGAATATGTCTAGGTGCTGTCAAACCCTAACCCTAACCCTAGCTCGGGCACTTCTGGAACAAATTTTAAAATCCTGGTCTGCTGAAAAAGTGCTACAAAAGTTACTAAAATGGGTACAAATTGTTCAGAAACATTCACAATGGCAGTAGTTCAGTACTTTAAAGGTATCTGCTTTCAATCTGTTTTAATTCTGCATTATCTAGGTTTTTGCAACCTGCTGCTGAAATGGTATATTAAATGTGCATGATTTTTGCTGTTTACAGCTTAGGATTACATTTACCACGAAAGTTTGAACATACTTTCCATTTAGTTTGTTTTAAAACACATCAAATAAGAGGATTCAGCATGTAGAAAGGCTGTTTTCAAAACATTCAGCGTTGACTGTGTTTGCCTGACAGCCATGGGGCTTATAAAAAATGACAAAATGGGGAAAAATTTAATTTTCAAGGAAACTAAAAACCAACACCTTTCCTGTATTTCAAATGCATCCTAATGCACAACAAATGCATCAGAATATGTCTAGGTGCTGTCAAACCCTAACCCTAACCCTAGCTCGGGCACTTCTGGAACAATTTTTAAAATCCTGGTCTGCTGAAAAAGTGCTACAAAAGTTAGTAAAATGAGTACAAATTGTTCAGAAACATTCACTATGGCAGTATTTCAGTACTTTAAAGGTATCTGCTTTCAATCTGTTTTAATTCTGCATTATTTAGGTTTTTGCAACCTCCTGCTGAAATGGTATACTAAATGTGCATGATTTTTGCTGTTTACAGCTTATCATTACATTTACCACTAAAGTTTGAACATACTTTCCATTTAGTTTGTTTTAAACCACATCAAATAAGAGGATTCAGCATGTAGAAAGGCTGATTTCAAAACATTCAGCGTTGACTGTGTTTGCCTGACAGGCGTGGGGCTTATAAAAAATGACAAAATGGCGAAAAATTAAATTTTCAAGGAAACTAAAAACCAACACCTTTCCTGTATTTCAAATGCATCCTAATGCACAACAAATGCATCAGAATATGTCTAGGTGCTGTCAAACCCTAACCCTAACCCTAGCTCGGGCACTTCTGGAACAATTTTTAAAATCCTGGTCTGCTGAAAAAGTGCTACAAAAGTTACTAAAATGGGTACAAATTGTTCAGAAACATTCACAATGGCAGTAGTTCAGTACTTTAAAGGTATCTGCTTTCAATCTGTTTTAATTCTGCATTATCTAGGTTTTTGCAACCTGCTGCTGAAATGGTATATTAAATGTGCATGATTTTTGCTGTTTACAGCTTAGGATTACATTTACCACGAAAGTTTGAACATACTTTCCATTTAGTTTGTTTTAAAACACATCAAATAAGAGGATTCAGCATGTAGAAAGGCTGTTTTCAAAACATTCAGCGTTGACTGTGTTTGCCTGACAGCCATGGGGCTTATAAAAAATGACAAAATGGGGAAAAATTTAATTTTCAAGGAAACTAAAAACCAACACCTTTCCTGTATTTCAAATGCATCCTAATGCACAACAAATGCATCAGAATATGTCTAGGTGCTGTCAAACCCTAACCCTAACCCTAGCTCGGGCACTTCTGGAACAATTTTTAAAATCCTGGTCTGCTGAAAAAGTGCTACAAAAGTTAGTAAAATGAGTACAAATTGTTCAGAAACATTCACTATGGCAGTATTTCAGTACTTTAAAGGTATCTGCTTTCAATCTGTTTTAATTCTGCATTATTTAGGTTTTTGCAACCTCCTGCTGAAATGGTATACTAAATGTGCATGATTTTTGCTGTTTACAGCTTATCATTACATTTACCACTAAAGTTTGAACATACTTTCCATTTAGTTTGTTTTAAACCACATCAAATAAGAGGATTCAGCATGTAGAAAGGCTGATTTCAAAACATTCAGCGTTGACTGTGTTTGCCTGACAGGCGTGGGGCTTATAAAAAATGACAAAATGGCGAAAAATTAAATTTTCAAGGAAACTAAAAACCAACACCTTTCCTGTATTTCAAATGCATCCTAATGCACAACAAATGCATCAGAATATGTCTAGGTGCTGTCAAACCCTAACCCTAACCCTAGCTCGGGCACTTCTGGAACAATTTTTAAAATCCTGGTCTGCTGAAAAAGTGCTACAAAAGTTACTAAAATGGGTACAAATTGTTCAGAAACATTCACAATGGCAGTAGTTCAGTACTTTAAAGGTATCTGCTTTCAATCTGTTTTAATTCTGCATTATCTAGGTTTTTGCAACCTGCTGCTGAAATGGTATATTAAATGTGCATGATTTTTGCTGTTTACAGCTTAGGATTACATTTACCACGAAAGTTTGAACATACTTTCCATTTAGTTTGTTTTAAAACACATCAAATAAGAGGATTCAGCATGTAGAAAGGCTGTTTTCAAAACATTCAGCGTTGACTGTGTTTGCCTGACAGCCATGGGGCTTATAAAAAATAACAAAATGGCGAAAAATTAAATTTTCAAGGAAACTAAAAACCAACACCTTTCCTGTATTTCAAATGCATCCTAATGCACAACAAATGCATCAGAATATGTCTAGGTGCTGTCAAACCCTAACCCTAACCCTAGCTCGGGCACTTCTGGAACAAATTTTAAAATCCTGGTCTACTGAAAAAGTGCTACAAAAGTTAGTAAAATGAGTACAAATTGTTCAGAAACTTTAACAATGGCAGTATTTCAGTACTTTAAAGGTATCTGCTTTCAATCTGTTTTAATTCTGCATTATCTAGGTTTTTGCAACCTGCTTCTGAAATGGTATATTAAATGTGCATGATTTTTGCTGTTTACAGCTTAGGCTTACATTTACCACGAAAGTTTGAACATACTTTCCATTTAGTTTGTTTTAAACCACATAAAATAAGAGGATTCAGCATGTAGAAAGGCTGTTTTCAAAAGATGCAGCGTTGACTGTGTTTGCCTGACAGGCGTGGGGCTTATAAAAAATGACAAAAGGAGGAAAAATTAAATTTTCAAGGAAACTAAAAACCAACACCTTTCCTGTATTTCAAATGCATCCTAATGCACAACAAATGCATCAGAATATGTCTAGGTGCTGTCAAACCCTAACCCTAACCCTAGCTCGGGCACTTCTGGAACAAATTTTAAAATCCTGGTCTGCTGAAAAAGTGCTACAAAAGTTACTAAAATGGGTACAAATTGTTCAGAAACATTCACAATGGCAGTAGTTCAGTACTTTAAAGGTATCTGCTTTCAATCTGTTTTAATTCTGCATTATCTAGGTTTTTGCAACCTGCTGCTGAAATGGTATATTAAATGTGCATGATTTTTGCTGTTTACAGCTTAGGATTACATTTACCACGAAAGTTTGAACATACTTTCCATTTAGTTTGTTTTAAAACACATAAAATAAGAGGATTCAGCATGTAGAAAGGCTGTTTTCAAAAGATGCAGCGTTGACTGTGTTTGCCTGACAGGCGTGGGGCTTATAAAAAATGACAAAAGGAGGAAAAATTAAATTTTCAAGGAAACTAAAAACCAACACCTTTCCTGTATTTCAAATGCATCCTAATGCACAACAAATGCATCAGAATATGTCTAGGTGCTGTCAAACCCTAACCCTAACCCTAGCTCGGGCACTTCTGGAACAAATTTTAAAATCCTGGTCTGCTGAAAAAGTGCTACAAAAGTTACTAAAATGGGTACAAATTGTTCAGAAACATTCACAATGGCAGTAGTTCAGTACTTTAAAGGTATCTGCTTTCAATCTGTTTTAATTCTGCATTATCTAGGTTTTTGCAACCTGCTGCTGAAATGGTATATTAAATGTGCATGATTTTTGCTGTTTACAGCTTAGGATTACATTTACCACGAAAGTTTGAACATACTTTCCATTTAGTTTGTTTTAAAACACATCAAATAAGAGGATTCAGCATGTAGAAAGGCTGTTTTCAAAACATTCAGCGTTGACTGTGTTTGCCTGACAGCCATGGGGCTTATAAAAAATGACAAAATGGCGAAAAATTAAATTTTCAAGGAAACTAAAAACCAACACCTTTCCTGTATTTCAAATGCATCCTAATGCACAACAAATGCATCAGAATATGTCTAGGTGCTGTCAAACCCTAACCCTAACCCTAGCTCGGGCACTTCTGGAACAAATTTTAAAATCCTGGTCTGCTGAAAAAGTGCTACAAAAGTTAGTAAAATGAGTACAAATTGTTCAGAAACATTCACAATGGCAGTATTTCAGTACTTTAAAGGTATCTGCTTTCAATCTGTTTTAATTCTTCATTATCTAGGTTTTTGCAACCTGCTGCTGAAATGGTATATTAAACGTGCATGATTTTTGCTGTTTACAGCTTAGGATTACATTTACCACGAAAGTTTGAACATACTTTTCCATTTAGTTTGTTTTAAACCACATCAAATAAGAGGATGCAGCATGTAGAAAGGCTGTTTTCAAAACATTCAGCGTTGACTGTGTTTGCCTGACAGACATGGGGCTTATAAAAAATGACAAAATGGGGAAAAATTAAATTTTCAAGGAAACTAAAAACCAACACCTTTCCTGTATTTCAAATGCATCCTAATGCACAACAAATGCATCAGAATATGTCTAGGTGCTGTCAAACCGTAACCCTAACCCTAGCTCGGGCACTTCTGGAACAATTTTTAAAATCCTGGTCTGCTGAAAAAGTGCTACAAAAGTTAGTAAAATGAGTACAAATTGTTCAGAAACATTCACTATGGCAGTATTTCAGTACTTTAAAGGTATGTGCTTTCAATCTGTTTTAATTCTGCATTATTTAGGTTTTTGCAACCTCCTGCTGAAATGGTATACTAAATGTGCATGATTTTTGCTGTTTACAGCTTATCATTACATTTACCACTAAAGTTTGAACATACTTTCCATTTAGTTTGTTTTAAACCACATCAAATAAGAGGATTCAGCATGTAGAAAGGCTGATTTCAAAACATTCAGCGTTGACTGTGTTTGCCTGACAGGCGTGGGGCTTATAAAAAATGACAAAATGGCGAAAAATTAAATTTTCAAGGAAACTAAAAACCAACACCTTTCCTGTATTTCAAATGCATCCTAATGCACAACAAATGCATCAGAATATGTCTAGGTGCTGTCAAACCCTAACCCTAACCCTAGCTCGGGCACTTCTGGAACAATTTTTAAAATCCTGGTCTGCTGAAAAAGTGCTACAAAAGTTACTAAAATGGGTACAAATTGTTCAGAAACATTCACAATGGCAGTAGTTCAGTACTTTAAAGGTATCTGCTTTCAATCTGTTTTAATTCTGCATTATCTAGGTTTTTGCAACCTGCTGCTGAAATGGTATATTAAATGTGCATGATTTTTGCTGTTTACAGCTTAGGATTACATTTACCACGAAAGTTTGAACATACTTTCCATTTAGTTTGTTTTAAAACACATCAAATAAGAGGATTCAGCATGTAGAAAGGCTGTTTTCAAAACATTCAGCGTTGACTGTGTTTGCCTGACAGCCATGGGGCTTATAAAAAATAACAAAATGGCGAAAAATTAAATTTTCAAGGAAACTAAAAACCAACACCTTTCCTGTATTTCAAATGCATCCTAATGCACAACAAATGCATCAGAATATGTCTAGGTGCTGTCAAACCCTAACCCTAACCCTAGCTCGGGCACTTCTGGAACAAATTTTAAAATCCTGGTCTGCTGAAAAAGTGCTACAAAAGTTAGTAAAATGAGTACAAATTGTTCAGAAACTTTAACAATGGCAGTATTTCAGTACTTTAAAGGTATCTGCTTTCAATCTGTTTTAATTCTGCATTATCTAGGTTTTTGCAACCTGCTTCTGAAATGGTATATTAAATGTGCATGATTTTTGCTGTTTACAGCTTAGGCTTACATTTACCACGAAAGTTTGAACATACTTTCCATTTAGTTTGTTTTAAACCACATAAAATAAGAGGATTCAGCATGTAGAAAGGCTGTTTTCAAAAGATGCAGCGTTGACTGTGTTTGCCTGACAGGCGTGGGGCTTATAAAAAATGACAAAAGGAGGAAAAATTAAATTTTCAAGGAAACTAAAAACCAACACCTTTCCTGTATTTCAAATGCATCCTAATGCACAACAAATGCATCAGAATATGTCTAGGTGCTGTCAAACCCTAACCCTAACCCTAGCTCGGGCACTTCTGGAACAAATTTTAAAATCCTGGTCTGCTGAAAAAGTGCTACAAAAGTTACTAAAATGGGTACAAATTGTTCAGAAACATTCACAATGGCAGTAGTTCAGTACTTTAAAGGTATCTGCTTTCAATCTGTTTTAATTCTGCATTATCTAGGTTTTTGCAACCTGCTGCTGTAATGGTATATTAAATGTGCATGATTTTTGCTGTTTACAGCTTAGGATTACATTTACCACGAAAGTTTGAACATACTTTCCATTTAGTTTGTTTTAAAACACATAAAATAAGAGGATTCAGCATGTAGAAAGGCTGTTTTCAAAAGATGCAGCGTTGACTGTGTTTGCCTGACAGGCGTGGGGCTTATAAAAAATGACAAAAGGAGGAAAAATTAAATTTTCAAGGAAACTAAAAACCAACACCTTTCCTGTATTTCAAATGCATCCTAATGCACAACAAATGCATCAGAATATGTCTAGGTGCTGTCAAACCCTAACCCTAACCCTAGCTCGGGCACTTCTGGAACAAATTTTAAAATCCTGGTCTGCTGAAAAAGTGCTACAAAAGTTACTAAAATGGGTACAAATTGTTCAGAAACATTCACAATGGCAGTAGTTCAGTACTTTAAAGGTATCTGCTTTCAATCTGTTTTAATTCTGCATTATCTAGGTTTTTGCAACCTGCTGCTGAAATGGTATATTAAATGTGCATGATTTTTGCTGTTTACAGCTTAGGATTACATTTACCACGAAAGTTTGAACATACTTTCCATTTAGTTTGTTTTAAAACACATCAAATAAGAGGATTCAGCATGTAGAAAGGCTGTTTTCAAAACATTCAGCGTTGACTGTGTTTGCCTGACAGCCATGGGGCTTATAAAAAATGACAAAATGGCGAAAAATTAAATTTTCAAGGAAACTAAAAACCAACACCTTTCCTGTATTTCAAATGCATCCTAATGCACAACAAATGCATCAGAATATGTCTAGGTGCTGTCAAACCCTAACCCTAACCCTAGCTCGGGCACTTCTGGAACAAATTTTAAAATCCTGGTCTGCTGAAAAAGTGCTACAAAAGTTAGTAAAATGAGTACAAATTGTTCAGAAACATTCACAATGGCAGTATTTCAGTACTTTAAAGGTATCTGCTTTCAATCTGTTTTAATTCTTCATTATCTAGGTTTTTGCAACCTGCTGCTGAAATGGTATATTAAACGTGCATGATTTTTGCTGTTTACAGCTTAGGATTACATTTACCACGAAAGTTTGAACATACTTTTCCATTTAGTTTGTTTTAAACCACATCAAATAAGAGGATGCAGCATGTAGAAAGGCTGTTTTCAAAACATTCAGCGTTGACTGTGTTTGCCTGACAGACATGGGGCTTATAAAAAATGACAAAATGGGGAAAAATTAAATTTTCAAGGAAACTAAAAACCAACACCTTTCCTGTATTTCAAATGCATCCTAATGCACAACAAATGCATCAGAATATGTCTAGGTGCTGTCAAACCGTAACCCTAACCCTAGCTCGGGCACTTCTGGAACAATTTTTAAAATCCTGGTCTGCTGAAAAAGTGCTACAAAAGTTAGTAAAATGAGTACAAATTGTTCAGAAACATTCACTATGGCAGTATTTCAGTACTTTAAAGGTATGTGCTTTCAATCTGTTTTAATTCTGCATTATTTAGGTTTTTGCAACCTCCTGCTGAAATGGTATACTAAATGTGCATGATTTTTGCTGTTTACAGCTTATCATTACATTTACCACTAAAGTTTGAACATACTTTCCATTTAGTTTGTTTTAAACCACATCAAATAAGAGGATTCAGCATGTAGAAAGGCTGATTTCAAAACATTCAGCGTTGACTGTGTTTGCCTGACAGGCGTGGGGCTTATAAAAAATGACAAAATGGGGAAAAATTAAATTTTCAAGGAAACTAAAAACCAACACCTTTCCTGTATTTCAAATGCATCCTAATGCACAACAAATGCATCAGAATATGTCTAGGTGCTGTCAAACCCTAACCCTAACCCTAGCTCGGGCACTTCTGGAACAATTTTTAAAATCCTGGTCTACTGAAAAAGTGCTACAAAAGTTAGTAAAATGAGTACAAATTGTTCAGAAACATTCACAATGGCAGTATTTCAGTACTTTAAAGGTATCTGCTTTCAATCTGTTTTAATTCTGCATTATCTAGGTTTTTGCAACCTGCTGCTGAAATGGTATATTAAATGTGCATGATTTTTGCTGTTTACAGTTTAGGATTACATTTACCACGAAAGTTTGAACATACTTTCCATTTAGTTTGTTTTAAAACACATCAAATAAGAGGATTCAGCATGTAGAAAGGCTGTTTTCAAAACATTCAGCGTTGACTGTGTTTGCCTGATAGCCATGGGGCTTATAAAAAATGACAAAATGGCGAAAAATTAAATTTTCAAGGAAACTAAAAACCAACACCTTTCCTGTATTTCAAATGCATCCTAATGCACAACAAATGCATCAGAATATGTCTAGGTGCTGTCAAACCCTAACCCTAACCCTAGCTTGGGCACTTCTGGAACAAATTTTAAAATCCTGGTCTGCTGAAAAAGTGCTACAAAAGTTACTAAAATGGGTACAAATTGTTCAGAAACTTTAACAATGGCAGTATTTCAGTACTTTAAAGGTATCTGCTTTCAATCTGTTTTAATTCTGCATTATCTAGGTTTTTGCAACCTGCTTCTGAAATGGTATATTAAATGTGCATGATTTTTGCTGTTTACAGCTTAGGCTTACATTTACCACGAAAGTTTGAACATACTTTCCATTTAGTTTGTTTTAAACCACATAAAATAAGAGGATTCAGCATGTAGAAAGGCTGTTTTCAAAAGATGCAGCGTTGACTGTGTTTGCCTGACAGGCGTGGGGCTTATAAAAAATGACAAAAGGAGGAAAAATTAAATTTTCAAGGAAACTAAAAACCAACACCTTTCCTGTATTTCAAATGCATCCTAATGCACAACAAATGCATCAGAATATGTCTAGGTGCTGTCAAACCCTAACCCTAACCCTAGCTCGGGCACTTCTGGAACAAATTTTAAAATCCTTGTCTGCTGAAAAAGTGCTACAAAAGTTACTAAAATGGGTACAAATTGTTCAGAAACATTCACAATGGCAGTATTTCAGTACTTTAAAGGTATCTGCTTTCAATCTGTTTTAATTCTGCATTATCTAGGTTTTTGCAACCTGCTGCTGAAATGGTATATTAAACGTGCATGATTTTTGCTGTTTACAGCTTAGGATTACATTTACCACGAAAGTTTGAACATACTTTTCCATTTAGTTTGTTTTAAACCACATCAAATAAGAGGATGCAGCATGTAGAAAGGCTGTTTTCAAAACATTCAGCGTTGACTGTGTTTGCCTGACAGGCATGGGGCTTATAAAAAATGACAAAATGGGGAAAAATTTAATTTTCAAGGAAACTAAAAACCAACACCTTTCCTGTATTTCAAATGCATCCTAATGCACAACAAATGCATCAGAATATGTCTAGGTGCTGTCAAACCCTAACCCTAACCCTAGCTCGGGCACTTCTGGAACAATTTTTAAAATCCTGGTCTGCTGAAAAAGTGCTACAAAAGTTAGTAAAATGAGTAGAAATTGTTCAGAAACATTCACTATGGCAGTATTTCAGTACTTTAAAGGTATCTGCTTTCAATCTGTTTTAATTCTGCATTATTTAGGTTTTTGCAACCTCCTGCTGAAATGGTATACTAAATGTGCATGATTTTTGCTGTTTACAGCTTATCATTACATTTACCACTAAAGTTTGAACATACTTTCCATTTAGTTTGTTTTAAACCACATCAAATAAGAGGATTCAGCATGTAGAAAGGCTGATTTCAAAACATTCAGCGTTGACTGTGTTTGCCTGACAGGCGTGGGGCTTATAAAAAATGACAAAATGGCGAAAAATTAAATTTTCAAGGAAACTAAAAACCAACACCTTTCCTGTATTTCAAATGCATCCTAATGCACAACAAATGCATCAGAATATGTCTAGGTGCTGTCAAACCCTAACCCTAACCCTAGCTCGGGCACTTCTGGAACAATTTTTAAAATCCTGGTCTGCTGAAAAAGTGCTACAAAAGTTACTAAAATGGGTACAAATTGTTCAGAAACATTCACAATGGCAGTAGTTCAGTACTTTAAAGGTATCTGCTTTCAATCTGTTTTAATTCTGCATTATCTAGGTTTTTGCAACCTGCTGCTGAAATGGTATATTAAATGTGCATGATTTTTGCTGTTTACAGCTTAGGATTACATTTACCACGAAAGTTTGAACATACTTTCCATTTAGTTTGTTTTAAAACACATCAAATAAGAGGATTCAGCATGTAGAAAGGCTGTTTTCAAAACATTCAGCGTTGACTGTGTTTGCCTGACAGCCATGGGGCTTATAAAAAATAACAAAATGGCGAAAAATTAAATTTTCAAGGAAACTAAAAACCAACACCTTTCCTGTATTTCAAATGCATCCTAATGCACAACAAATGCATCAGAATATGTCTAGGTGCTGTCAAACCCTAACCCTAGCTCGGGCACTTCTGGAACAAATTTTAAAATCCTGGTCTGCTGAAAAAGTGCTACAAAAGTTACTAAAATGGGTACAAATTGTTCAGAAACATTCACTATGGCAGTATTTCAGTACTTTAAAGGTATCTGCTTTCAATCTGTTTTAATTCTGCATTATTTAGGTTTTTGCATCCTGCTGCTGAAATGGTATATTAAATGTGCATGATTTTTGCTGTTTACAGCTTAGGCTTACATTTACCACGAAAGTTTGAACATACTTTCCATTTAGTTTGTTTTAAACCACATAAAATAAGAGGATTCAGCATGTAGAAAGGCTGTTTTCAAAAGATGCAGCGTTGACTGTGTTTGCCTGACAGGCGTGGGGCTTATAAAAAATGACAAAAGGAGGAAAAATTAAATTTTCAAGGAAACTAAAAACCAACACCTTTCCTGTATTTCAAATGCATCCTAATGCACAACAAATGCATCAGAATATGTCTAGGTGCTGTCAAACCCTAACCCTAACCCTAGCTTGGGCACTTCTGGACCAATTTTTAAAATCCTGGTCTGCTGAAAAAGTGCTACAAAAGTTACTAAAATGGGTACAAATTGTTCAGAAACATTCACAATGGCAGTAGTTCAGTACTTTAAAGGTATCTGCTTTCAATCTGTTTTAATTCTGCATTATCTAGGTTTTTGCAACCTGCTGCTGAAATGGTATATTAAATGTGCATGATTTTTGCTGTTTACAGCTTAGGATTACATTTACCACGAAAGTTTGAACATACTTTCCATTTAGTTTGTTTTAAAACACATCAAATAAGAGGATTCAGCATGTAGAAAGGCTGTTTTCAAAACATTCAGCGTTGACTGTGTTTGCCTGACAGCCATGGGGCTTATAAAAAATGACAAAATGGCGAAAAATTAAATTTTCAAGGAAACTAAAAACCAACACCTTTCCTGTATTTCAAATGCATCCTAATGCACAACAAATGCATCAGAATATGTCTAGGTGCTGTCAAACCCTAACCCTAACCCTAGCTCGGGCACTTCTGGAACAATTTTTAAAATCCTGGTCTACTGAAAAAGTGCTACAAAAGTTAGTAAAATGAGTACAAATTGTTCAGAAACATTCACAATGGCAGTATTTCAGTACTTTAAAGGTATCTGCTTTCAATCTGTTTTAATTCTGCATTATCTAGGTTTTTGCAACCTGCTGCTGAAATGGTATATTAAATGTGCATGATTTTTGCTGTTTACAGCTTAGGATTACATTTACCACGAAAGTTTGAACATACTTTCCATTTAGTTTGTTTTAAACCACATCAAATAAGAGGATTCAGCATGTAGAAAGGCTGTTTTCAAAACATTCAGCGTTGACTGTGTTTGCCTGACAGGCGTGGGGCTTATAAAAAATGACAAAATGAGGAAAAATTAAATTTTCAAGGAAACTAAAAACCAACACCTTTCCTGTATTTCAAATGCATCCTAATGCACAACAAATGCATCAGAATATGTCTAGGTGCTGTCAAACCCTAACCCTAACCCTAGCTCGGGCACTTCTGGAACAAATTTTAAAATCCTGGTCTGCTGAAAAAGTGCTACAAAAGTTACTAAAATGGGTACAAATTGTTCAGAAACTTTCACAATGGCAGTATTTCAGTACTTTAAAGGTATCTGCTTTCAATCTGTTTTAATTCTGCATTATCTAGGTTTTTGCAACCTGCTTCTGAAATGGTATATTAAATGTGCATGATTTTTGCTGTTTACAGCTTAGGCTTACATTTACCACGAAAGTTTAAACATACTTTCCATTTAGTTTGTTTTAAACCACATAAAATAAGAGGATTCAGCATGTAGAAAGGCTGTTTTCAAAAGATGCAGCGTTGACTGTGTTTGCCTGACAGGCGTGGGGCTTATAAAAAGGACAAAAGGAGGAAAAATTAAATTTTCAAGGAAACTAAAAACCAACACCTTTCCTGTATTTCAAATGCATCCTAATGCACAACAAATGCATCAGAATATGTCTAGGTGCTGTCAAACCCTAACCCTAACCCTAGCTCGGGCACTTCTGGAACAAATTTTAAAATCCTGGTCTGCTGAAAAAGTGCTACAAAAGTTACTAAAATGGGTACAAATTGTTCAGAAACATTCACTATGGCAGTATTTCAGTACTTTAAAGGTATCTGCTTTCAATCTGTTTTAATTCTGCATTATTTAGGTTTTTGCAACCTGCTGCTGAAATGGTATATTAAATGTGCATGATTTTTGCTGTTTACAGCTTATCATTACATTTACCACTAAAGTTTGAACATACTTTTCCATTTAGTTTGTTTTAAACCACATCAAATAAGAGGATGCAGCATGTAGAATGGCTGTTTTCAAAACATTCAGCGTTGACTGTGTTTGCCTGACAGGCGTGGGGCTTATAAAAAATGACAAAATGGCGAAAAATTAAATTTTCAAGGAAACTAAAAACCAACACCTTTCCTGTATTTCAAATGCATCCTAATGCACAACAAATGCATCAGAATATGTCTAGGTGCTGTCAAACCCTAACCCTAACCCTAGCTCGGGCACTTCTGGACCAATTTTTAAAATCCTGGTCTGCTGAAAAAGTGCTACAAAAGTTACTAAAATGGGTACAAATTGTTCAGAAACATTCACAATGGCAGTAGTTCAGTACTTTAAAGGTATCTGCTTTCAATCTGTTTTAATTCTGCATTATCTAGGTTTTTGCAACCTGCTGCTGAAATGGTATATTAAATGTGCATGATTTTTGCTGTTTACAGCTTAGGATTACATTTACCACGAAAGTTTGAACATACTTTCCATTTAGTTTGTTTTAAAACACATCAAATAAGAGGATTCAGCATGTAGGAAGGCTGTTTTCAAAACATTCAGCGTTGACTGTGTTTGCCTGACAGCCATGGGGCTTATAAAAAATGACAAAATGGCGAAAAATTAAATTTTCAAGGAAACTAAAAACCAACACCTTTCCTGTATTTCAAATGCATCCTAATGCACAACAAATGCATCAGAATATGTCTAGGTGCTGTCAAACCCTAACCCTAGCTCGGGCACTTCTGGAACAAATTTTAAAATCCTGGTCTGCTGAAAAAGTGCTACAAAAGTTACTAAAATGGGTACAAATTGTTCAGAAACTTTCACAATGGCAGTATTTCAGTACTTTAAAGGTATCTGCTTTCAATCTGTTTTAATTCTGCATTATCTAGGTTTTTGCAACCTGCTTCTGAAATGGTATATTAAATGTGCATGATTTTTGCTGTTTACAGCTTAGGCTTACATTTACCATGAAAGTTTGAACATACTTTCCATTTAGTTTGTTTTAAACCACATAAAATAAGAGGATTCAGCATGTAGAAAGGCTGTTTTCAAAAGATGCAGCATTGACTGTGTTTGCCTGACAGGCGTGGGGCTTATAAAAAATGACAAAAGGAGGAAAAATTAAATTTTCAAGGAAACTAAAAACCAACACCTTTCCTGTATTTCAAATGCATCCTAATGCACAACAAATGCATCAGAATATGTCTAGGTGCTGTCAAACCCTAACCCTAACCCTAGCTCGGGCACTTCTGGAACAATTTTTAAAATCCTGGTCTGCTGAAAAAGTGCTACAAAAGTTAGTAAAATGAGTACAAATTGTTCAGAAACATTCACAATGGCAGTATTTCAGTACCTTAAAGGTATCTGCTTTCAATCTGTTTTAATTCTGCATTATCTAGGTTTTTGCAACCTCCTGCTGAAATGGTATATTAAATGTGCATGATTTTTGCTGTTTACAGTTTAGGATTACATTTACCACGAAAGTTTGAACATACTTTCCATTTAGTTTGTTTTAAACCACATCAAATAAGAGGATGCAGCATGTAGAAAGGCTGTTTTCAAAACATGCAGCGTTGACTGTGTTTGCCTGACAGGCGTGGGGCTTATAAAAAATGACAAAATGGGGAAAAATTAAATTTTCAAGGAAACTAAAAACCAACACCTTTCCTGTATTTCAAATGCATCCTAATGCACAACAAATGCATCAGAATATGTCTAGGTGCTGTCAAACCCTAACCCTAACCCTAGCTCGGGCACTTCTGGAACAATTTTTAAAATCCTGGTCTACTGAAAAAGTGCTACAAAAGTTAGTAAAATGAGTACAAATTGTTCAGAAACATTCACTATGGCAGTATTTCAGTACTTTAAAGGTATCTGCTTTCAATCTGTTTTAATTCTGCATTATCTAGGTTTTTGCAACCTCCTGCTGAAATGGTATATTAAGTGTGCATGATTTTTGCTGTTTACAGCTTATCATTACATTTAACACGAAAGTTTTAACATACTTTCCATTTAGTTTGTTTTAAACCACATCAAATAAGAGGATTCAGCATGTAGAAAGGCTGTTTTCAAAACATTCAGCGTTGACTGTGTTTGCCTGACAGGCATGGGGCTTATAAAAAATGACAAAATGGGGAAAAATTAAATTTTCAAGGAAACTAAAAACCAACACCTTTCCTGTATTTCAAATGCATCCTAATGCACAACAAATGCATCAGAATATGTCTAGGTGCTGTCAAACCCTAACCCTAACCCTAGCTCGGGCACTTCTGGAACAATTTTTAAAATCCTGGTCTGCTGAAAAAGTGCTACAAAAGTTAGTAAAAAGAGTACAAATTGTTCAGAAACATTCACTATGGCAGTATTTCAGTACTTTAAAGGTATCTGCTTTCAATCTGTTTTAATTCTGCATTTTTTAGGTTTTTGCAACCTCCTGCTGAAATGGTATATTAAATGTGCATGATTTTTGCTGTTTACAGCTTAGGATTACATTTACCACGAAAGTTTGAACATACTTTCCATTTAGTTTGTTTTAAAACACATCAAATAAGAGGATTCAGCATGTAGAAAGGCTGTTTTCAAAACATTCAGCGTTGACTGTGTTTGCCTGACAGGCATGGGGCTTATAAAAAATGACAAAATGGGGAAAAATTAAATTTTCAAGGAAACTAAAAACCAACACCTTTCCTGTATTTCAAATGCATCCTAATGCACAACAAATGCATCAGAATATGTCTAGGTGCTGTCAAACCCTAACCCTAACCCTAGCTCGGGCACTTCTGGAACAATTTTTAAAATCCTGGTCTGCTGAAAAAGTGCTACAAAAGTTAGTAAAATGAGTACAAATTGTTCAGAAACATTCACAATGGCAGTATTTCAGTACTTTAAAGGTATCTGCTTTCAATCTGTTTTAATTCTGCATTATCTAGGTTTTTGCAACCTCCTGCTGAAATGGTATATTAAATGTGCATGATTTTTGCTGTTTACAGTTTAGGATTACATTTACCACGAAAGTTTGAACATACTTTCCATTTAGTTTGTTTTAAACCACATCAAATAAGAGGATGCAGCATGTAGAAAGGCTGTTTTCAAAACATGCAGCGTTGACTGTGTTTGCCTGACAGGCGTGGGTGGGGCTTATAAAAAATGACAAAATGGGGAAAAATTAAATTTTCAAGGAAACTAAAAACCAACACCTTTCCTGTATTTCAAATGCATCCTAATGCACAACAAATGCATCAGAATATGTCTAGGTGCTGTCAAACCCTAACCCTAACCCTAGCTCGGGCACTTCTGGAACAAATTTTAAAATCCTGGTCTGCTGAAAAAGTGCTACAAAAGTTAGTAAAATGAGTACAAATTGTTCAGAAACATTCGCAATGGCAGTATTTCAGTAATTTAAAGGTATCTGCTTTCAATATATTTTAATTCTGCATTTTTTAGGTTTTTCAACCTCCTGCTGAAATGGTATATTAAATGTGCATGATTTTTGCTGTTTACAGCTTAGGATTACATTTACCACGAAAGTTTGAACATACTTTCCATTTAGTTTGTTTTAAAACACATCAAATAAGAGGATTCAGCATGTAGAAAGGCTGTTTTCAAAACATTCAGCGTTAACTGTGTTTGCCTGACAGGCATGGGGCTTATAAAAAATGACAAAATGGGGAAAAATTAAATTTTCAAGGAAACTAAAAACCAACACCTTTCCTGTATTTCAAATGCATCCTAATGCACAACAAATGCATCAGAATATGTCTAGGTGCTGTCAAACCCTAACCCTAACCCTAGCTCGGGCACTTCTGGAACAATTTTTAAAATCCTGGTCTGCTGAAAAAGTGCTACAAAAGTTAGTAAAATGAGTACAAATTGTTCAGAAACATTCACAATGGCAGTATTTCAGTACCTTAAAGGTATCTGCTTTCAATCTGTTTTAATTCTGCATTATCTAGGTTTTTGCAACCTCCTGCTGAAATGGTATATTAAATGTGCATGATTTTTGCTGTTTACAGTTTAGGATTACATTTACCACGAAAGTTTGAACATACTTTCCATTTAGTTTGTTTTAAACCACATCAAATAAGAGGATGCAGCATGTAGAAAGGCTGTTTTCAAAACATGCAGCGTTGACTGTGTTTGCCTGACAGGCGTGGGGCTTATAAAAAATGACAAAATGGGGAAAAATTAAATTTTCAAGGAAACTAAAAACCAACACCTTTCCTGTATTTCAAATGCATCCTAATGCACAACAAATGCATCAGAATATGTCTAGGTGCTGTCAAACCCTAACCCTAACCCTAGCTCGGGCACTTCTGGAACAATTTTTAAAATCCTGGTCTACTGAAAAAGTGCTACAAAAGTTACTAAAATGAGTACAAATTGTTCAGAAACATTCACAATGGCAGTAGTTCAGTACTTTAAAGGTATCTGCTTTCAATCTGTTTTAATTCTGCATTATCTAGGTTTTTGCAACCTGCTGCTGAAATGGTATATTAAATGTGCATGATTTTTGCTGTTTACAGCTTAGGATTACATTTACCACGAAAGTTTGAACATACTTTCCATTTAGTTTGTTTTAAAACACATCAAATAAGAGGATTCAGCATGTAGAAAGGCTGTTTTCAAAAGATGCAGCGTTGACTGTGTTTGCCTGACAGGCGTGGGGCTTATAAAAAATGACAAAATGGGGAAAAATTAAATTTTCAAGGAAACTAAAAACCAACACCTTTCCTGTATTTCAAATGCATCCTAATGCACAACAAATGCATCAGAATATGTCTAGGTGCTGTCAAACCCTAACCCTAACCCTAGCTCGGGCACTTCTGGAACAATTTTTAAAATCCTGGTCTGCTGAAAAAGTGCTACAAAAGTTAGTAAAATGAGTACAAATTGTTCAGAAACATTCACAATGGCAGTATTTCAGTACTTTAAAGGTATCTGCTTTCAATCTTTTTTAATTCTGCATTATCTAGGTTTTTGCAACCTGCTTCTGAAATGGTATATTAAATGTGCATGATTTTTGCTGTTTACAGCTTAGGATTACATTTACCACGAAAGTTTGAACATACTTTCCATTTAGTTTGTTTAAACCACATAAAATAAGAGGATTCAGCATGTAGAAAGGCTGTTTTCAAAAGATGCAGCGTTGACTGTGTTTGCCTGACAGGCGTGGGGCTTATAAAAAATGACAAAATGGGGAAAAATTAAATTTTCAAGGAAACTAAAAACCAACACCTTTCCTGTATTTCAAATGCATCCTAATGCACAACAAATGCATCAGAATATGTCTAGGTGCTGTCAAACCCTAACCCTAACCCTAGCTCGGGCACTTCTGGAACAATTTTTAAAATCCTGGTCTGCTGAAAAAGTGCTACAAAAGTTAGTAAAATGAGTACAAATTGTTCAGAAACATTCACAATGGCAGTATTTCAGTACTTTAAAGGTATCTGCTTTCAATCTGTTTTAATTCTGCATTATCTAGGTTTTTGCAACCTCCTGCTGAAATGGTATATTAAATGTGCATGATTTTTGCTGTTTACAGCTTATCATTACATTTAACACGAAAGTTTGAACATACTTTCCATTTAGTTTGTTTTAAACCACATCAAATAAGAGGATTCAGCATGTAGAAAGGCTGTTTTCAAAACATTCAGCGTTGACTGTGTTTGCCTGACAGCCATGGGGCTTATAAAAAATGACAAAATGGGGAAAAATTAAATTTTCAAGGAAACTAAAAACCAACACCTTTCCTGTATTTCAAATGCATCCTAATGCACAACAAATGCATCAGAATATGTCTAGGTGCTGTCAAACCCTAACCCTAACCCTAGCTCGGGCACTTCTGGAACAATTTTTAAAATCCTGGTCTGCTGAAAAAGTGCTACAAAAGTTAGTAAAATGAGTACAAATTGTTCAGAAACATTCACAATGGCAGTATTTCAGTACTTTAAAGGTATCTGCTTTCAATCTGTTTTAATTCTGCATTATCTAGGTTTTTGCAACCTCCTGCTGAAATGGTATATTAAATGTGCATGATTTTTGCTGTTTACAGTTTAGGATTACATTTACCACGAAAGTTTGAACATACTTTCCATTTAGTTTGTTTTAAAACACATCAAATAAGAGGATTCAGCATGTAGAAAGGCTGTTTTCAAAAGATGCAGCGTTGACTGTGTTTGCCTGACAGGCGTGGGGCTTATAAAAAATGACAAAATGGGGAAAAATTAAATTTTCAAGGAAACTAAAAACCAACACCTTTCCTGTATTTCAAATGCATCCTAATGCACAACAAATGCATCAGAATATGTCTAGGTGCTGTCAAACCCTAACCCTAACCCTAGCTCGGGCACTTCTGGAACAATTTTTAAAATCCTGGTCTGCTGAAAAAGTGCTACAAAAGTTAGTAAAATGAGTACAAATTGTTCAGAAACATTCACAATGGCAGTATTTCAGTACTTTAAAGGTATCTGCTTTCAATCTGTTTTAATTCTGCATTATCTAGGTTTTTGCAACCTCCTGCTGAAATGGTATATTAAATGTGCATGATTTTTGCTGTTTACAGCTTAGGATTACATTTACCACGAAAGTTTGAACATACTTTCCATTTAGTTTGTTTTAAAACACATCAAATAAGAGGATTCAGCATGTAGAAATCTGTTTTCAAAAGATGCAGCGTTGACTGTGTTTGCCTGACAGGCGTGGGGCTTATAAAAAATGACAAAATGGGGAAAAATTAAATTTTCAAGGAAACTAAAAACCAACACCTTTCCTGTATTTCAAATGCATCCTAATGCACAACAAATGCATCAGAATATGTCTAGGTGCTGTCAAACCCTAACCCTAACCCTAGCTCGGGCACTTCTGGAACAATTTTTAAAATCCTGGTCTGCTGAAAAAGTGCTACAAAAGTTAGTAAAATGAGTACAAATTGTTCAGAAACATTCACAATGGCAGTATTTCAGTACTTTAAAGGTATCTGCTTTCAATCTTTTTTAATTCTGCATTATCTAGGTTTTTGCAACCTGCTTCTGAAATGGTATATTAAATGTGCATGATTTTTGCTGTTTACAGCTTAGGATTACATTTACCACGAAAGTTTGAACATACTTTCCATTTAGTTTGTTTAAACCACATAAAATAAGAGGATTCAGCATGTAGAAAGGCTGTTTTCAAAAGATGCAGCGTTGACTGTGTTTGCCTGACAGGCGTGGGGCTTATAAAAAATGACAAAATGGGGAAAAATTAAATTTTCAAGGAAACTAAAAACCAACACCTTTCCTGTATTTCAAATGCATCCTAATGCACAACAAATGCATCAGAATATGTCTAGGTGCTGTCAAACCCTAACCCTAACCCTAGCTCGGGCACTTCTGGAACAATTTTTAAAATCCTGGTCTGCTGAAAAAGTGCTACAAAAGTTAGTAAAATGAGTACAAATTGTTCAGAAACATTCACAATGGCAGTATTTCAGTACTTTAAAGGTATCTGCTTTCAATCTTTTTTAATTCTGCATTTTCTAGGTTTTTGCAACCTGCTTCTGAAATGGTATATTAAATGTGCATGATTTTTGCTGTTTACAGCTTAGGATTACATTTACCACGAAAGTTTGAACATACTTTCCATTTAGTTTGTTTAAACCACATAAAATAAGAGGATTCAGCATGTAGAAAGGCTGTTTTCAAAAGATGCAGCGTTGACTGTGTTTGCCTGACAGGCGTGGGGCTTATAAAAAATGACAAAATGGGGAAAAATTAAATTTTCAAGGAAACTAAAAACCAACACCTTTCCTGTATTTCAAATGCATCCTAATGCACAACAAATGCATCAGAATATGTCTAGGTGCTGTCAAACCCTAACCCTAACCCTAGCTCGGGCACTTCTGGAACAATTTTTAAAATCCTGGTCTGCTGAAAAAGTGCTACAAAAGTTAGTAAAATGAGTACAAATTGTTCAGAAACATTCACAATGGCAGTATTTCAGTACTTTAAAGGTATCTGCTTTCAATCTGTTTTAATTCTGCATTATCTAGGTTTTTGCAACCTGCTTCTGAAATGGTATATTAAATGTGCATGATTTTTGCTGTTTACAGTTTAGGATTACATTTACCACGAAAGTTTGAACATACTTTCCATTTAGTTTGTTTTAAACCACATAAAATAAGAGGATTCAGCATGTAGAAAGGCTGTTTTCAAAAGATGCAGCGTTGACTGTGTTTGCCTGACAGGCGTGGGGCTTATAAAAAATGACAAAATGGGGAAAAATTAAATTTTCGAGGAAACTAAAAACCAACACCTTTCCTGTATTTCAAATGCATCCTAATGCACAACAAATGCATCAGAATATGTCTAGGTGCTGTCAAACCCTAACCCTAACCCTAGCTCGGGCACTTCTGGAACAAATTTTAAAATCCTGGTCTGCTGAAAAAGTGCTACAAAAGTTACTAAAATGGGTACAAATTGTTCAGAAACATTCACAATGGCAGTATTTCAGTACTTTAAAGGTATCTGCTTTCAATCTGTTTTAATTCTGCATTATCTAGGTTTTTGCAACCTGCTTCTGAAATGGTATATTAAATGTGCATGATTTTTGCTGTTTACAGCTTAGGATTACATTTACCACGAAAGTTTGAACATACTTTCCATTTAGTTTGTTTTAAAACACATCAAATAAGAGGATTCAGCATGTAGAAGGCTGTTTTCAAAAGATGCAGCGTTGACTGTGTTTGCCTGACAGGCGTGGGGCTTATAAAAAATGACAAAATGGGGAAAAATTAAATTTTCAAGGAAACTAAAAACCAACACCTTTCCTGTATTTCAAATGCATCCTAATGCACAACAAATGCATCAGAATATGTCTAGGTGCTGTCAAACCCTAACCCTAACCCTAGCTCGGGCACTTCTGGAACAAATTTTAAAATCCTGGTCTGCTGAAAAAGTGCTACAAAAGTTACTAAAATGGGTACAAATTGTTCAGAAACATTCACAATGGCAGTAGTTCAGTACTTTAAAGGTAGCTGCTTTCAATCTGTTTTAATTCTGCATTATCTAGGTTTTTGCAACCTGCTGCTGAAATGATATATTAAATGTGCATGATTTTTGCTGTTTACAGCTTAGGATTACATTTACCACGAAAGTTTGAATATACTTTCCATTTAGTTTGTTTTAAACCACATAAAATAAGAGGATTCAGCATGTAGAAAGGCTGTTTTCAAAACATTCAGCGTTGACTGTGTTTGCCTGACAGGCGTGGGGCTTATAAAAAATGACAAAATGGGGAAAAATTAAATTTTCAAGGAAACTAAAAACCAACACCTTTCCAGTATTTCAAATGCAACCTAATGCACAACAAATGCATCAGAATATGTCTAGGTGCTGTCAAACCCTAACCCTAACCCTAGCTCGGGCACTTCTGGAACAAATTTTAAAATCCTGGTCTGCTGAAAATGTGCTACAAAAGTTAGTAAAATGAGTACAAATTGTTCAGAAACATTCACAATGGCAGTATTTCAGTACTTTAAAGGTATCTGCTTTCAATCTGTTTTAATTCTGCATTTTCTAGGTTTTTGCAACCTGCTGCTGAAATGGTCTATTAAATGTGCATGATTTTTGCTGTTTACAGCTTAGGATTACATTTACCACTAAAGTTTGAACATACTTTCCATTTAGTTTGTTTTAAACCACATCAAATAAGAGGATTCAGCATGTAGAAAGGCTGTTTTCAAAACATTCAGCGTTGACTGTGTTTGCCTGACAGCCATGGGGCTTATAAAAAATGACAAAATGGGGAAAAATTAAATTTTCAAGGAAACTAAAAACCAACACCTTTCCTGTATTTCAAATGCATCCTAATGCACAACAAATGCATCAGAATATGTCTAGGTGCTGTCAATCCCTAACCCTAACCCTAGCTCGGGCACTTCTGGAACAAATTTTAAAATCCTGGTCTGCTGAAAAAGTGCTACAAAAGTTAGTAAAATGAGTACAAATTGTTCAGAAACATTCACAATGGCAGTATTTCAGTACTTTAAAGGTATCTGCTTTCAATCTTTTTTAATTCTGCATTATCTAGGTTTTTGCAACCTGCTTCTGAAATGGTATATTAAATGTGCATGATTTTTGCTGTTTACAGCTTAGGATTACATTTACCACGAAAGTTTGAACATACTTTCCATTTAGTTTGTTTAAACCACATAAAATAAGAGGATTCAGCATGTAGAAAGGCTGTTTTCAAAAGATGCAGCGTTGACTGTGTTTGCCTGACAGGCGTGGGGCTTATAAAAAATGACAAAATGGGGAAAAATTAAATTTTCAAGGAAACTAAAAACCAACACCTTTCCTGTATTTCAAATGCATCCTAATGCACAACAAATGCATCAGAATATGTCTAGGTGCTGTCAAACCCTAACCCTAACCCTAGCTCGGGCACTTCTGGAACAATTTTTAAAATCCTGGTCTGCTGAAAAACTGCTACAAAAGTTAGTAAAATGAGTACAAATTGTTCAGAAACATTCACAATGGCAGTATTTCAGTACTTTAAAGGTATCTGCTTTCAATCTTTTTTAATTCTGCATTTTCTAGGTTTTTGCAACCTGCTTCTGAAATGGTATATTAAATGTGCATGATTTTTGCTGTTTACAGCTTAGGATTACATTTACCACGAAAGTTTGAACATACTTTCCATTTAGTTTGTTTAAACCACATAAAATAAGAGGATTCAGCATGTAGAAAGGCTGTTTTCAAAAGATGCAGCGTTGACTGTGTTTGCCTGACAGGCGTGGGGCTTATAAAAAATGACAAAATGGGGAAAAATTAAATTTTCAAGGAAACTAAAAACCAACACCTTTCCTGTATTTCAAATGCATCCTAATGCACAACAAATGCATCAGAATATGTCTAGGTGCTGTCAAACCCTAACCCTAACCCTAGCTCGGGCACTTCTGGAACAATTTTTAAAATCCTGGTCTGCTGAAAAAGTGCTACAAAAGTTAGTAAAATGAGTACAAATTGTTCAGAAACATTCACAATGGCAGTATTTCAGTACTTTAAAGGTATCTGCTTTCAATCTTTTTTAATTCTGCATTTTCTAGGTTTTTGCAACCTGCTTCTGAAATGGTATATTAAATGTGCATGATTTTTGCTGTTTACAGCTTAGGATTACATTTACCACGAAAGTTTGAACATACTTTCCATTTAGTTTGTTTAAACCACATAAAATAAGAGGATTCAGCATGTAGAAAGGCTGTTTTCAAAAGATGCAGCGTTGACTGTGTTTGCCTGACAGGCGTGGGGCTTATAAAAAATGACAAAATGGGGAAAAATTAAATTTTCAAGGAAACTAAAAACCAACACCTTTCCTGTATTTCAAATGCATCCTAATGCACAACAAATGCATCAGAATATGTCTAGGTGCTGTCAAACCCTAACCCTAACCCTAGCTCGGGCACTTCTGGAACAATTTTTAAAATCCTGGTCTGCTGAAAAAGTGCTACAAAAGTTAGTAAAATGAGTACAAATTGTTCAGAAACATTCACAATGGCAGTATTTCAGTACTTTAAAGGTATCTGCTTTCAATCTGTTTTAATTCTGCATTATCTAGGTTTTTGCAACCTGCTTCTGAAATGGTATATTAAATGTGCATGATTTTTGCTGTTTACAGTTTAGGATTACATTTACCACGAAAGTTTGAACATACTTTCCATTTAGTTTGTTTTAAACCACATCAAATAAGAGGATTCAGCATGTAGAAAGGCTGTTTTCAAAACATTCAGCGTTGACTGTGTTTGCCTGACAGGCGTGGGGCTTATAAAAAATGACAAAATGGGGAAAAATTAAATTTTCAAGGAAACTAAAAACCAACACCTTTCCTGTATTTCAAATGCATCCTAATGCACAACAAATGCATCAGAATATGTCTAGGTGCTGTCAAACCCTAACCCTAACCCTAGCTCGGGCACTTCTGGAACAAATTTTAAAATCCTGGTCTGCTGAAAAAGTGCTACAAAAGTTACTAAAATGGGTACAAATTGTTCAGAAACATTCACAATGGCAGTATTTCAGTACTTTAAAGGTATCTGCTTTCAATCTGTTTTAATTCTGCATTATCTAGGTTTTTGCAACCTGCTTCTGAAATGGTATATTAAATGTGCATGATTTTTGCTGTTTACAGCTTAGGATTACATTTACCACGAAAGTTTGAACATACTTTCCATTTAGTTTGTTTTAAAACACATCAAATAAGAGGATTCAGCATGTAGAAGGCTGTTTTCAAAAGATGCAGCGTTGACTGTGTTTGCCTGACAGGCGTGGGGCTTATAAAAAATGACAAAATGGGGAAAAATTAAATTTTCAAGGAAACTAAAAACCAACACCTTTCCTGTATTTCAAATGCATCCTAATGCACAACAAATGCATCAGAATATGTCTAGGTGCTGTCAAACCCTAACCCTAACCCTAGCTCGGGCACTTCTGGAACAAATTTTAAAATCCTGGTCTGCTGAAAAAGTGCTACAAAAGTTACTAAAATGGGTACAAATTGTTCAGAAACATTCACAATGGCAGTAGTTCAGTACTTTAAAGGTAGCTGCTTTCAATCTGTTTTAATTCTGCATTATCTAGGTTTCTGCAACCTGCTGCTGAAATGATATATTAAATGTGCATGATTTTTGCTGTTTACAGCTTAGGATTACATTTACCACGAAAGTTTGAATATACTTTCCATTTAGTTTGTTTTAAACCACATAAAATAAGAGGATTCAGCATGTAGAAAGGCTGTTTTCAAAACATTCAGCGTTGACTGTGTTTGCCTGACAGGCGTGGGGCTTATAAAAAATGACAAAATGGGGAAAAATTAAATTTTCAAGGAAACTAAAAACCAACACCTTTCCAGTATTTCAAATGCAACCTAATGCACAACAAATGCATCAGAATATGTCTAGGTGCTGTCAAACCCTAACCCTAACCCTAGCTCGGGCACTTCTGGAACAAATTTTAAAATCCTGGTCTGCTGAAAATGTGCTACAAAAGTTAGTAAAATGAGTACAAATTGTTCAGAAACATTCACAATGGCAGTATTTCAGTACTTTAAAGGTATCTGCTTTCAATCTGTTTTAATTCTGCATTATCTAGGTTTTTGCAACCTGCTGCTGAAATGGTCTATTAAATGTGCATGATTTTTGCTGTTTACAGCTTAGGATTACATTTACCACTAAAGTTTGAACATACTTTCCATTTAGTTTGTTTTAAACCACATCAAATAAGAGGATTCAGCATGTAGAAAGGCTGTTTTCAAAACATTCAGCGTTGACTGTGTTTGCCTGACAGGCGTGGGGCTTATAAAAAATGACAAAATGGGGAAAAATTAAATTTTCAAGGAAACTAAAAACCAACACCTTTCCTGTATTTCAAATGCATCCTAATGCACAACAAATGCATCAGAATATGTCGAGGTGCTGTCAAACCCTAACCCTAACCCTAGCTCGGGCACTTCTGGAACAAATTTTAAAATCCTGGTCTGCTGAAAGAGTGCTACAAAAGTTAGTAAAATGAGTACAAATTGTTCAGAAACATTCACAATGGCAGTATTTCAGTACTTTAAAGGTATCTGCTTTCAATCTGTTTTAATTCTGCATTATCTAGGTTTTTGCAACCTGCTGCTGAAATGGTCTATTAAATGTGCATGATTTTTGCTGTTTACAGCTTAGGATTACATTTAACACGAAAGTTTGAACATACTTTCCATTTAGTTTGTTTTAAACCACATCAAATAAGAGGATGCAGCATGTAGAAAGGCTGTTTTCAAAACATGCAGCGTTGACTGTGTTTGCCTGACAGGCGTGGGGCTTATAAAAAATGACAAAATGGGGAAAAATTAAATTTTCAAGGAAACTAAAAACCAACACCTTTCCTGTATTTCAAATGCATCCTAATGCACAACAAATGCATCAGAATATGTCGAGGTGCTGTCAAACCCTAACCCTAACCCTAGCTCGGGCACTTCTGGAACAAATTTTAAAATCCTGGTCTGCTGAAAGAGTGCTACAAAAGTTAGTAAAATGAGTACAAATTGTTCAGAAACATTCACAATGGCAGTATTTCAGTACTTTAAAGGTATCTGCTTTCAATCTGTTTTAATTCTGCATTATCTAGGTTTTTGCAACCTGCTGCTGAAATGGTCTATTAAATGTGCATGATTTTTGCTGTTTACAGCTTAGGATTACATTTAACACGAAAGTTTGAACATACTTTCCATTTAGTTTGTTTTAAACCACATCAAATAAGAGGATTCAGCATGTAGAAAGGCTGTTTTCAAAACATTCAGTGTTGACTGTGTTTGCCTGACAGCCATGGGGCTTATAAAAAATGAGAAAATGGGGAAAAATTAAATTTTCAAGGAAACTAAAAACCAACACCTTTCCTGTATTTCAAATGCATCCTAATGCACAACAAATGCATCAGAATATGTCTAGGTGCTGTCAAACCCTAACCCTAACCCTAGCTCGGGCACTTCTGGAACAAATTTTAAAATCCTGGTCTGCTGAAAAAGTGCTACAAAAGTTACTAAAATGGGTACAAATTGTTCAGAAACATTCACAATGGCAGTATTTCAGTACTTTAAAGGTATCTGCTTTCAATCTGTTTTAATTCTGCATTATCTAGGTTTTTGCAACCTGCTTCTGAAATGGTATATTAAATGTGCATGATTTTTGCTGTTTACAGCTTAGGATTACATTTACCACGAAAGTTTGAACATACTTTCCATTTAGTTTGTTTTAAACCACATCAAATAAGAGGATGCAGCATGTAGAAAGGCTGTTTTCAAAACATTCAGCGTTGACTGTGTTTGCCTGACAGGCGTGGGGCTTATAAAAAATGACAAAATGGGGAAAAATTAAATTTTCAAGGAAACTAAAAACCAACACCTTTCCTGTATTTCAAATGCATCCTAATGCACAACAAATGCATCAGAATATGTCTAGGTGCTGTCAAACCCTAACCCTAACCCTAGCTCGGGCACTTCTGGAACAAATTTTAAAATCCTGGTCTGCTGAAAAAGTGCTACAAAAGTTACTAAAATGGGTACAAATTGTTCAGAAACATTCACAATGGCAGTAGTTCAGTACTTTAAAGGTATCTGCTTTCAATCTGTTTTAATTCTGCATTATCTAGGTTTTTGCAACCTGCTGCTGAAATGATATATTAAATGTGCATGATTTTTGCTGTTTACAGCTTAGGATTACATTTACCACTAAAGTTTGAATATACTTTCCATTTAGTTTGTTTTAAACCACATAAAATAAGAGGATTCAGCATGTAGAAAGGCTGTTTTCAAAAGATGCAGCGTTGACTGTGTTTGCCTGACAGGCGTGGGGCTTATAAAAAATGACAAAATGGGGAAAAATTAAATTTTCAAGGAAACTAAAAACCAACACCTTTCCTGTATTTCAAATGCATCCTAATGCACAACAAATGCATCAGAATATGTCTAGGTGCTGTCAAACCCTAACCCTAACCCTAGCTCGGGCACTTCTGGAACAATTTTTAAAATCCTGGTCTGCTGAAAAAGTGCTACAAAAGTTACTAAAATGGGTACAAATTGTTCAGAAACATTCGCAATGGCAGTATTTCAGTACTTTAAAGGTATCTGCTTTCAATCTGTTTTAATTCTGCATTATCTAGGTTTTTGCAACCTGCTGCTGAAATGGTATATTAAATGTGCATGATTTTTGCTGTTTACAGCTTAGGATTACATTTACCACGAAAGTTTGAACATACTTTCCATTTAGTTTGTTTTAAAACACATCAAATAAGAGGATTCAGCATGTAGAAAGGCTGTTTTCAAAACATTCAGCGTTGACTGTGTTTGCCTGACAGCCATGGGGCTTATAAAAAATAACAAAATGGCGAAAAATTAAATTTTCAAGGAAACTAAAAACCAACACCTTTCCTGTATTTCAAATGCATCCTAATGCACAACAAATGCATCAGAATATGTCTAGGTGCTGTCAAACCCTAACCCTAACCCTAGCTCGGGCACTTCTGGAACAAATTTTAAAATCCTGGTCTGCTGAAAAAGTGCTACAAAAGTTAGTAAAATGAGTACAAATTGTTCAGAAACATTCACTATGGCAGTATTTCAGTACTTTAAAGGTATCTGCTTTCAATCTGTTTTAATTCTGCATTATTTAGGTTTTTGCATCCTGCTGCTGAAATGGTATATTAAATGTGCATGATTTTTGCTGTTTACAGCTTAGGATTACATTTATCACGAAAGTTTGAACATACTTTCCATTTAGTTTGTTTTAAACCACATAAAATAAGAGGATGCAGCATGTAGAAAGGCTGTTTTCAAAAGATGCAGCGTTGACTGTGTTTGCCTGACAGGCGTGGGGCTTATAAAAAATGACAAAATGGGGAAAAATTAAATTTTCAAGGAAACTAAAAACCAACACCTTTCCTGTATTTCAAATGCATCCTAATGCACAACAAATGCATCAGAATATGTCTAGGTGCTGTCAAACCCTAACCCTAACCTTAGCTCGGGCACTTCTGGAACAAATTTTAAAATCCTGGTCTGCTGAAAAAGTGCTACAAAAGTTACTAAAATGGGTACAAATTGTTCAGAAACATTCACAATGGCAGTATTTCAGTACTTTAAAGGTATCTGCTTTCAATCTGTTTTAATTCTGCATTATCTAGGTTTTTGCAACCTGCTTCTGAAATGGTATATTAAATGTGCATGATTTTTGCTGTTTACAGCTTAGGATTACATTTACCACGAAAGTTTGAACATACTTTTCCATTTAGTTTGTTTAAACCACATCAAATAAGAGGATTCAGCATGTAGAAAGGCTGTTTTCAAAACATGCAGCGTTGACTGTGTTTGCCTGACAGGCGTGGGGCTTATAAAAAATGACAAAATGGGGAAAAATTAAATTTTCAAGGAAACTAAAAACCAACACCTTTCCTGTATTTCAAATGCATCCTAATACACAACAAATGCATCAGAATATGTCTAGGTGCTGTAAAACCCTAACCCTAACCCTAGCTCGGGCACTTCTGGAACAATTTTTATAATCCTGGTCTACTGAAAAAGTGCTACAAAAGTTAGTAAAATGAGTACAAATTGTTCAGAAACATTCACTATGGCAGTATTTCAGTACTTTAAAGGTATCTGCTTTCAATCTGTTTTAATTCTGCATTATTTAGGTTTTTGCAACCTCCTGCTGAAATGGTATATTAAATGTGCATTATTTTTGCTGTTTACAGCTTATCATTACATTTACCACTAAAGTTTGAACATACTTTCCATTTAGTTTGTTTTATACCACATCAAATAAGAGGATTCAGCATGTAGAAAGGCTGTTTTCAAAACATTCAGCGTGGACTGTGTTTGCCTGACAGGCGTGGGGCTTATAAAAAATGACAAAATGAGGAAAAATTAAATTTTCAAGGAAACTAAAAACCAACACCTTTCCTGTATTTCTAATGCATCCTAATGCACAACAAATGCATCAGAATATGTCTAGGTGCTGTCAAACCCTAACCCTAACCCTAGCTCGGGCACTTTTGGAACAAATTTTAAAATCCTGGTCTGCTGAAAAAGTGCTACAAAAGTTACTAAAATGGGTACAAATTGTTCAGAAACATTCACAATGGCAGTAGTTCAGTACTTTAAAGGTATCTGCTTTCAATCTGTTTTAATTCTGCATTATCTAGGTTTTTGCAACCTGCTGCTGAAATGGTATATTAAATGTGCATGATTTTTGCTGTTTACAGCTTAGGATTACATTTACCACGAAAGTTTGAACATACCTTCCATTTAGTTTGTTTTAAAACACATCAAATAAGAGGATTCAGCATGTAGAAAGGCTGTTTTCAAAACATTCAGCGTTGACTGTGTTTGCCTGACAGCCATGGGGCTTATAAAAAATGACAAAATGGCGAAAAATTAAATTTTCAAGGAAACTAAAAACCAACACCTTTCCTGTATTTCAAATGCATCCTAATGCACAACAAATGCATCAGAATATGTCTAGGTGCTGTCAAACCCTAACCCTAACCCTAGCTCGGGCACTTCTGGAACAATTTTTAAAATCCTGGTCTGCTGAAAAAGTGCTACAAAAGTTACTAAAATGGGTACTAATTGTTCAGAAACTTTCACAATGGCAGTAGTTCAGTACTTTAAAGGTATCTGCTTTCAATCTGTTTTTATTCTGCATTATCTAGGTTTTTGCAACCTCCTACTGAAATGGTATATTAAATGTGCATGATTTTTGCTGTTTACAGCTTAGGATTACATTTACCACGAAAGTTTGAACATACTTTCCATTAAGTTTGTTTTAAAACACATCAAATAAGAGGATTCAGCATGTAGAAAGGCTGTTTTCAAAACATTCAGCGTTGACTGTGTTTGCCTGACAGCCATGGGGCTTATAAAAAATGACAAAATGGCGAAAAATTAAATTTTCAAGGAAACTAAAAACCAACACCTTTCCTGTATTTCAAATGCATCCTAATGCACAACAAATGCATCAGAATATGTCTAGGTACTGTCAAACCCTAACCCTAACCCTAGCTCGGGCACTTCTGGAACAATTTTTAAAATCTGGTCTGCTGAAAAAGTGCTACAAAAGTTACTAAAATGGGTACAAATTGTTCAGAAACATTCACAATGGCAGTATTTCAGTACTTTGAAGGTATCTGCTTTCAATCTGTTTTAATTCTGCATTATCTAGGTTTTTGCAACCTCCTGCTGAAATGGTATTTTAAATGTGCATGATTTTTGCTGTTTACAGCTTATCATTACATTTACCACTAAAGTTTGAACATACTTTCCATTTAGTTTGTTTTAAACCACATAAAATAACAGGATTCAGCATGTAGAAAGGCTGTTTTCAAAACATTCAGCGTTGACTGTGTTTGCCTGACAGGCGTGGGGCTTATAAAAAATGACAAAATGAGGAAAAATTAAATTTTCAAGGAAACTAAAAACCAACACCTTTCCTGTATTTCAAATGCATCCTAATGCACAACAAATGCATCAGAATATGTCTAGGTGCTGTCAAACCCTAACCCTAACCCTAGCTCGGGCACTTCTGGAACAATTTTTAAAATCCTGGTCTGCTGAAAAAGTGCTACAAAAGTTAGTAAAATGGGTACAAATTGTTCAGAAACTTTCACAATGGCAGTAGTTCAGTACTTTAAAGGTATCTGCTTTCAATCTGTTTTAATTCTGCATTATCTAGGTTTTTGCAACCTCCTGCTGAAATGGTATATTAAATGTGCATGATTTTTGCTGTTTACAGCTTATCATTACATTTACCACTAAAGTTTGAACATACTTTCCATTTAGTTTGTTTTAAACCACATAAAATAAGAGGATTCAGCATGTAGAAAGGCTGTTTTCAAAGCATTCAGCGTTGACTGTGTTTGTCTGACAGGCGTGGGGCTTATAAAAAATGACAAAATTGGGAAAAATTAAATTTTCAAGGAAACTAAAAACCAACACCTTTCCTGTATTTCAAATGCATCCTAATGCACAACAAATGCATCAGAATATGTCTAGGTGCTGTCAAACCCTAACCCTAACCCCAGCTCGGGCACTTCTGGAACAAATTCTAAAATCCTGGTCTGCTGAAAGATTGCTACAAAAGTTAGTAAAATGAGTACAAATTGTTCAGAAACATTCACAATGGCAGTATTTCAGTACTTTATAGGTATCTGCTTTCAATCTGTTTTAATTCTGCATTATCTAGGTTTTTGCAACCTGCTTCTGAAATGGTATATTAAATGTGCATGATTTTTGCTGTTTACAGCTTAGGATTACATTTACCACGAAAGTTTGAACATACTTTCCATTTAGTTTGTTTTAAACCACATCAAATAAGAGGATTCAGCATGTAGAAAGGCTGTTTTCAAAACATGCAGCGTTGACTGTGTTTGCCTGACAGGCGTGGGGCTTATAAAAAATGACAAAATGGGTAAAAATTACATTTTCAAGGAAACTAAAAACCAACACCTTTCCTGTATTTCAAATGCATCCTAATGCACAACAAATGCATCAGAACATGTCTAGGTGCTGTCAAACCCTAACCCTAACCCTAGCTCGGGCACTTCTGGAACAAATTTTAAAATACTGGTCTGCTGAAAAAGTGCTACAAAAGTTACTAAAATGGGTACAAATTGTTCAGAAACATTCACAATGGCAGTATTTCAGTACTTTAAAGGTATCTGCTTTCAATCTGTTTTAATTCTGCATTATCTAGGTTTTTGCAACCTGCTGCTGAAATGGTATATTAAATGTGCATGATTTTTGCTGTTTACAGCTTATTATTACATTTACAGTACCACTAAAGTTTGAACATACTTTCCATTTAGTTTGTTTTAAACCACATCAAATAAGAGGATTCAGCATGTAGAAAGGCTGTTTTCAAAACATGCAGCGTTGACTGTGTTTGCCTGACAGGCGTGGGGCTTATAAAAAAAGACAAAATGGGTAAAAATTAAATTTTCAAGGAAACTAAAAACCAACACCTTTCCTGTATTTCAAATGCATCCTAATGCACAACAAATGCATCAGAACATGTCTAGGTGCTGTCAAACCCTAACCCTAACCCTAGCTCGGGCACTTCTGGAACAAATTTTAAAATACTGGTCTGCTGAAAAAGTGCTACAAAAGTTACTAAAATGGGTACAAATTGTTCAGAAACATTCACAATGGCAGTATTTCAGTACTTTAAGGTATCTGCTTTCAATCTGTTTTAATTCTGCATTATCTAGGTTTTTGCAACCTGCTGCTGAAATGGTATATTAAATGTGCATGATTTTTGCTGTTTACAGCTTATTATTACATTTACAGTACCACTAAAGTTTGAACATACTTTCCATTTAGTTTGTTTTAAACCACATCAAATAAGAGGATTCAGCATGTAGAAAGGCTGTTTTCAAAACATTCAGCGTTGACTGTGTTTGCCTGACAGGCGTGGGGCTTATAAAAAATGACAAAATGGGGAAAAATTAAATTTTCAAGGAAACTAAAAAACAACACCTTTCCTGTATTTCAAATGCATCCTAATGCACAACAAATGCATCAGAACATGTCTAGGTGCTGTCAAACCCTAACCCTAACCCTAGCTCGGGCACTTCTGGAACAAATTTTAAAATACTGGTCTGCTGAAAAAGTGCTACAAAAGTTACTAAAATGGGTACAAATTGTTCAGAAACATTCACAATGGCAGTATTTCAGTACTTTAAAGGTATCTGCTTTCAATCTGTTTTAATTCTGCATTATCTAGGTTTTTGCAACCTGCTGCTGAAATGGTATATTAAATGTGCATGATTTTTGCTGTTTACAGCTTATTATTACATTTACAGTACCACTAAAGTTTGAACATACTTTCCATTTAGTTTGTTTTAAAACACATCAAATAAGAGGATGCAGCATGTAGAAAGGCTGTTTTCAAAACATGCAGCGTTGACTGTGTTTGCCTGACAGGCATGGGGCTTATAAAAAAAGACAAAATGGGTAAAAATTAAATTTTCAAGGAAACTAAAAACCAACACCTTTCCTGTATTTCAAATGCATCCTAATGCACAACAAATGCATCAGAACATGTCTAGGTGCTGTCAAACCCTAACCCTAACCCTAGCTCGGGCACTTCTGGAACAAATTTTAAAATACTGGTCTGCTGAAAAAGTGCTACAAAAGTTACTAAAATGGGTACAAATTGTTCAGAAACATTCACAATGGCAGTATTTCAGTAATTTAAAGGTATCTGCTTTCAATCTGTTTTAATTCTGCATTATCTAGGTTTTTGCAACCTGCTGCTGAAATAGTATATTAAATGTGCATGATTTTTGCTGTTTACAGCTTAGGATTACATTTACCACGAAAGTTTGAACATACTTTCCATTTAGTTTGTTTTAAACCACATCAAATAAGAGGATTCAGCATGTAGAAAGGCTGTTTTCAAATCATTCAGCGTTGACTGTGTTTGCCTGACAGGCGTGGGGCTTATAAAAAATGACAAAATGGGGAAAAATTAAATTTTCAAGGAAACTAAAAACCAACACCTTTCCTGTATTTCAAATGCATCCTAATGCCCAACAAATGCATCAGAATATGTCTAGGTGCTGTCAAACCCTAACCCTAACCCTAGCTCGGGCACTTCTGGAACAAATTTTAAAATCCTGGTCTGCTGAAAGAGTGCTACAAAAGTTAGTAAAATGAGTACAAATTGTTCAGAAACATTCACAATGGCAGTATTTCAGTACTTTAAAGGTATCTGCTTTCAATCTGTTTTAATTCTGCATTATCTAGGTTTTTGCAACCTGCTGCTGAAATGGTATATTAAATGTGCATGATTTTTGCTGTTTACAGCTTAGGATTACATTTACCACGAAAGTTTGAACATACTTTCCATTTAGTTTGTTTTAAACCACATCAAATAAGAGGATTCAGCATGTACTGTATGTATGGTAGATGCAAAATGACAACGGCCTTTTTTCCTTCACCTGGAGGAACATTTTATTATTGCCTAAGGGATAAAATGAGCTTAGGTTGCTTAAGTTTACTGACCTTCTGTAGTAAAGCCAGACAACAGATCAATGAACACTGAAGGTGTGTAAATATCTCTGTTATTCTAGGGCAGCAATGCCAGTAGTGGCAAGATTCTGAGAAATTAAAGCAAACCCTTAGGTTAATACGGACACTTCCCTCTTAGATCTTCATGGCTCAAGGCCTCCAAGGCCAAAGCTATTACAAAATAATGTCCAACTCTCTTAACAAGGAAAACAACTTTTATGAAAGTTCAAACCAAACATGTTATGAAATATATGATTTGTTAGGTGTGTAAGGGATTAGCACAATCTATCCACGTTTTGAATTAATGTCAAATTTCTTAATAAACTCATTGAACCTTTGACCCTTGACAAACAAGAGATCAGTTAGGAACCTAACACTGGGCCTCAGCCAGGTTAGAAAGGTGAAATTCTTTTCCTTTTAAAGAAGGATTATCAACCCCCATGGTGGCTTTAGGGCACCATATATTGTTGTTACATTTTTAAAAGGCCTCCTCTCCTGCGACAGTTCTTTTATTAGTGTTTGACTTCACATCCACATAAAATTAAATTCATATTCAAAGTGACATTTTCAGAATGCAAGCAATCTGTGTAAGTTTTTTTTCCTCACTTTTTGGGGATTCTGACTTTTTTGTTTTGCCCTCATTTCTCATTTATATGCCACTAAACTTGAGAGTCACACTTGTTCTGTTGCTTAGATTTATTTGGATAGTAAGTGCAACTCTGATTTTTTTTACTTGACAAAATATTAAATTAAAATGTTAACATTGGTTAATACAAAAATAGTTTTTCCTAGCCTTTCAAGTTCAGCATTAGCTTGGCCCCTGAAAATGAAGGCTACATGTGGTTTTGCCTTTCAGAACTAACATGGGGAGGTAGAAATGCAAAGCAGCCCATGCATAAAAAGCTGTTAATTAATTTTATAGTGCTTCTTTCTTCTGTTTTTAAGGTCTTGGTCTTAAGGAATTTTCTTCATGTATTCTTAGTGACAGAATAGTCTTTCACCTACTTTCTTTTTAATTATTTGACGCCTTGTACATACTTCTTTCTCTCCCTAATGTTTTTTTTATTCTAGTTATCTAATTCCAGAAAATGCACCATGCTAGAAAAGGCAGATGATTCCTTTATTGGTACAGTTTTTTTGGGGGTTTTGTATTTTTTTTTTGTTAAATTGTTTGGCCTAAGTGATTAAATAAATTATTTTACTATTTATTTTTATTTAACATTTTTAGTTCTGTAATTCCTTTCTTGCCCTTTAGGGTATAGGAATAAGTTTCACACTCAAATGTCTAAGCTAATATGGAAAGGGAAGCAACTGCATATTAAATTCACCACTCCACAACATGGAAAATCTGCACAGGGCTTATCTCAGTCAAACTCTGCATTCCTTTGTGTTGCTAGTACTCTTGGATTTAACCCCGGCTCTCCTGTACCTTGGCATCAACTTGGAGAAAGTCTGGTCTCTCCATCTAGATTTCAAGATTTAATTTCCCCTTTGATACTTTAATTATGTACTTAATTACAGCTTGACATTGAGTAAAAAGATATAGATCGTGGAACGAAGTATAAGAAGACCTGGCATGCCCATTCTTCCGTTTTCCATGATCAACTTCCTTGCTGATACGTTTGATTTAAATAGTCTTCTCTCTGGTTTGGACTCAATACAAACTTCCTGGTTCCTCTTTTTGTGTTTACATGCCTGTGGCGCCCCCTATGGGGAGAGGTTGTCTACACATCCAGTGCAGGATGTGCTGGATTCTAGGGATAATATAGAGGGTTAGGCTTCCTACAGTTATTTAGACATAGGAATTGGAACATTCCTCAGGAAATATCTTAACTGGTACAGTATAATAAAAATGTAATATAATAAATAAAATATAAGTGCAGCTTCCCATATATGGCTTCCCAAAGTCCTCCTGAGTGAAAGATCCAATTTTCTTCATGGAGTCTATTTGACTTCTTGTAGATGATAACCTTTAGGCCCTTGTATTCACTCTGGCAACATTTCGTACCTAACAGAAATGGGCTGCAGTTTTGAAGAAGACCATCCCTTACTCTCCCTAGTTACTTTTACTCTTTGATCGCTGATCTGGTTGGCTGATCTTGCTGTAGTCCTTTGAAAACTGTCACTTGTGCAGATCAATGGAGCTGGGGATAGGATGAGGTATGGGCTGGTTTGGAGTTCTCCTGCTGATGTGCTCGAGTCCTTATTTGTCTTTTTAGGGATCCTTTAATAGGATTCTTAAAGGGAGGAAGCACTGATAGTTGGGAAATTTTGTGCAATATTTTCTAGAAATATTTAATTGTTTTGTGGTATTTGTAATTTTGGTATAATTTCAGGACTGTTAAAACTATTTTTGGTTTGGGATCTGCAGGCATTTTAGCCAGTTTTTATTAGCCATTGAGGAAAGCTGTCCTCCACAGGACAGCCTGCAATTTCTGTGTTTTGTAATAATAATAATTCATAATTGCTTACACTTATATAGTGCTTTTCTGGACACTCCACTCAAAGCGCTTTACAGGTAATGGGGACTCCCCTCCACCACCACCAATGTGCAGCCCCACCTGGATGATGCGACGGCAGCCATAGTGCGCCAGAACGCTCACCACACATCAGCTATCAGTGGGGAGGAGAGCAGAGTAATGTAGCCAATTCATAGATGGTGATTATTAGGAGGGCATGATAGGTAAGGGCCAATGGGAAATTTGGCCAGGACGCCGGGGTTACACCCCTACTCTTTTCGAGAAACGCCCTGGGATTTTTAATGACCACAGAGAGTCAGGACCTCGGTTTTATGTCTCATCCGAAGGACGGCGCCTGTTTGGGACATTAGGACCCACATGGACCGCAGGGTGAGTGCCCCCTGCTGGCCCCACTAACACCTCTTCCAGCAGCAACCTTAGTTTTTCCCAGGAGATCTCCCTTTCAGGTACTGACCAGGCTCACACCTGTTTAGCTTCAGTGGGTTACCAGTTGTGAGTTGCAGGGTGATATGGCTGCTGGCATTGGCATTGTTTTGTAGCTACCCGTCATGAAATTCCAGGGCTAAATTATGTACACAGACATTTGAACCCCTCATGCTGTATTCCAGGCACACAAAAATTTTCAAATGGCTAATTAGCCTAGCTTTACAGATTTACAGTATGAAGGCCAACACCTTGAATCTATCATGCCTGTTAGGTTTGTTGATCATTTGTCTTGATTTAGATGGGCCTGGGTTTTCCTGGTTGTAGACTTGAAGCTGTGTTTTTTATGTAGTGCCCAATGTAATTGCTGAGAAACATGCCCAAATAGTTTTTCCCCTTCAAGAAAAATGACTTGTTATTGCTAGATTAATGTTTAATAGAAGATCTTGTTAAAGATTGTGCTTCTGTATGTACTTGCAAGGTACAGTCAGCACCAGGTCTTGTGCAATGTCTGAAAAAATAGCAGGGCTTTCCATTCTTGTGTTCAGGTGGAAAGAAAACCAGTGAACTCTTAATGCCTTAATTGAACCTGTGGGATTCTTTTGCAGTATTGTATTCTGTTCATCCCGGTATTCTGTGAAATGTTTATTCAAATATTAAATCTATGGAGACAAAACATTTGGCTTATGGTGCTGCATTTATTCAGCTGATTATTTTTTACTTTCAGTAAAAAATTGAGTCCTTTATTCCAGTTAGGAGCACCATGCTTTCTTTAACACTGTATATGACAGCGTGGAAGCAATCTTTTAATCCTTTTGACAGATGGGGACCCTTTCTCTTGAGTTGTCAAAGGTAAAAGAAATCTGGGCAAACCTTCTGTTTTACTTTATCGAAGTTTTGAAATGTCTTCAACTAATAAAATGAGTTGGACATCCCAGAATACTGCTTTACAAGGGAAAATGATGCTGACCACATTATTAATTTTAATAGACAGTGACTTAATATCTATGACTCAGGCATACTGTACTTTGATTTTGAATCCCACCCCCACATTTCTGAGTCAGAAAGAAGACGGTTACGATTGGGTGGCAAGCCAGAAAAAGCTCATTTTCCCTTCACTGAGTCAGGGATTATACTTTCTGACATGATGCTGAGACTTTTTTTTGATAGCTCTTCCCTTTTGCTTTTTTTTAGCTGCAACATAAATTTAGATTGCTCTCCACAGGGAGCCTAATAACAATTTTTCCCTGAGAAACCTTTCAGAAAGTTGTTACTGAAGTGTGTGTTGGGGCGGGGACTCATTTCACCTAGATAGAAACTGACTTAGTACAACAGTAATTCTTTTATCACTGACAGCTTAGTATTACTGTATTGTATATTTTAGAACTTGGGTAATTCAAGTAAAAATCAGGTAATCTCAAAATATTCCCTTTAAGTGTCTGCTTTATCATTATATTTCAGTAGCATCTAGACTAAATGTTGCTCCATGATGAATTATTGCTGTTTAATAGTTTAATGTAATAGTTTATATGAAACGTGTATATGAAATAATGTTAAAACATAAATTAGTGATCCATTTGGAGGGATTATTTTATTATGGATGAATAATTTTGTAGTAATGTAGCCATCATACTGTATATTCCGAAAATCATCAGCTTTAATAAGTTGATAATGTACTACAAGTCGCAAACCTCTGCATACAAAATTGTCATGTGTAGAAGACTCAAGGAAAACATATCTGAAATGATTTATTTGCAAATCATTTTGAAAAAGTTCTAAAGTGTCTCTTGCTTTTCCTACAGAACTTTTTAGCTAATCTTCCTGCAATACATTTATACAGTATTGTGTGATATATTTTTAAGCCTTGCAGCTACAGGTACATGTTTTGTTTTTTTTTGTTTTTTTACCACAGTGCAAAAATAAATTTGCTGTTGAGAGGTCTTGAGTATTGTGCATTTTAAGTCTTGTGTTTCTGTAACATTTCCAGACCTGGTGTTGAGAGCAAATACTTGAATGACTGTAACAGACCATCTGTTGGTACTGTTGGGATTAACAAAACTGTGCCTTTAAGTGTTAATGGTGATCCTCTTATGAAATTTAATAAACGGTGATGGTAATGCCTTTTAAATGCTTTCCAATTTACTTTATAAGCATTCAAATGTTACTTCAGTAGTAAAGTTGAAGGAGGTTGCACAGTTGCTTTTCAGAATTTTAATGCTTATAAAAAAAACAAGTCTTCATTGCTGAAATAATGTATTCAGTACAAGTATCAGGGAATTTTGGACACTTACCCTGCACCCATGTTTTCTTATGAGGCTAGTTTAATGGGTTAGTGTGCAATTATAGTTGTAAAGCTATTAAGAAAATGTGGCATTTTAAAAACTCAAACAAGCTGAAGGTTCACCCTTCACTGCATGAAATTACCCCTTTAGACCATCTAAAGCCAATTTAAGGCTCTTGTTTGGCCTTTGTCCCAAGGGCTGACCCTTAGAAGACTTAAAGCTTGGTAAGACTCTTGGTCTGTATTGGGGAGTTATGGATTTCAGCAAAGATCAGCATTGGAAAGGTCACTAAAGAGCAGTCTTGCACAGGTCTCTACACTGCCTGTTAACCACTACCTACATCCATTCTTCTTCCACTGTGTTTTTGTATATTAAATACGTGTATATTAAATGCACTGTATATTAAATGCGTGCAGACAATGTAAGAGTTCTTAGCCAGAACATTTTATTTTTGCAAAGTGAAGTAACCTTGTGTGCTTCTTGGAACTGCAAGTCCTAAGTCAAGCCAAAAATGCTGTTTTCATCAGGCCTTCAAATATGACAAAACGGCATTGCATGCTAATAATATGACACCTGAAGAAGGCTCCAAAGCTGAAACTTAGTGTTTCTTTTCTGTACCTGTTAGCATGGAATGTGCCTTTGCCTGTTCCTTTGCAGCCTGTGTATGCAGACATAGGTCCCATACCCGAACGACACTAATAATGTAATTGGGAATAAACCACTTGCATATCCTGCAGTGGTCAGCGTGTTCTGTTGCGAATTACTGCAGATCAAAGATGAGCTTTCTCTTGTCATTAAAGTCAGTTCCTTTACCTCATCCTTCCTTGCCCAGAAGAGAAATCATTTTAAACTGCAATAAGAGGATCAAAAATTGCAGGTCTTAAGGTGACCATTAAGTGCGTTTTTTAAAACGTGTACATTTTGGAGAAGGTGTTTTTTAACTTCTCGGAATTTGGCATCAATGTCAGTATTTAGGTTCTGTGCAGCTGGGCATAGACTTTATTCCATATGGTTTAGACAAATCATAGTGGAAGAGATGTTTTATTTATAGTAATTTACGTTAGGAGAGAAATGCCTATGTATTTTGTTTGACCACTGTCTACTCTTTCAGAGTTGTGGTAGCAATAGAAACGATTCCCATTCTGCTCCTTTTTTTTTTAAGGGAGGTAAGTAGTGTGTGGTGGGCTTTCATTTTCCTTCAGACGTAGTCTGTCTCCGCCAGCAGATTTTGCAAGATTAGAAATGTTATCCCTTTCTGACAAGAGGCTTAAGCTACTGTAGGCAAGACGTATATTTTGCCTGGTTGATTACAGATTAGAAGCAGCAGGCTCTGATGCCGACCAGACATTTACGGGGAGTACTGTGAGTGTGATCTGTGGGGTCGTTTTCATGGGTTTCAGTGATTGTTGTGAGAAATCAGAAGTAAGAAAACAATTGAGACCTAGCACTTTTAACAGTCATGATAACATCTTAAGATGGATTTTTGAAACTTGTAATTTATGTTGTTGCTTAACTCTACATTATAACACAAGTGCCCAACAGCATAACTTGCTGCACACTGTCTCTTCGCCTTAAACTTCAGACATGACCTGTGGTCCGTTTCTAACAGGAGAAACTATCCATACCAGAACTCTAAGTAGCTCGTTTAGAAGTGCAAGTTGTTGTGACCACAAGTTATAGATCATATAATGTAATTATACAAATGTTTTAGTGTTTTAACATAAAAGGCAAGTAAAAAATGAATACAAAGATGGCCAGTTAGACAAAATAGTGTAATTTGTCTGGAATTTAAAAAAAGTTCCTGAAAATAGAATGAAGGTAAGACTTCACTGTTTGCAAATTAGTACACTTTTAAGATTTTGGATTACTATTTCAATAATGACTTTGAGACATAATTAATCTGTGCCATGCGATTTACCTGTTTAAAATGAGTGCACTGCGCTGTTTTCAGATGTTATGTAGTTGAGACAGTGGTGAGCCTAGAGCCATGGGTGGTGGTTGTTGTTGTTGTTGTTGTTGTTTTTGTACAACAAGGTCAGTTTTTATTAGAGAAAGTATTAATGTGGAGAAGACATCAATCACAAATGACGTATACCCCATTCCTCATTCCTAAGTTCCTTGTTAAATAAAGATGAAAGCAGTTTCTGTTGTTCCATGATGAAGGAAACAGATGACTGTGTTAGACTGGTCATTTTCTTTGTCCGGTAATGGTATACTGCAATTACGTGCATTTAAGTTGGGCTTTAATTGATGTATGACACAAGCTTCTATCCCAGAGCCCAGCAAAGCACTGCTTGAAATAAGGCATAGCTATCGTTTATGGGAGTCCTTTAATCTGCAAAGCCTTTTAATTATCTGTCCTGACCGCTTCCCCAGTCCATATAGTACCTCTTTAGTACTGCTTTAATATTTCTAGAACTTTTCTAAGTTTTTATTGGCACAGCATGGGAACACAATCATGCTTTCTTGGTGTGGTCAGCTGATATTGGATGTGTGCTTACGGCCTGGGCTGTTAGTGCTCTGGTTAAAAAGGAAGAGCATAGAGCAGAATTTAACTGGGGAAAAAAAAGCCTTTGTACCTTAGTGCTGGTGAATGATCGTCCTGGGGAGCCAGACAGTTGATAGCTGGCTATCAGGTAGAGATGAGCTGTTGATGATTGATAGATTAAAAGCAACAAAGAAAGAAAACAATGGCAAACTGACTTGTCAGGTTATTTGGGGCATAGGGAAAGGAGTTTCATTGTGTGATGAGCCTTGTTGTGAAGTCTGTAGTGTTTGGATTTAAGAAAGAGGGATTTCTTCAAAAGGTTCCCCATAAGGCAGACTCCACTGGCACAGGAATAAAAAAAAGTAAACCCGCCATTCAGCCTACAGCTAAATATGGTACTAAGGCCCTCGCAGGAAAGAAGATGCATGAATGAAACTTTTGAGCCTAGCAAATGCTTTTTGAAACAAAGAATCCATCCACTTATTTTGAAGACAACTGGGTTTGAACATCAAATTCAAACGTGAATATGCCAGTATACTGTATCTGAAATATATCTTTAAACTTTTGAGTGTTTCCCTAGATGAAGTAAGGTTGGTTATAGATTATTGAAGATATGCCACTACTTTTGAAAATTAAAATTAAATTAGTTGTTTTGAGTCAATAGATACATTTTTAAGGTTAAAGACATTGCATTGTAAAATAAATAATTTGCGAAATATGAGCTGTCCTCATTTACTCCATATTTTCAAAAGCTGGTACAAACACTTTAATATTGAGGTGATCTAAAACAATTTGCATATCTTCAAGGCAAGCTCATCTCAATTAACCAAGAAGTTGCTTTTGGTATCCTCCTTTTCCACCTACAGTATATCAAGATTTTTCCATTTTTTTATCTTTAATTCACTGATAGATTTTCACACCTGTAATTTTTAAATATAGTATGTAAAGTGTATATATAGTATAGTATTTAAAGCATATAATACTATATAGTATTAGTGGTATTTTAAAGTCTTATGTATATGATACATGTCCGTCGTTAGTGGGCAATGAAATGTGTTTGATTCCATTTCTCTCAATGCACAGGCTCTGGAGTGCGCTTATATTATATCCTGTATTTATATTAAGTATATGAGGCAGCAAATTAGAAGAATGAGATGATCATGATGTCATTTAGCTTTTACTGCCTCCAGGTTCATTGTCATAGTCTAATAACACAGGTTGTGGCACTCTGAGAATTCTGTGAGAAAATTGCGGTACTTAATAAAATGCAAGAGGCCAATTACTTTAATACTGTTTGAAAGTTGTTAGCAATAATGGCAATCCCTACTGTACACTAATGTAGGTTGAACTGTTTGGAGTAATACCATATAGGTTTTTATTATTTTAGAATGGGGGTTAATCTCTAGGAAATTCCAATAACATTTTGACCGCAACATCTGTGTGGTCTTTTCACCTCTCCCGCTCAAACATGTTTCCGAAACGATCAGCCCCTTTTGTTTTCTGCCAGGGCAGCAATTATGATTTAATGCATAGGTAAACCAAAAACAGTTGCAATTATTTATTTAGTCTAGCCAGTGTTTTACCTTTGCACGTGTTGTAACTATAGAAAAACATCCAACTGTGAAATTAGAGACAGCTGCAAGATGATGGCTTGTTTAGGCATGTTGAAGAAAATCTCCTTGTCATTATGAGAGTAGACCTATTAACGTCTTTTGCCACTTTTTCTGTGGTTTTGTGATGAATTTAGATATAATCTAAAAGTTTGGTCTTAATATAATTAGTGGTGCTTGACTTTATCACAGGAAACTAGACATGGGGCCTGATGCTGAGACCTGTGCTGTGAAATAAGGAGTCTTTCCAGAATATAGGTCATCGTTTAATCCAAAATGTGTTTTTATTTTCAGTTTTCAATCACACGATTTTCGTTTTTTATTATTACTGTATAATACAAGTGCTTTTTGAAGTTTATTAGACTCAAAAAATCAATGCCCTCTGTTTTCTACCCTTTGGCTAGAAGGGTTGAGCCTTGTCTAGGGAGTGACTTGGCTAAAATGTTTAAGATTAGTTCGAAAGCTTTTTACTTCCTAGACAATCCAATCATTTTACCCCTTCTTGATTTCCATCTTTATTAAGTTAAATGGTAGTGGTAGCGGAAAGGGATGGATTTCAATTTTCCGTTCTTTTGTGTCTTGATCTCCAAATGTCTGCTTAGGCGTTCTGTAATTCTGTACAAATCATCTCATTAATTTACAGAAAAAAGCCAGCTGTCTTTTGAAGAATGTAACAATATAAAAGTTAGTTAAAACTTAAATTGACTTGGAACTTGAATCTTTTCAAAGTGCTTGAGGATCTGCAAGCTTGTCTGATGAAAGTGTGCATGTTTCATACCTCTTAGACCAAGAAAGGTAACCATTCAGAGAACACAACTCAGAAAGTGATGTTTTGTGCTGAGGCAAGACCTACTGTATCTGAAAGCTTTTTCCATACGTTGCTTTAAACTGGCAATTTTATGGTTTTCACAGTGTACAAGGAATATCCTCTTACAGTATGTTAGCTCAAGTTAAAAGTGAATTCAAATGGCTTTCCATTTTAGATGATTGTAAATGCTGTGTATCCTCTATTTAGTTTTGCATTTAAATATTATTCAGGCTTCAATGTTATAACACTGAGAGAATTCATTTAGGATTTCTATGTTTCAGCTTAAGTGAATCAAAATAAGTTCAAATAATGCCACTTTGACATTTTCATTGTATTAGCAGATCAAAGAAAAGGCTCTGCATTCCTTTTTGCTCAGGTACTGCATCATTTGAATGCCTTCCCTGCAGGTATGTGAACTTTATGACCCTTAATAACCCTAGGATATTCTTTATTTATGAATTAAAATTTTGAAAAGGCTGTCTCATCTGTGAAAAGGTGGGATTGAGATGATATAAACTCAGACAGGCTTTCTTTTTTTCTGCAGTGGGTTCCATGCAGAATGCCTAATCCTTTCAATTTCAGGTTCCACATGGTAATGTTAATTGACAAAGGCTGTGGGCGGCTGGTGCACCCATGCCTTTTTTTGGATATTTCCGTCAGTCAAGTCCCTTGGCCTGGATTATGTTGCCTAGAGGCTCTTACCAGCAATCTCTTTCTTATTATAAGGGGATTAAAGTTTATTGAACATTTTGTTTAACCAATGTTCCTCAAGGACTATAGAAGCAAACATTTTAATAAATATATATTTTTTAAAGCTTCACTTTTGAGGCAAATACTTGGACATTTTCTTTAGATAACTGTACAGTGTTAGACTTCTTGTATATAAAGGTAATGTTTTATAATGAGTTCAGTGAAAAAGCAGGATCGTGTGTAAAAAAAGATTTAAGAGTAAATCTGTCTACCTCGTATTTCTTCCAAGAGTCTTGAATACACATAATACATAAGCGAATACCACATATAGTATATAACTAGAAGATCGCAAATTAACCAGAAGTGGACTAGATGTTGTAGCAAAATACACCATGTAATAGGCCTCTGTTAAGATCTAAGTATGGGATTAGTGTGTGTAGAGACCACTGTGTCCTCTCCGGGCCCAGTCCAGGGCTTCTGCAGGGCCACATTGAAAAAGGAGGCAGAGTGCTAGAAGACGGCATTTGCAATTGCTGAACCTTGTGCTTTTATAAAAGTTTTCCCAGCACGCCTTTTGTCACACTTGCAGAGGGATAGATGCTTCCTCTGTATTTTTCTTTATACGTTTTAAAGTTCTAATTTGCAGAAAACAAATCACGCTTTTAAATGAGTGCATGCAGAGACAGGGCTGTAAAAACTTTCTTGTGTAACTACCCCATGCTACAAAAGGTTTTAAAAACAAAATGGTCAGAGAAGAACAATACGTTGTGGCACAACAGATAGTCTCCATTGTTTCTTCTGGAGCAGATTTATCTTGAGGGAATAATTTCCATTATCTGAATGCTGGCTTTTCTAATTTATTGGCTGCCTTTTCTATATTCTTTAGTTTGGAAATCTGTTTTGCAGAGTTCCTTTCATTCCTTATCTTGTTTCCTGTTGTACCACTGTAGTGTTTTTTCACTTTGTATCATACCATCCAGATATGTGCCAGTGTAGATTTGGGGTCTATGAATATTAGATAATATTGTGTATGAGAAATGGTTGCTTAAGGATATGTTGGTTACCTAATATTATTGTAGTAACATTAATAATAGAATACCTTTCCTAAAAAAACATTCTTGTCAAGTGTTGCTTAAGTGTCTGGACATCTTAAATGGGTGCAGATCTTATATTAATAATTATAAATGAAAGCAAATGAACTTCTTTTGCTTTTGTGCCAGTCTGTCTTCTGCTAGCACAAAAAAGCCCTTTTTGGCATACTGTGCTTCTATGTAGATGTTTGTGTGCTGAGCAGTAGTTTACAATGCGTTTACACAGCAATTCGATTTTTTGTTTCCTTACATGTGGTAAAGAGAAAGAAACTATTCTATTCTCGTACTGCAGTTTTTCTTTTACAGTATTTTGTGCTCTTTGATACTAAAAATGTTCAGCGATAGTTGTGTGAGCTCACATGGCACCTGCATGTAATTTGTTAACCATAATGATTGCACTGCACAGGGCTGCAGGTCATGTTACTTTATTACTCAACATCATGGCTTCCAACACTACTCCAGGCTCACAGGTGGGTCTTTTATTATCATTGGCCTAGAAGAGCATCATTTATTTTTTTTTTTTTTCAAATCTACTTCTCTCCAGATTGATCCTGGTATACAAAGGCAGTCTCTCTGCTATAGCCTTCAGGTATCTGTGCCAGTGCTTCAGAAGTAAGTCCACATCAGCGCATCAGCTTACTGTTGCTTTTAGGTTACTGAAATATGAAGCGCATTAGTCTGCAGAAAATATGCTAATGTGTGCTACTTAAGAAAGGTCTCAAGTGATAGCAGTGTGTGCTATGCCAAAGATCAGCTCTGCAAAGTTACAGTGACTCATGTGTTGTACATTTTTTTTTTTTAACGTGGGATGTTGTTTAGAAACATTCAGTACTGCCTGGGAAGAAAAAACATTCCTCTCAAAAGAAACCAGCAAAATACCTTCATCATCGCTGCAGAAAATAATGTTGCCCTCAAGGCTGTCATACTGTACATTGATTATTTTGTGCACAGTTAGGTCTCGGAAAAAGCACCATTTTACAATGGTCTTATAGCAGCTAAATTGATGTCTGTAATTTTTCACTTAGAGGAAATTTCTCCATTTAATTTTGGTTTACAGAATGCCTTCAACCTGTGTGCCATAAAAGCAAGTTGCTTCTAGCACAATCAGTCTTTTTATTTATAAATGGACAAACAAGTTGTCAACACACATTCTTTTTTGTTCTGTATAGGAATATATTATTTATAACTTGTTTTCAAATTTATACAGATTCTATATTAACTTTTTTTAAAGGATCCATTTAATTTTAAGTCTTTTTTTAAAACTGGCTCAAAGGCTTGTTTTGTAAGGCTCTACTGGTTTTTTCCATATTGCTACTCGGCTACATTTGGAGATGTTGGCAAGTCTCAGAGGAGAGGGTTTTTTTTGAAAATGAGATAATTAAATGGATCCAAGCCCTTCGCATATCTCGAGTACCGAGTTGCATTCTTTTGGTGCTTTCACCTTCACGTTGCACATTATCTGAAACTACCCCCCACTTTGGGCAGTACCGCTGGGGTCTGGAGTGCCCGCTGGGAAAGCCGATGGGAGTGAATGGGTGAAACAAAGAGGCTAGTGAGTGTCAAAAGGAGAAACGGCAAGGATGTGAGAGCCTGGGCCCTCCACTCCCCCCCTCCCCCCTGTCCTGTTGTACAATACTCACAAACGGCACTCGGGCCCAGGGGCAGTGCCACAGCTCTAGGGCCGGGGTGGTCTTTAAACAAGGTTCCTGAAGCTTGTCTTCTGAGAGCTGAGCAGAAACTGTAGCACACACTGTAAGATATTCATGAGACCGTGCCTCCCTCACATGCATGCTGTGATGTGCCTCTGTATGGGTATACACTCCATATGCACGGCTGATTTTGCTGCACATAAAAGCACAGGTTGGTTTTGCTGCCTTTGTCGAAAATAAATGTGTTAATGCTTAAGTTTAGTATATGCTTTATTTATACAGATTAGTCCATTGGTTCATGTTTGAAGTAAGTACCACTCAAGCCCATTGCCTTCATGCATTTTAGGTTCATCTCCCATAAACTTACTTCATTTTAAACTTTAATGAATTCAGTGAATCTCCTTAAGATGTTTACCTGTAATGCATAAGTGTCTCTGAGTGATTCAACCTGTAGGACTGGATGTTACAAGCTTAGCAATAGTTTGGCACTTCAACATAATGACCTCATTGTAATTTATGCAGGAAAAAGAAAGTATACTTTGCAGGCATTAATACTCTTTAAAGAATATAATGAAGTCAAAGTGCAGATTAAAATTAATCCCAAATTAATTAATCTTTCAATTAATCGGGAGTCCAGAAAAAGTAGCTGCTCTAAAATGTGATTCAGGATATGAATTTGTGGATCTGCGTGGGTTTAACCAAGGAACTATTTTATTTAATCTCTATTTAGCATGGTTCCTGTTTTAAGTTACCAAGGTAGGTGGTTGCTAGGCAAGCAATGTTTATTATTTGTGCAATTAAGTAAACTCCAGCTATCGGGCTGTGAGTGGGACACATGCTGTACTGTTTGGGCTGCAATTGTACGTCATTGTAGTGTGGCTATAGCTACAGACAGGAGTCTAAACATTCTTGAAAACTTTCAGCAGAGTTTTCAGCAGCCTATGCTTTTTCTAATCATTTTCTGATTTGTCACACTCCTTGGGTATAAATATTGAACTAAATAATGGCCTTTTGCAGTCCCATAAATAAGCAGTTCTATGCAAAAAGTATCTCCTTTTAAATAGTTGAGGGGAAAAAAAACAGAAACCAGAGCTAATTGAGTTCCAGTAACTCTTTGCCACTGAAGCCATAGAAGAGGAAAACCGTTCTTAGTTAGAACTACATTTCTGAAGGCAATTTAGAGGCAGTAATCGATTTTCGCTTATAGTATGTCCAAGAGATGACATGAGGATAGAATACTATCACCTGACATTTGGTATTGGGAATCCAACACAGATCTTTTGTTAATGCAAGCTTTTCATCCATGTAGATTTTTTTTTTTAGCCACTGACCTTGAATTTCATTATTAAGCTGTGACTTGAAGCTGAGATAATGGAATGTAGGTAAAAAAAACTACAGAGATGTGACATCTTCGAAGGTAGAAAAAAAAACCTTCATGTGAATTTTTACTCTGCTTTTTAGTGGATTCCTTCTCTGTGAGGGAATCTGTAATGAAATTGATATACCAATGCTTTTCATAATCTTAGGGTCATAGCCTGAAACATCTAAGCTTTACTGTAATGCAGTCTTTATTGGCACTTAATAATCACTGAAAGTTTTATATGCTTACGAAGCTGAAAGTGAGAGGGCATGGCTCACTGCCATTCTACTCCAGGCACAGGACCGATATGGACTGTTTAAAACTAACTGCACTCTCCTGTTCTGGCAGATTGTCTTTATGTATTTATTAGAGTTCCATTTCAAGGTCAAGAAACATAAGGATTACCGAAAATTCTTGTCTTAGATGCAAGGCTGAAGCCTCCACCTTTTAACATACAGATAAGATTTTCTTTATTGAAATGATTCATGTTTATTGAGTTTCAGAGCACCGGCCTTCATATTTGATGTATAATCTATATAAACACTCTGACATTGTTAATCAAGTCATTTAAAAAAACCTATCTAGATTTTTTAACAGTTATGCTTTATAACTGAGGCACAAAGCTACAGTACATTCCGTGGTATCTTAGGTTAATTGACAGACACAAAGACTGAAGTGAATTTCCCATTTTTGCTGTGATTCTTTGTGTTTTAATTAAATTGCATTCTTTTCTGCAGAATAGGCAGTCTTTAGGTTTCTGTGAAGATTTGCATTCCAAATGTCCTCTGACCAGAGGTTATGTTGTATATTTATTTCAAGTACCACTGAATTATAGGTGAATTTGCCTTTTACTTTTCTTTATATTTGATTAACTGTTTCTGCAGTCATTTTCCTAAACCAAGGGGTTCAATTCAAATACTGAATGTCAACTTTAGTGGTACCAAAGGATACCATACTGACTTTTTTTAGCACTGAAGTTAAGCAATCTACAGATTAAGTCAAAGTTGTTTTTTTTTTGTATTGGGCTACAAATGTAATGTAGCTTACAAATCTACTTACTCTATTAGTAAAATAAGTTAATGAAAATGTTATTGTGTTTTAATTGCTAAAACAATATACAGTAAATATAAAATGTAAGCTTAGTAATTTTAACAAACAGTTCTTCATATATTTCCAAAACTGTTATTTTGCATATTTTTGTATTTGTAAAGCTAATATTTGATATTAGAAACATTACATATTTTCATTGGTAAGCAGCCCAGATTAAAGCTGCACACAAGGAGCAGATCTACTGTCTCCTTTTCAATAAACCTCATAAACTGTGATAAGCTATTTATGTATAATATAACAATTTTGTATGATAATAAAACATCCATATTGTTCAATTCTTAAAGAATGTTGTCTGCAAAGTACTTTGCAAAGAAGTGCTTTGCTTCCTTGTTTGTAGAGTGCTGAGTAACTACTGCAACCTTTCAATTGAAAGGTCATATTTTTCAAAATTAAATTGCACATCAAGTATTAAAGGTTTTTTATTTTTAAAAAAAAGTGCTCAAATACATATATTCTGTATTTGTACGTACTGTTAAAAGTCAGTGTATTCAATGTGATTTTTTACTGATTGTAATGTATAAAGACACTTTTGTTTTACCTCCAAACCCTGTACCATTTAAAGAAAAAACACATCCTATACTATTTATATACTTGAAATAAGTTTTTTTAAAAGCCAGGGGGCTGTCTCTGTCAGGTCATTTATATTAATGTACAGATCTAGCCAGAAAAATGTTTTTTCTTCTTCTACAAGTAGTCCTCTAGAATTTCAAAGTAAGCTTAAGATGTGCCTCCAAGACACAAATACTGTAGATCTCAGAAGGAATTTTGATGTTTCTTTGTCTGCACTCCTGAACATATCCTTGCTCTTACCTTCACCCAAGCTGTGAATAGGGATCTAGGGGCTGAGACAGTCTGAAAGAACCACCAAGCAGCTCATCTGAATCTTGTGAAAGGGAGGCATACAGTATGTTCTGAAATACTGAACAAGGTCATTATGCTTTTCTGAAGACAATTTTGGTGCAGATGTTTATCTTCGGAGCAGTCATTAATGTCCTGTATCTTTGAGATGGTTTGCTTCATGTTAGCCCCTGTCTAAAACAAGGTGGTTTTAGATGTTTAAGCATAAGAGCGTGTTTTAAGAAATGGGTGGTTAAAGTTCTGCATGTATAAGCAGGACAGTTTGTTTGCAGTCACCCAAAAATATTACTTATATTTGAGTTGAAATATCAAAGCTTTTTCCAAATTATGCAGTCCTGTAGTTTCTTCTTAATGTAAGTATTTTCTGTATTACTGTTAATGCCGCTTGGAATTTTCTCTTAATTAAGTTTTGAAAATTGAGATGTTATGTTCTCATTTATACAGCCCCTGTTCCATTTGCTTACTTTCAGAATCCTTAGCTAATTGTATGTTGCTTTGACATATCCTAGCATCCAACAGAGACAGTAGCTGTAAATATATTTTATGCAGTTTCTTCATTGTCGAGGTACATGTTTTATGGGGAAAAATGCTGTTCACCGATTGAGAAAATGAGTGCTAGCTGGGAGCGTGCATTAGTAACACAGAGGAATATGTAGTGGATACCCAATTAGGATTTGTTAAGCTTTTAAACAGGACTGGAAAAGTCTGAAATGTAATTAGCTTCTCTTCAGCATCAAAGAGTCAGGTTTTTAGGTTGTGTATGTCAGTTAAGTTCTTTTGGGCAGTGGTCTTGTAAGAGGGTGGCCTGTTCAGACAAAGTGGTAGGCTTTGTCTGAACCTGCTGTTTTTTTTACAGTCTTTACTTCAGAAAAAACAGGGTTAAATGAAACAGCCTTGTACATATTAACCTGGCTTTGTCATTGTTAATCTTACTTCTGTAAATTAAAACTATGCAAATAATCACCTCATTAATCCCCAGGAGTTTAGATGTCTTTACCTTCTTACTTACCTTCAGGAATTCAATGTAAGTTGGAAGGTTAGAAGTAATTTAGGACTAGTCTTTTAGACCGCGGCTCACCTTTTGAGAAAAACTGTCTTCTCACTGGAGCTTGGATTATGGGACTGGGGGTGGTGACACTAAGGGAGTACATTAGCCTATTATCTTCCTCACTGAATCATTCTGCAATCACAGTGCCAAGAGTTTATCCCGAGATGTATTTAATGGAAGAAAATGTGGTACATGCATAATCTAAGCATCTCGTTTGTAATTTTTCTCCGATCTTCATGCAAATCTGGTGGCTTTTGAAGAATTTTCAATTCCTTAATTTTTCACGCCACTAATATTTAGTGATACTTTAATTAATGTGTTTTATGATGTTAGGCAACTTTTTTTTTTTACCATTTCTGTTCCTCATATACCAGGTGAAGAAGGCAGAAGATCATTTTTTCTTTTTTGTTCATTGGTGCAACTCGTACAAAAGGATTTAATAGCTAATAGCTTTGTTGTAACCTTAGTTTTATGGTTAAATTGGCCTTCTGCTAAAAAGCCTTCCAGTGATTCCACCTTTCCATTGCCTTTGTGTCTAAGCAGAATTTTTGGAACTGATACTAAGAACGGCGTTCTTCACTTGACCTCGCCACTGTTTTCAAAACACTTTTTACTTTTAAAGAAAAACTTTCTGAGTGACCGTTGTCCTTGTCAGCTTGTTAAAAGTATCTTTCAAAGGCTATTGTTCTTTCCAGTGTCCGCAAAAATGCTGTGAGAAGTGGCACAGAAAAGTATCCATCTCTTACGAAAAGATTGTGCAGAAATTGAATGGTATCTATATGGCACAACATATCTTATAATCTAGCATTAACAATTAAAAAAAAAACAACTCCCAGAACATTTACAGTAATTACATTGAAGGTGAAGGTTGTTATCCTTTTGAATGCATCGCACTGTAGAGTCAAACTCAACTCAGAAGACTTGATATTGCTTTTTGCCTTCCATTGGATTAATGCAGGATATTCCGGTAACTGGTATAAACATGCGTTGCATGTTATTCCAGTAGTCAAAAAGCATCCTGGACAGATGCACTTGTTTGTTCTTGTCAAGAAATTGGCACTGAACGCATCGGAAGAGGTGTTAGTGGGGCCAGCAGGGGGCGCTCACCCTGCGGTCCATGTGGGTCCTAATGCCCCAGTATAGTGACGGGGACACTATACTGTAAACAGGCGCCGTCCTTCGGATGAGACGTAAAACCGAGGTCCTGACTCTCTGTGGTCATTAAAAATCCCAGGGCGCTTCTCGAAAAAAAGAGTAGGGGTGTAACCCGGGTGTCCTGGCCAAATTTCCCCCCTGGCCTTTACCCCATCATGGCCTCCTAATAATCCCCCTCTATGAATTGGCTACATTACTCTGCTCTCCTCCCCACTGATAGCTGATGTGTGGTGAGCGTTCTGGCGCACTATGGCTGCTGTCGCATCATCCAGGTGGGGCTGCACATTGGTGGTGGTGGAGGGGAGTCCCCATTACCTGTAAAGCGCTTTGAGTGGAGTGTCCAGAAAAGCGCTATATAAGTGTAAGCAATTATTATTATTATTATTATTATTATTATTATTATTATTATAAAGCATAGGATAACTGCAGAGTGAGTGTTTTACTAGAAAGTTTAGTTAAAACACTATATGACAGGATAAGAACAAACAAAATAGAAGAATTCAGCATAATTAAGGAGTGAAATGATAGAAGAGTAACATTGACTACTTATCTACCTTGAATTAAATTATTATATAAGAATTATGAGATAATTTTAAATCATTTACTTTGTGACGGCTGCTGAATATCCCTCTTGCAAAATTTGAATGATCATTTAAGCCTACTGGATGTTCCGTTTTGACTTGAGCAGATCAAATGCACAGTACAGAATTCTTCTGAAGTATAGATTCTTTCCGCAGTCTCAGGACAGAATTATCAGTTTCCCCTAAGGTATATACTGATGCACCATAAGGCTCTGTAATAAAACTTTTCTTTCTGCTTTTTTGACATTTTTTCTTGTGTATGCTTAAGTTTCCCTTTCATTGCTCTTTTAATGTATACCCCAAAAGCACTATATCTACATTGCATAAGGTTTAAAAATCTTGTTCTAGGACTGTTGATCTTCACAAAAGCTAAAACAAACCTATAAAGCACTAATGAGGTTGCCTGTAGCTGTTTTGTAAGCAAATGATGAAAGAAACCTTACTAAAGCAGGATCTGTAGTTCTACCTTTTCTATATTTAATGGGAAAAACTGAAATGCTTGCAGCATTTCGGAGGTGAGTTACCCTTGCTTGTAGCCTTAGGAATGTCACAAGATTTGGATGCATGCAATTACTTGTCATCTTTGAAGTTCACAGCAATAAAAAAAAGGAAAATTCTGAATGCACCTGAAGAACACTGCATAGAAAACAAAAGAAAAGGCTGAGAAGTTGTGGTGTTACATTTTCCAGTTAATAAAAAGAAACTTTGATTTTGTGAAATCAAATTAAACCAACAGATTTTCAAATAACTTATTCTTTTTACTTTTGAATAAATTGCGTGTGGTTTATTGAATTGAAAATTCTTTGTAAATTATTTTTTGTGGCTTTTGTAAATTAATTGTGAAACTTGTTGTTTGGGTACTTTAGAGGTTAAAATGCTTCAATATTAGGTTTTACTACAAGGGGCCTTCACAGACTATTATTTGTTTTCTCCACATTATTGAAAGCTTGCTGTGTAATAAAATTTGAATTTTCAAACATGAGCAATCTTGTACCACTTTCTGCACAAGCAAGGATTCACTGCTAATTAAATTTGTGAGCACAGGAAATCCAGATGTTTGGGAAAGATTCCCCTCGTTATTCCACAATGATGTGATGGCTGAAGGAGGTTGATTACAGCAGGTAATCAAATAAGATACCATATCTGGAGATCACATTGATGAGAGTTGTCCAGGAGTAGTTTCTGCTTTGGGAAACATGATAATATCTGGTCAAGGCTGTGGACGTTTGGCATTTCTGTTGGAGGCATCAAGGGCTGATTCTGAACCATGTACCCGTGACACAGGAGGTTGATGAGAAGAGGAAATGTCTGGCTAAAACAACTGGGCTAGGAGTCAATGAAGCAACACAGCCTGTGATCAGGTCAGTTGCTGTGCAGTCTGTATGCACTGAGCAATATTTTAAGAAAAAACACGAGTATGGGTGCCAATACCTTGTTACATTTTATAATGCCTCTCGGAAGATGGTAAAGCAGTCACTTCAAACTTGGTGATGTCCAGTGTACTGATATACTAAGTCTCAGTAATGCACACGTTTCCTACCATTGTGTTCACCTGCAAATATTTTCTGATGATGGTACCTGGTAATGTTTTAGTCTGTTTTGAAACAATGCTACTTTGGTGCAAAATAGAGGACTTGATATAGGATATGTCAATTACTGGTGGAGCTACTTGGAACCCCCCAGTAAAGTCATTTGTTCAAAGTGTGGGCTGAGCTGTGTAATCCAGCCAATATCGATGATTGAGCTTTGGGTTTGTCGTGCCTCCAGTCTGACCAGAATTCTCTGTGCTGGGGTGCACCACTGGCCAGGTCTCACTGGGGTTGTCTGGGGTGGGTATCCCAGTGACAACACTGTTGTCTCTAAGACATGCGTCACATCACTTCTGTAAATACTAACTCCCTGGACCTTTTTGAATAAAGGTGATACATGTTGGCTGATATCAAACAGAGCAGCATAAACGGGGGAAAAAAAATGTTTGCTGTCCAACTCCAGAATTAAAATAGCCTTTTTGCATTTTTTTGTATCAACTTCTACTTCAAAGCTTCACAATGGTAAGAGTTTTTAATGAAACGTTACCTGTTCAATAAATCAATACCAATGGTAAAACACTAATTGGTTGTCAATCTGTAAACAGAATGGGCTGTTGGGTTAAATCTATCATCTGTGATATACAATACATTGTAATATTAAACCAACAGATCTTACTATACACAAATAAAAACCAAACTTTTATGCCTGTATGCCTTAGGCCCTAGATGAAATGATAGTCAAAGACTGGAATTTGCTTGCAGAGCTATGTTAGATGGTAGCATGCTTACATCAATTTAGTAGTATCATTGACCAGTATCATTGCCGATGAACAATAACATGACAAGCAATAAATTGTTAAAAGAAGAACACTCCTCTTGTCTGTTCTACAAAGCTTGTTTATGAAATGTACATCCCCTTTATTTGCAAGTGGACAACATTACAAAGAGAAGGTACCATAAAGATCCTGAATCCCTGCTTAATTTGATCATTTATATTTTTTTCTTCCAATTTATTTTCATCATCAAGTCTTCTGAATGCATGTCTGCATATGTATTTCCAGAACCTGTGGAAGGTGCCCCCAAGAGCTTATTTGCCAAAGTGTTAGAGACAGCCCGGCGGTATCTGGGAGACACGGGCAAAGAGGACGACAGCAGGGAGACGAAGAATCTCCCCATTCACAGAAGTCCAATTGTTCCCTCTCGCTCAAAGCCCTGCTCATTCTCCTCTCTCAGGCGAGGACAGGTAAGTTCTGCATCTGATTGGTGGGATTGCTCAAGGCTGCACAGAAACTTTTTTTTTGTTACCTACGGTCTTCTGAATAGAAATGTAGACATAACCTAATTCTATCCAGTACCCTCCCTTACCTTCTGACCTCTGAATGAAAAACACATCAGCAAAACAAAAGCAGAAATATGGGATTTCTGTCTGTATTGTTATATCCTCTGAAGAATGCCTTGATTTAGTAGGTACTTAAGAAACAAAAGGTTTCATTTTTCAGTGGAAGGGGCCTCTCACGAAGTATTTTTTGTTTGTTTGAAAATATTTTTGTACTGGTAACCATCAGATTTATTTGCCACTGAAGACTAGATTTTTTTTACCAATGTCATTTTGTGCGTTACAATGAAGCAGTAAAATTAAGAGTTGTATTTCTGTTTCTTTATAAAACCATCTCTGCCTGTTGTTGTCGTCACTGGGTGTAATTATGGCACTGAATTAGATTCATGATTCAGTGTCTCAACACCTTCTTCTCTGTATTTTGTTGAAGTCTTGCATAACGCCATACTGTAGTCCCAAAAATAAGATTAAACAATATTCAGTAAGTCTTCAATGGCTTTGAAATTGAATTTATCTTATGCATTAGACATTCAAGTGAGTTGTAGTTTTTTTGTAATCCTGTTTTAATTTTGTTTAAAATATCAAATGGGTAGTGAATGATTTTGACAGATTTCAAGAATGTGGTTTTCTGAGCTGCAGAAACAGCTGGATGAAGTCAAAATGGTTAATTCTGAGAAAATGCCAGCAAACCTTGCATCATTGCACCAGACAGAAATGGTAACCACAGGCTTTAAAGGCTATTATGTAAATGTAGGCTGAGGAGCTGCTGTTTGACTTTTGTTTTTCACGGATGTCTGGTTTTGATTCTGCCTGGTTCACAGTGCCACTCAGTTTTGAAATCAGCACAAAACGACTTGAAAGAAGCTTTTGGCAGTTACTTCTAAAATTTCATAGCAAAAAGCTATTTTTCACATAGCTGTTCAGGGTTGGAAGATATACAGGCTCTAGCAGGGTGTTAGAATGGAGGCTTTCTGTTAGTTGCAGGGCCAGTTTTTGAAAAACTGCACATTCTTCAGGAAGACTTCAAATTTCAAGGCTTACAGCTTACCCCCTGTGTTTTAGTAAACATTATTTTAAATGTGTATGAAAATAGAAGAAATTGTGAAGTTTATCTGCAATTGTGCTTGACTCATAAAGCACAAGTAACTGTTATCATGTCATTGTCATTCTCCTGAGTTCCAGGACTATTCCTATGGCAGTGTGGTGTAGCAATGCCCCTTACTCACATACCTACAATAATAATAATAATAATAATTACTTACACTTATATAGCGCTTTTCTGGACACTCCACTCAAAGCGCTTTACAGGTAATGGGGACTCCCCTCCACCACCACCAATGTGTAGCATCCACCTGGATGATGCGACGGCAGCCATAGTGCGCCAGAACGCTCACCACACATCAGCTATCAGTGGGGAGGAGAGCAGAGAGTAATGTAGCCAATTCATAGAGGGGGAGTATTAGGAGGCCATGATTGGTAAGGGCCAATTGGAAATTTGGCCAGGACACCGGGGTTACACCCCTACTCTTTTCGAGAAGCGCCCTGGGATTTTTAATGACCACAGAGAGTCAGGACCTCGGTTTTACGTCTCATCCAAAGGACGGCGCCTGTTTACAGTATAGTGTCCCCATCACTGGGGACCAAATCTGTTGGTCCAATACTCGGTGGTTTGTGAAACTAACTTTAGATGATACAAAATACACATATATTGTTTTTTCTTTTAATTCTGTTCTTGTTCTGTTGGTCCTGGTGCCTGGGTTCTAGTATCTGAAATGCCTCTATTTTTGTCTGTGCATAAATAGTTGTTTCTGCAAGTCTTATGTAAGCTCATACTTAAACATACAGTAGTATCAGTAGGATTTTTTTTAATAATGCATTCTTTTAAAACTTTTTTAAAACTCTTATGAGGCTGAGTATAAATGTGAAGAAATCAACATTTTTGCTTAATCAATTTTGGTATATACACACACTTGTTTTCCTGTATGCATGGGACATCCTGTTTATTTTCATTATACTTTTATTTAATATTCCAATCTCCACTCAAAGAAACTCCAAATACATATGTGAAAATAGACGTGACACACAAACTCTTGGCACTTTTAGATTTAAAAGAAGATGCCATTTGGTTTATAAAAAAGAATTTGAATTGTAGAGATGTTCCCACGTTGTCTGTTTGTCAGAGGTTATCATCTTCAGGACATTTTCCTGGATTTTGTCCCTGTGTTAACTGCAAAACATGCCCACACACACTGTATCCACAGTGCAGTTCCCACTTGAAATCTTTCCAAGTCGACATACCTATTTCCTGCCAGAAAGGATGAATTCATTTCAGGCACATTAGCCTGACAATCAAAACAGTGCTGTAAAGGCAAAGTACGGAATTGCTTAAAATAAGATTACATCTCTGTAATCTTCACTGTCTTGTACAAAAAGCTACTAATGAAAAGAGTTTGATTCCAAGTGGTTTGTGTTACTTTAATGAAGAATAGAATCCTTTTTATTCTCAGAACCAGCAGAATCTTGGCAGAAACCATGGGGAGCAAAAAAGGAGAGGACTATCATGTGAAGGTTTCATGTTTTTCCACTCTTCTCTCTCCCTCTCACAATCTCATCTTTTTGTGAAGAGAAAACATGTTGTGAATTCATGAGATTGAGAAGTCTAAAGAAGCTAAGAAATACAACACCTCTTTATCAACCTTGTAGCAAGGGGAGACGAAGAGAAAAGATTGAGGGTGAGGGGTCATTCCATTCTTGCATAGCATCTGTGGTTCTCGTAGAAGTGACAGGCCAGTTGATGTGCACTGTATGGCACAAAGGTCTCGCACAGAGCTCACACATTTGTTATCCACAAACAACTGAAAATTCGCCCAATAAACGTGCAGCGATGAATAAACTTTGCTTGGGATCCTGAGACAGAGCTCAGTTTGGGTCAAAATGTATTATTTTCTTTAATTTATTAATTTTACCATTGAATCCCTTCACTGCTCCTATTCATTCAAAACTATACAGAATCATTTTTCCTGTTCTGCTCCATTAAACCAGGATCAATCTGAAAAACCATCTACATAAATATTAACTTTCAAACATTCTACAAATACAGCTGCTGTAAATATTGCCTCACATGCCAGTGATAACAAAAGTGAGGACTGATTTATTGGGATATTTAATCTAGTCTTTTTGTTTGGGATAATAATGATGGGATGTAACATTCTTAGATTTGTGAATTTTGGAGTTCTGGAGTTGGAAAAACAAGATAATGAGATGCTCCAAAAGGCATCTGTCTGTCAAAGGGGGGATTAATACCTGCCCATGTTTAAGAGCATGTGCACTGACAAATGGACATAAAATGAGACTGTTTCACGAAAACATATTTAAAATTACGTGGGAACTAGTCTCCAAAGTGAATCAAGAATCCACCTCCAATTATGTTAAGTGTTCTGTTGCTTTGTCGAGATGTGCAGTAAACGAGCTCACTATCTCTTTTCCCATCTTCTCACAAAGAAGAGATTTCAGCTGGTGCCTATTCTTGTTTAATGTGCTTTAATTTAATTTAAAATGAGTGCTTAACTCTGAAATGATTTTTACAGAGACTGACCTCTTGCTTCTAGATGATTCCCTTATCAGTGTTTTGTACAAAGCACTTGCACTCATTGCTCTATGATATCGTTTGAGGAAGGTCAAATGCGTCAGAACTCATTTGGACGGAAGTCTTTTGTTTGGGAAGCTTCTAGCCACTGTGCCAGTTTTGTTTTAAATTATTTAAACAGGTTGGGAGTTTAGTACCACAGTGGTACTTATTGTGACACATCATAGCAGCATATTAAACATTTAACTGCAAATCATTTCCAAAACGTCTCCATGAACAAATTATGAGTATCTTTAGCAGAGGAAGTGTAGTTTTTTGTACTGTAAATTAATACTTCACACTACCCTGTTTTCATGATACTCGTACAATGTGGGTATTCGTTCTTGATATCTTGGATTTTGGAAACTGTGGGTATAAACTGGCCCAGTGCATTTAAAGGTAAGGTGAGAATGATTTGCAACCCATAAGCATTAAACATTAACATTACATTAAGGTTTTTTATCAATTTCCCATTTTCCTTGTTTAACATTAGTCTTCCTTGAGAAAAGTAAGCCCTACAAAGTTTCCCATGAGTAAAAGCAAGCCTTAGGGATTATCTCATCACTACTACTACAGTATGCAGGCTGAAAACTATGTGCAGCAAATTCTAAGTGTTTCCACCATAATTACCACATCGGTGTCAGTACTTTCCACTTCGACAGAAAATTCTCATTTGTTTGAGCGTTACAGGCTACCGCGCAATACAGACGTTGTCTGTGCAGAGAGAAGAAAAATAACTTTGTATGAGAAGCTCAGTAACATTTAAGTCTAGAGTCGGAGTCTCAAGTCAATTTACATATGGGTATTTTTTATCATCAGTACTTTTGTTGTAAATGTACTCTATCTCATTTTATATTATGTAATTTAGAAGCAAACATGCTAGGAATTGTTTTGCATAAGTGACAGAAATGCCGGTACCAGGATCTCCACTTCTATTTCTGCATAAGTATGCTTGACAAAAACATGGAAAGGCACCTGCCTAAGGAAACATACTTTACACATCCGCAGTAATTTAACAGCTTTGTGTGGACGTGCTAATGATGAAGTGGTTGTTTGTGTGTTTATATAAAACAGTACATGTGGGTTATATGTATTTATGCTTGTAAAATGGGTGAAACATGGATAATTGCTTACAAAAACAGTTGGGGAAAAAAAACAACATCCATTGTTTATAACTTCTTTATATCCACCTCCTAATCGCCTAACCTTAGACTGTCTTTTGCTCTTTCTGCCATGCACCAGTTGCAAATATGTTTCCTGTGCTTAGCATCCGTGTACCTGCAAGATGTGATGATAAGTGAGCAGAAGAATAGCCATTTTGTAGCGGTTTGTTTTGACAGACTTTGCACATCCACCTGAGGCATCACTACATGAAATCTAAACAAGCATATCTGGTACTGGCAAGTTTGTCTCGCTGGCTTCCCCTTACTCTCACCTTGTTTTTCTTTTACCTGTCATGTTTTTAGATTAAGAGGAGGAAAAAAATAAACACCAGCGTTAAGGACTCAAGCCAGAGACTCCGATCCCAAGGTCTGGTAACAGTGCAGAGCCAGCGAAATACCATCACGTCTTCCATGGACCTAGATGGAGAGATTACAGGGGACCGGTATGTGGAACAGAATCCTCTATTATACTCTTTCAGTTTGGACATTGTAACTGTTGCACTCAGTGGAGAATAGGTTGGTGATGTCTAATGTTTTCACTGATCAACACGAAAGCTCCAATGAGTGATGCATTTCACATAATTTGAAATTCTGCAATTGCTTTTAATTGAAGGATACCCAAATCACTTATGTTGCAGAAGCCTATGAGTCTGGCTTAAAGCAACCTGCTCTTTGGTGTAATAAACTGGCCATAGTTGCAATAGTTTGCTGAGAAAATGGTGTAATCAAAAATAAGATGCATAACCTTATTTGGTTGTACTGTTTGATATAATCACAGATTTCCTTTCAAAACTAGAGCATGTTAATGTTAAATACTTGGTTCTGGGCTTGATCGACATTAACAAGACTAAGATCTCTGAATTTCTCAATTCAGTTCATTCTCTGTGAATCCTAAAGATAAATATGGAGTTTTGCATTCTTGAATCAAAGCCAGTCTTTGTGTAAATATCATGAGGGTCTATAGCAACCAATTAAATGTCTCTTTAAGCAAAATTATGTATGAATTAAAATGAATATTTAAGGTACAGGGGAGGTGAAAAAGTCCTAGTTTTAGCAGCTCAAATAAGAATAATTAGAATCAGGTGTTTAAATAATTAGGTAGATCTGTGTGGAAAAAAGACCTGCCAAGATCTAATGAGCTTGCTGAGGAACTCAGAAAAGAGTTATTGATGCTCATCAGTCCAGAAAGAGTTACAAAACCGTTTCTAAGGATTTGGGACTCCATCAATCCATGTCACACAGTCTAAAAATTGAGAAACTTCAGGATCATAGTCACCACTCAGAAGCAGTTGTTCTGCCAGAATATCTCCAAGAACAAACTGGAGAATCTATCAAGGAAGTTACAAAGAACCCTAGAGTATTATCCCAAGAACTGTGGGCTAATGTGACTGTTCATGACTCAGCTATCAGAAAATATATAAACAAGAATAATATTCAGGGAAGGATAGCAAGGAGAAAACCGTCTAAATAGAATATTACTCCCCATCTGAAGTTCCCCAAAGAGCACAAAGATGGTTATCAAGGGGTTTGAAGCAATGTGCTCTGGACAGATGAGTCAAATGGAAGAACCCCATCCTCAGCATCAAGGTTGGTGGGGTGGGGGTATTGTGGTTTGGCATTGCTTTGCACCCTCAGGATCTGGACAGCTTGCAGTCATTGTCAGGCCATCCATCTGTAACCAGAAGCTGAACAGAAAGAGGGTCATCCACTTAACATTATTTATCAGAAGTCATTAAATTAAGATCTGCCAACATTTCAAATATGTAAAAATCCTAAGGGGTTCAAAAACCTTTTCTCGGTTTTGGTAGTTTCACAATTAAAATTCTTCTTAATGTAAATAAAATTGATGGCCCAATGTCCCTAGTGTTTTTTTTTTCTCACACAGTTTTTATTACCTGATATTTCCACTTGTCTTCTTTAGATTTAATGATTGTGAGAGCACCTAACTGCTTCAAGCCATTACAGATTTAATTAGAATTAGTAAAGTCTTAACTTAAAAACACCTGGCACAGAAAATATGATGTCATTAAATTTATACATGTATTGTGTTGAGGTTGTTTAACCTGGCTCATATAAACTTTGTAGTGCAAGTTTCTCTAAATTTCTCCTTCGTTCTGGGTGAACATCTTTCCCATTCTAGAGGGTTGAGTAATCAAGCAACTCAAAAAGTATGCAAGATTGACTGACTGTAACCCTGATGCAGAATGTATCGAGCTGTCGCAGACTTTGGGAAAAGCATAATAACTTTTGTAATTGCTCAATTTTGCTTGAGGCCCTTTATGTTGACTTTTATGAAATATGACAGATTAAATTGCAGAACCACCCTTTTTTCATCTGTAACCGATACCCTTTAAACTTTTAAGATAATTGGTAATGTAATTTTTTATGTAATATTAGATTATAGAAGTAGAATCTTTTTTCTAATTTTGGTTTCTTAATTGCATTTCTAAAAAGCTGCTATACTGTTCAGTGCACTTTAAACATTAATACCAGATCTCAGGTGATACTGTTGGGTTTTTAAAGAGTTTTGGAAAGAATCCATTTTAGGGTGGAAGTAACAGTGTAAACAAAAGAAACTATTTTTCCCCCATAGTGTAATGTGTTGAGTCAAGACTGAATGCCATTGGTTAATATGGCTACACATGACTTAATATTTCAGTAACTTATTTATTCTTACCAATATGAATATGTTCAGAATTTAAATACAATCCACCGAATGAGTTTGTAAATTAGCCTATATCTTGGAAATATCTACCTTATTTGAAAATAAGTTCAAAAGTCAATCATTTCCAGTTGAATGAGAAGCGTGCAAGTGGTCCTACTGTGTGACTCAACCAGTAAAAATGCTTTCTATGAGCTCTGTGATTCGTCCTGTGAGAATATAAGACAGAGTCATGTCAATAGCTGTCTGAGATCAAGATTCTCCTAGCAATGAAGATCAATTGGCTCAGAGCTGTTAGAGGAAGGGATGGGATTAATCAGCCAGAACTCCCAGTGAAACAGCGACCCCTGTGACCCCTTCCCAGGCTCCTGTGGGCTTATAGTGATGTCAGTGAGCCTCTCTTCCACAAAGCACTGAGCTCTGCGTATGTCATTGGAGACTTTGCACCTTGTCAAAAAGACATATGACTTCAATGGGTGGGCAGGTTACTTCATTCTTCTTCTGTGGATATGCAAGTCCTACATGTAGACTGAAAGGTAAAGACACCCTTAAGATTGGATGGATGTAAAATAAGTGTTAGTGAAACCTAAAAGGTAAAGATCACATGGGATTGAATGTGATGTAGAGGTGCAGGTTGAAAACTATTCTGTAGCCATAGATACCAGGGCACCTGTAGCTTTGTGGAGATATTTGTCAGTGCATAACCAGTGCTTTTGCTTGGGCACAAGAATTGTCCCTCCAATCACTGAAAAGCAAACACTTTTTCCATGTGCAGCACTGCATTTCTGGAATGCCAAATTTGAAAGGTGTAAATCCCCTTGGTTTTAGTTTCAGAACAAAAGTTTATTTCACAAATAATTAAAATGAGTGCTTGTAATACGTGAATAGAGAAATCACCATTGCTCCAAGCAACTATTCTGAAATACTCTTGGAGCTTTGGGCTTGATCTCTGAGAACCACCAGTGGGCAGAGCAGGCAGGACAGTTTGTTTTTGATTGACAAGACCACAATACGTTAGCACATGTAAAACATGGTTTATTAAGATCAGTGTCAAGTATCATTTGACACTCGAGGGTAAAGGATCTTCCCTGGAGCTTTTTGTAGGTTTTTAATCAGAATTTGCAGTTACATTTATCTCTGCAGTGAGTAAAATGAAATAATTTTGTAGTTAGCCTCAACATTTTTTTCAAGACTTTACACTGGATATAAATATTTTAATTAAATTAATTGGCAAGATTTCATGCACCAGGTTTCTTTTGTGTTTTGCACTTAGAAATGTACAGGATAATATTTAAGTTATTAATTTTAGCAATTAATTTAGGTATGTGACTTTAAAAGATAATTGAAATAAAATTTTCGAAAAAATAAGACAGACAGAACCATTGGTTCCATGAAGTGTAAAAAAGGATCACTGTGAAGGTCGGCATTTGATTATAATTGTCCAGAAAGACTTTCCTAGAGTTCACAAATCATGGTGGATCTGATTTTTGCCTGCAAAGATGCCTGAAATGTGTTACTAATGCATTATAACCATGCTATAATAAAATTAATAAAACTTTTAACATGATCTCTGTAATTAAATATACTTTTTAAATAAACATTTATTCTTTGTTTATTATATAATAGATAAATGTAATTTTAATCAAGTTGTAGTGAAGAGATTAAAGGCTAATTCTATTTTGCAGCTACACAGTATTTGCTGGGACAGCTTGGTGAAGATACACTCCTGTACCTTACAGAAAAAGTCATTTAAAAATATCCCACAGATGTCTTTAGAATTAAGCACTCATTTGTGCAGATGTGTTCTCTTTGTGTAGAACTGGCTTAAATAAAATTATCTGCTGAGCACTATAATTTTGGTAAATAACTACAGGCTAATCTGTCCTGAATATTCTTGGTGATTTACAATTTGTACATAACATGATAATTTTTGTTTTATTTGAGTGCTTTTATTGTCTGCTAATTTAGATGACTAAGCTCTCCTGGATCATAAAATTCCTAGCAGATAAGTCTAGTCTTTAAGAAGAAAAATATCTTATCACAAAACCCACTAACAGTGTTAATAGATTCTTTTGTTCCATATCATCACACATAAAATCATGATGTGAAAAGCTGGAAATGCAGTGATAAACCTTGGTATCTTCATACACACTTAAGTTTCACTCCAAAATTGAGAAATTGAAGATCTTTTAGATCAAAGCTTTTATCTTTGACAGGGTTTAAGTCATTCGGTGAAGCTGTTTAAATAAGCAAGCAGCTAATCCATTTTCTCTGGGAACCCTTAGGTCACTGAGTTTCAGAAGTGTATCTTTTTGAACCTGGTTAGCTAAATTTATTGTTTGCTATAAACATCCCCTTGTCTAAAAGAAACTACAAGCCTAGATGAAAGCAACAATAAAATCATGCATTTCATTGAACAATTCGGCCTACGTTGGTTTTATGGGTGGCATCGGAACAGCATTAATGTCTCGCACTGTAGCTGCCTGCTATTGTTTTGCTGTGACACACGAAATGTTTCCCTGTAACACAGAAGGGTGAAAGCAGATGTGCCCTTTAGCTCCAGATAGACATCAAAGGCAAGAGTATTTGATGTCATCTGTTGAGCTGGAACAAGCACTCGCAGGTTGTCTCCAGCTTTTATGAGTAATGGTTTACACTTTCAACAATTGATCCCAGACTAATGTGGCCCTAGTGGAGAGCTGTAGTGTAAAGTTACTTCATGCCATTTCAGTGGTGATAACTGATTTCTCATTTTCAGGTTTTGACATCTGGTAGTTGAATGTTTTGTTGTAACAGAAACCACATGCATATTTTGTGTTTATTCATGCAATTTTATGCGTTTTAAAATTAAGTACTTGTAGATTTATTTTTTTTGCTTCGTGAGATTCATAAGTATGAACTTCAAGAATGGGCACTGGCGAAACTCTTCTTCCTGTTGGCAAGCTGCTGCATTCATGTAACAAAAACATGTCACACAGCTTTGAACAGAGACAAAATACTTTACAGTAGACCATACTAAAACAGGTTACATACCTGTCATTCCTACCATTTGCCATATTAGTGTAAAGTGGCCTAAATTGCTTGAATGAGGGCCAGGTCAGTTAGGGTCACAGACTGGATTATTCTGATTAGACAGAAGAGATTAGGCAAGTGAGGATTTAGCTCTTATTTCAGAAAACGGATAAATCCTTGTTTGCTTTTCAGTACAATGGCCGTCATCCAAATATTAAACTTGAATGATCAGTACAAGGGCTCTAACTCTTACAAACACAATACCTCTTTATAGCATTACATAGTGATTCTTGAATATATTGTATTAGTACAAATTATATGAAGTTAATTCCTTCTTTAAAACATTGGTATTGTTTACTGTTGAAATTATATCTATCTAGTGCTGAAGGTTTAGTTTTTTTTTTAAGTGCTGCAGGAACAAATGGACAGTGTTCAAATAACTTTTAGTAACATTGTGATGTTTTTCTAAGGTTTGCTACCAGACGCACACAAATTGTTGTGAAGTTCAGTTTCGGTATTAAACAGACCATAATCAAAATCGATGCAATCCAAAAATTCACATTGTGCAGGTGACTAACAGCCACGGTCTTCAGTTTTCAACACTGCAGGGTAGAAATGCCATACTGTATGTTAGTATTAAATGCTTTTGATTCTGCTCAGGTAGATACAAACTTTGGAACAGTCATTTTTAATTTCATAGCTGAATTGCCCTCTCTCTCCTGGAGTGTGGTGAGTATTTGTTACTCTGAGTGTCAGCACCAGGCCCTCAGACCCCAGCATTTTGATTGATTGATTGTCTACAGATAAGGGTGTTATTGCTGCTGGAGGTATCAGGTCTCACCAGTAACCAGTAAATCATCTGAAGGAAGTGTCAAATTCATTGTAAACCAAGGGCTCAATAGAAGGCATGCTGCTTTACTAGAATAAGCAATAAGCAACCAAGATGTAGAGGTGATATGTATTTGATCATACTGGGAATCCTTCTCTGGAAGCTTCATGGAATTACAGTACAGTATCTTGTGCAGATGATTATGCCTTAAACTAAAATGAGTTGCATAGGTCTGGAAGTGAAACTGAGAGAAAACAATTCAACCCTCCCACCCCCCCCCCCCACCCCAATGGGTGTTTCTTTTAATCTGACTGGGTCCTGCAAGTGTCCGATGGTTTTTTGCTGCTGTATATTGCTGCTTAAAATGTGATGATGCCATTTTCTGACTCACGCATTCAGTTTTCCATCTTAACTAAAATAACATCCGTGAAACCACCACTTTGAGTAAAAAATATGGAGTCTACATATCAACAATATTTCTGTGGTGTGTTTTTGTTGTTATTATTAAGCTATTAGACCAAAAATGAGGTGATGGTGTGGACTCGAGTATGAGTCCACATAGAGAGAGTACTTATGGGAGCTACAGGGTACATTGCTATTTAGGTTTGACTGTGCTCAACTGGCGCTTACTAATACACCAGAATTACTTTCACAAGATGCAAACTGTATATTAATGCATTTCCCAAGATTGTGAAATTTTGTATAACGAAATAAAACTCCCATTACTTCACATGTAGAAGCTTACAACTCGTTCCCGAGATCTAGAGCATTCTCCAATATACTCAGTTAAGTCAAGACAAGAACACGTTTATAATTACCAGTCATTTAGATTAGTACAGTAGTTGACATAAACCACGTCAGACTTGTAAACTTGAACAACAGCACAATGCAGATGAATATCACAGCATTGCTTTGAACTTAATTGCTCTCCTTTATCAATATTGTCACCTCACATTTTACATCCAAAGGAATTGTTTTCCTTATTGTTTATTTTTACAATTTAAGCACTTGCAACATGTTTTGTCAACATGAAGTTTGAATGAGCAGGATGTTCACCCATAAATATCACTGAGTAAGCAATATCAGAACAGCAAAAACCAAACACTATAAATATGTAATTGTTGTGCCTAGTATTTTGATAATTTATGGTATGTATTGCTTGCTTGAAGTGCATTTAAATTAATTCTGGTCCACCTCAAAATGACTTTAAAACAATTGATCTATAGAAAGAGGAGGCTAAAACGTTTTTGCCTTCATGTCATAATCCTCAGCTTTACAGCATGTCCTGTTTGGACATTGAAAGTTTGACCAATTTATGAGATGGATTTTGGATCAATCGCATGTGCTTGAAATGCTGCAGTTTCCTTGAAGACTTGTAGACCACCCAGGCTCCATCCTTATACTTTCTCTGCAGCTTGAGCATTGACCCTTTCCCACCCCACAGTGTACAGTAGATCGCTTTGTCACTTTCTATTAGACATTTCTCAGAGCACTTTGGTGTGAATTGTCGACAGCCAGGTTTTACACAGTGTGTGCTTCAGGTTTTGTTTGAAGCACTTCCAGAGATGTTTCTCAACAGACGTTTTGCATTAGTGTTGAATGTATACGATCAGTTTCCACTGAAGAAAGAAACCAAATATAATCTTTTAAAAAATCTGGAGCTCCCTTTGTTGTGGTGCTTTGTTTGTAGTACAGTTTTAAATTATTCTTTAAATTACAATTTGCATGGCAAATGGTCAGGATCGGAACTTCTTCAGTTACAGTACACCACCTGTCCCGTTTGTTCTATCACAGATCAGGTTGGAGATGTTTTGTAAACAAGGCACCTGAATCTTCCAGGGAGGGGATGGAGGTGCGATGGGAGAAAACTCTTCCATGTTACAGGTTGCGTTTCTGCCCAGGAGTGCTCAAATAAATTCTTATGGCTGACGTTTATGAGATCATGATAACGATGTGACATGCCTCATAGGCAACAACAGACTGTTATTAATGTGCACATTTACTGCAGCTTAATCGGGATGATAAAAATCAGAACAGGCATCGTTGTTGTTTTTTTGTAGGTTGTACCTCATAGTGGCTTCTGTGTTATCATATGGGCTCCATTTATTTATTTTTTTGGTGCGATTCTGTAGCACTCCAGACTCCTCCTTGAGAAGGAAGAGCTCAGGGCCAGCTAACAGACCTCTGGGGTGGAGGACACAGACCCAGAGTGTTTGGAAGAAGTCTCCGAAACCTCAGCTGAACAAGGCACCTCTTTCTCCATTGCTGGTTCATCAGGCCCCGAAGGGGAGTTCCCGCATTTCTGCACCTGAGTATGACTCACTGTTGGAAGCTACAGATACTCACAGCAGGTAAATATTAGCTAAACAGACTGAAGAATAAAAGTACAGTAAATGATTTATATCTTTCAGCAGACTGATGAAGTCCTACAGGGCACAAAGCCAAAGAATTCTGTTCTGAAATGGTTAAATCCAAAGGCTTCAAAGAAATTGATTAGAAGTGATATGTAAAAGGTAAAATTTCACTGGAATTGATTATTGTTTTTGATAAATGGGGGGAGATTTGAGTTTTAATCACTTATTTCAGCCTTTCAGGTAGACAACTTGTTGAAATATTTGTGATTGATTTTTTTAAATGTAGGGGGTTTTATCTCATGATTCACCCAATCTGTTAAAGACTGAGCCTAAACTAGCTCAAGATAGGGTGAATCTAGGCAATACAAATAATTGTATATAGCCAATTAATTGATTTTAGAAACATTTAATTTTGAAACTTTTCTCCAGCATACCGCTTGCACATAATAGTTTTTTCTAGTTTAATTCTGAAATTTTAAAATATATACTGTACGGATAAATCAACAAAACATAGTTAAGGATTTAAAACACTATCAGATTTCCTAATACATGTTATGTATATCTTCTCTCTTAAATGAGTTAAAACTGTGAATGGACGAATTCTTTGGAGCTGGCAAAGCTAGCCAATTTTGTGTCAGAGAAACAAGGACACATTTTTCCCAAGAGCACTTTAGTGGAAATGTGTACCAAAAAGGTTGGCAGTAATTAGAACAAAGTGTCATTTAATCAAAACTAGAGGTCAAAACTGCCTTCCTCTCATCTGATGAGCAACAGGGTTCAGCCTAAACTTCCATTTCTCACTTACTTTTTCAAATAAAGGCTTTTCTGTCATCCAGAAGATATTTTTCTTATTACGGTAGCTAGGTAGAGGCTTCCCAAAATAAGTGTGCCAAGTCCTTCTGTGCATGCTGTTCTTGATCGAGTATACTGTAGAACAGGCATGTTTCAAGGGTCAGGTAGCAGAGCCAGCTTCTCTGTTCTGATAATGGCAGAGTCATTGTCTTTTCATGTTGCACCCAGGATTACCATCTGGTCCTGCTCACATAATTAGATTTAATGAGTTTTGAGAGCTCAGTCTAGGCCCAGTGGATGTTTTTCCACAGAGAACAGACTCTGCAGGGTTTTTTTTTTGTTTTTTTTGCATTTCGAGCCTAATGAGGAGGGTCTATTTGTTCATATGGACAGAAGTGAATGACTGGTCTGGTTAGGAGTTTGTCACATGGATATAACTGCAAGTGAAAGTTTGTAAGGGCAGATTGCTTAAAGATGTTGTCTGGTAACAATTTGTGAGGATAACAGCTGTTCAGATAGGGGTTGTGGAGATAATAGTAACCAGACTTAGTTTTCTACGGCTTCTTAAGGATATGGTTGAGTGCAGTGTCCCAGACGCGGGGAATAATAGGAAAAAGCTGGTGTTTTGCAGGAGATGGTATCTGAAAATTGCAAGCCACTATGGGTTAATGACCGCAGTATACATCACTGAGGGAAGAAGATAAAAACAGCAGCTTTTTCTGCCACCTTCAGACTCATAGGTGTCAACTGTTTCTGTAAGAAGCTGACATTACTGTCCTTTACATAACAGTCTTTAATTCATTTGATGCATTACTCCCAGTATCCAAGTGGTCAGTGACTATTTAAAGTAAAATTTCTTAGTTTTCCCCTCTTAATTACCTGCAGGACTGTGAGGAGGGGGATCCTATGCGATGCAAATATGTATTCAACACACCTTTCAACACTACACAAGCTTTAAAATAAATTCCAAAAGGCTTGAATGCTAAATAATGAATAAAATTGCATTTGAATGCATTTTGAGGTTTTTTACATTTCTTCAATAATTTTTAAATTTTAAGAATAAGGGAAGAATGTAACATTTGCATTAAATCGCACAACAACTGTAATTAATTTATATTTCATTAATAACTCCTTAGTCTGTTTCAGTGCCCTGTGCCTAGGAAAAAAAACTTGCAATATTTTTCAGCATCTGGATCATTTCTCAGCTTATCCTCTTCAGCAAAGGTTTTTTCCATAACCTTTTGTTTTTGTAACGTAGTGCAACAGAAATGGTTTCCAGAAGAGCATAAAAATAGTAGAAATCTGCACCATTACAGAATAGTTCCCTGGAAAGTCCTTCATAATCTGCTGCCTGGACGGAAATGTGTAGGTGTTTAATTGACAGGCAAAGCCCGGGAGAAATAGAAAAAAACATTCTATCTATATTCAGATCTCAGCACCTCATGAGAATCTATTTTTCCTACCTTAAAAAATATCACCTCTTACCTTTTGGTTTCCTTCCTGTGCACTACGTTAATAGCACCCTTTTCCAGTAGCAGGAGATTGTTTCTGAGAATGGAACAGATTAATCACTCCAGCTATAAAAACAAATTTGAGACACCTGGTCACTTTGAGAGAACATAATTAACCTTTTACTCCTGTGTTTTTCATTCATCTAACTCGCTTATGTAGGATTATAATAGGTTACTGCAGTGTATTTCCATATGGAGTTTCCTGTGTTTGATGTTTGCATTTGATCTGCATATTTTTAATTTAACTTTATCTGTGCTTTTTTGTGCTATGCACTATTATTCCTAAAGATGTTATAGGATTTTATATGTACCCAGTTTAATCAAATACAAGCAGAAAAGGACTTTAAAGTATGGGTGTCCACTTCTGATTCTGGAGAGAATCTTTCATTCCTGATCAGTTCTTCATGAGTGAAATCATCAGCTTAATTGGACCAATTTAACAACTTATACCAGCTCTTCACAGCACCAGCAGTGGAAGACACATCCAGGGCCATGATTGGACACCTCTGAATTCAAGAATCATCCCACCACTAATTTATTATATAGTTAACCTGAATTTTAAAAACAGGAACAAAATGTTTTCTGTTAGCAGGAATACATGTTACTTTTTCCTCAAATATGAATTTAGCAGAGTTGATTAAATCTTTGAGCATGCTAAATGTTACCATGCCATCATCAAATTTGTATATAGATACTGTTAACTTATTTCTTCTAATAGCTTTACAAAAAGCATCCTTTTTTCAGTGCCTTTTCTTAGTCTAGACAAATTGGCACAAGCCAGAGGCAAGCCTTATAATTTCCTGATTTTGTTTTAAATGATCAGATGATTAAAGTAATTAAATTAGCTCAGAACTAAACTGCTTAGAAGATTTTTGTTCTCAAAAGCAGATCTGCTTGGGATAACAATTGAGTTAATTGGTACTATGTATGCCAGTGCTCATGTCTGAGATGAGCTAAAATGAAACGTGTGTGAATGCAAAAAGTGCCAATTAATATGTGGTAATTAAGGAAACTGCACATGACAAACGTTAAGAGTTTAATAACTGTGATAGATCTTTTCCTCAGTAGGACATTATTTAAACTTGATTTCCTTCATAATTTGAATAAAAGTTAAATTGCAGTCTAGTCATTATCTGAGTGATCCTGCAAATGTGTGCTTTTGTGGAACAGTAAAAAGGTAATTTTATCTCAAACATATGTGAGGAATATGTAACATTTAGAGTGTGACCTTAAAACAAATGTTCCAGGTTTTTTTTTCTCCTTGGAAGAACAAGGTGCAGCACTTTGTGTTTAACTAATCACTGCTTGTGAAAACAGTGGTGTTTTTTAGTGCTCAAAGCTGACTATCTGTTTGCTTTCCATCAGCAATCTGCCACTGAGTTTGACATTTCCCTAATGCTCCTGGTCAGGGTTCATAAAATTAAAGGACCATCTTTGCCTTGTTTCCTATCCATTTTTTAAAAATAATTTTGAAAAAATAATTGTAGACCAAGTGCACAAAAAAGATTCCCATCTTTTTGGTTCATACTTTTAGTTGCATAAATGTAACCAAGGTCATGTCTACAATTATGCTGTCAACATACCTTAGAGACTGCAACAGTCATGCGAGATAAGTACTGTATCGTGACTAAAACAACTTAGCATTTGTCGACATCTTTCAAATATAAGAGGACATTTTCCTCCTTGCTCAACTTACGTTATCATCAGACAAACAAATTCAAATTATTTGCATTTTGGAAAATTTGAGAAGTTTTGTTCCACTACTTGTCGTTGTGGTCAGATGCTGCATTTATTTTTTCACTTATTACTTCCCACCTGTAAGTCAGCTAATACTCATCATACATCTCTCCCACATGTAAAATGATTCTCAGTCTCTGATATTAGAAAATACTTTGGAGGTTCAGTTATCGTTTTTTCCCTCCAGCAGAAGAGGAAATTCCAAAATGTTGTCGTTGCACATTTTTAAAAACTAAAATATCCGCAAAAATTGCTCTTTCTGAGGGGGGTAAAGTGCAGGTATTGCAATTTAAGGATTTTTGTTTGAAGTTAACTTCAAGTAGAGCCAAGGGAAATTAAGCCTGTAAACCTCTTTAACAAAATGCTCCCTATATTTATGTTACTGCACACAACACTGGTTTTGGCACTTGCCATGGAATTCAGCTAATGAGAGTGTTAAGTACCAGAGGTTTGTGTTTAAGGTAGAACAGAGAATCTTTGAGGGTACCTCCAATGTTTTGTCAAAAAATTGCAGACTATATTTTGATCATCAGAAATTTAAAAAGTGCACTAAAAATACTAGACGTTTGTGTTAAAAAATGAAAGCCTTTTTGAATTAATTTTAAATTGTACTGTGTAACAGATACTATGGTACTGGTATTTGTATTGTAACCAGTGATTAGGACATAAGTAACTGAAAACATGTCCAAGCAGCTTTCTCCAACTTGCACTGCAGTCAGTGTTGCTGAACTAAGAATCTGATTCTTTAAGATACTGTGATGAAACTGAAAGCTTAGAGCTTTCCAATTCAGGGCTGCAGGAGGACAATAGCCCATACAGGGCTGGCAGGGCTCATCTGACCTATCCCTCTTTGCCGTAGCAGACACCCGCTGAAGAAACAGTGTCACCAGGTCCCTGCCCTTTTGAGTGTGCTCCCATTGTCTGCCCATTACATGTGTGTTAAGTGGACAAAGGCTAGCAGAGAAGATGAAGGCCTGAGCAGTGCATCTCTGCTGACCTCCTCTTTTCTTTAGCTTTGCAGTCCCCCCGAAGGCTTGGAGACAAAGACCGTGCCCTTTCATTGTGTCAGCTGGGCCTGAGGGGGAGAGGCCGTAGGTCCACCAACCTGCTGGGCTGAGGAGGGGGGTGTGGGGGTGGATATTCTAACTTCCTGGACTCTGTTCTGAGGTAGGAAGAAAGAGGAGGTGGGGGTATTCGCAATACCACAGAACTGCTTTCCTCAAAAGTGGGGGAGAACAGAAAAAAAGTGATGGTTGCTGACAAATTTGTCCCAAGCCTCTGTGGGATGCCCCTGGAACATCTTTCAGATTCCTCCACCCTCCCCAGTTGTATTGGCTCTGTGATAAGGTAGCTGCACAAATCTTGTAGGCTTGTACTTTCCTCAGAAGAAAGGTTTTAAATATCTTCATTCAGTGAGAGCATGAGATTTAATGTAAGGTGTTGGCTGTTTGCATTGTGATCTCCTGTAGAGTTTGTGAATGGATGAATGGATTTATGGACAGTGTAATTTTTGTTTGACAACAAATGGCTTCTTACACAGCAGGTGGATTGTCTTGTTTTTTGAATATATACAGGCAGTGATTTTTTTTTGAGGATTAAAAACTTAGCTTAAATGTAGTTATTCAGAAAATCTGTCCCCTGAAATTCAGGAAAGAAAACACTGACCACCTAACAGCAGACCTAACTCAAACTAGTCCCTGCAATGTTTGCACAAATATGAACTGTTGTGATTTTGTTGTATTACACTTAAGAGTGGTTTTGACTACCGTTCTTTACTAATGTCACATTGAGAGAATTCAACTATTGAACTGCTTGATTGCATTTTAAAATATTAAACAATCAAGAGTTTGGGAAATACTTTTACTATATTGTGCCGATGTCAGATCAATGCAAATAGTTTATATAACCACAGAACCCAGCAGTGATGAAAGAAATGTTTAATGATTGGTTACCTTACACAATTGTTTTAAAATGAAAAATTCTTCCTTGCTCCCTGAATCTTGTATTGACTCAATGAAAACCTGGACACCTGTTTTTTTTTTTATTGAGAAGGCTCTTAAATGTTTGCTTTCTCATGTTGGCATAAGCAAGGACGGACATCAAAGACTTTCTTTTCATCTTACGTTTTTCTGATAGGCTTTATCCTAAAGACTTTTAATCTTTTAATCCAAACATGTTACCTCGCACGTAGAGTGAGTAAATATTTCACAGTTGGAAGGCCCATTGAATAGCACACCATGTAATAGCAGGACAAGGATATACTGTACTAATCATAGTGTACTGGAAAGCATACTGTATCTTTCTCCAGCCCTCAAGGGAATGCTCATGTCCCTTCTATACAAATACATCAACATGAAATGCAGTGAGGGGTGACTTACGTTTTGATAACATTCTTTAATCATTTACCTGTTGCTGTAATAGGCATTCTGTTGCTAATTAAGTTTGCATAAGTTAAAAGGCAAGTACTTCAGAAATCCCAAGGCAAATGTATAAATGCCAGTCTTGTGTGAAGATTAAACAGCTAATGTGCATTATATACTGTACCTTGTTAGTTATTACATGTTTAACCGAATGCTGTTCTGTGATAAATACTATTGTTTGCACTCATATACGATTTAATAGCAAATTTCAATGCAGTGTATCATCCAAGAGGGGAAGTGATGCTTCCTTCAAAAAAAAAACATAATGACCTACAGGCTTGGGCACTTTGGCTTTAAGTAATGGCATCTGATAGAGCATACATGTCTGCAAAAGGCTATTACAGGTACTGCAGGAGTGAATAATTTCTCACCAATTAACTGTGTGGGGAAAGTCCAGTTTAGTCATGAGAAAATCCATGTGAAAACCTTTGTCTGAAGAACAGGCTTGAAACATGATCTCGTTTACATTTTACAACCTCTCTGTGGTTTCCTTGCTGTGAAATTAAAATTTGCCCCACAAGCTGTGAAGCATGCTATACAAATTTTAATGTGGCAAATCATTTTTCAGCAGAGGTCTGTGCCTTACATCACGAAGTAATATTTTCAGTGTGGTGATGAACAATGTGTGCCTTGCCATTCCATAGAGCATGTAAGTATTTCTGTTCGATATTGTGTGCTGTTTGTCCTTTCCAAATGTCCCCAGTAAGGGACAGAGAACTTGATGTTCTGGGTGGAGCCCTACTTGGGGTGCAGTCTAAGAACATGTCAGCTAGTCTATTTTAAACATGCCATGTTTAAATGCAGTCAACATCACGCCAAGCTGTTCCACACAACAGCTCCTGACCCTGTGTGTCAGGTGCTGCCTGTACTCTGGGTGCGACTGGTACATTTTGGGAGTGTTCTCTGGGACAGTCCTTGGGATGCATGTGACTAATGTGTATTCAGATGTGATTGTGCCCCTCAGCCTTTGACTGTACGTGCTTAAAGATGAAAGTTACTATCAAGCTTCAGGCAAGTAGCATGTTGGCAGGAACAGTATATCTGCAGCCAAAACATGTGTTCCCTGACTTTGCACTTAGCTGCCTTAATTAGCAGAATTTTTACATTAAAAGTTAAATTACATTTTGTTACTGCATAAATCAATATTTTGGTTGGATGTTCTATTTAGGCACGTGTTCCTTACTCTTTTTTTATGTGAGCTCCCATTTTTGTATATGGTTTTGTTGGACATTTCTGAAAAATTAATTAACATGTACAGTTTTTCTTATCACTCATCAGGATGTCCAACCAGGCCTCCCAGTATCTCCATAATTTATTAATAATTTCCCAGCGATTCTCTGTAAGAATCTTCATTCCTCTATGTAGACAGTTGTGACCCCAGAAAGCATAATTCTTATCTCAAAATCTATTGCTCCGTTAATTGAATTAAAGCTATTTAAATTTCATTTGAAGGACATAAGCTTTAAAAAGAACTGTAAAATGAGTAATATCTAGTCAGATGAAATTGGGGAAACTTAACGTAATTTAAATTTCAGATAAAAAATTAGTTTGAGTTGAATTGAGTTACACTGCAATTACAGCTACAGTATATCCATCTTCCTGAAAACTGCAGTTTTCACACTTAACACTTAGACTTTCACTCCCTTCTGAAACTCAATTTGTAGTTGATTCACATGCCAAAATGCACATCAGTTTGGTTTTTGGTTCTTTTTGTTGTGGAGAAGAAGTTATTTACAAGGTGCTGCTTGAAAAGAATTAATCATGCAAAAAATGTTATCAGTGTCGATCTGTCATTAAATATTAGAGCAAAGATTATTGTGGTACAAGAAAGAATGTCAAGATTTTATTTTTTCTCTTCATTGTATTGTATCCCTTCTATTGGGAACGTCTCTGATCTCGAGTACTATGACTTATGCATGCACTCCATGGGTTTTCTCAGGGCTTCTGTACCTATTTTGCAGAGAAATATTCAGGACATGGCGGTCTGGCTTAACTGCCTCCCACTCTGTGCCTATTCCCAGCCGCCCTGTCTCTGTGCCATGTTGCCTGGTCAAATTACAGATAGAACAGAACCTTGTTTTTAAGGAAAACGGGACAAGTCCCCCGTTACGCCCCACCCCCACCGCCCAGAACATCACAGGCAGTCGCGAGAGGTGGCGCACAATGATGTGTCTGTTCTTTTCTTCTTTTTTTTTTGGTGAAAAAGGTTTTTAGCTGTCGAAAGGTATTAGGAGTTCTGTGATCTAATTTCTATTCTGCCCCATGGTAATCTTTCTCATTTGCAGGAAATGCCAGATTTCACTTGGCTGCCTATTGGGCTATGCAAAGTAAGCAGATGTAGGACTGGGCAGTCGCCGCTCTGGCTAGCTAAGGGGACAAAAATTTGAGACATCAGCACCCATTTAGCGTGTCTAAGACGCTGCAAGAGCTCATTTGTGTTTATTCATTGTGAGGTGCATAAATGTGGCATCAAATGCCTCCCTATCTTATCATTTCATTGCTGCGCTTCAGATCTAGTGTAGCTAAAATCTTTAGGGTAATCTCTTTTACATAAATGGAAATGATGACAATGGAAATGCAGAGCTCAGCAGCTGTTCCACACAATATAGACTAAACATCAAACCAGTATAAAAAAGCACTTCTCAGTGCAGACTTCTTATTCATATTTATGAGATGCATCGAGTGCTATGACTTTATTATGAGGCATTGGGCCTTTATGAGAAGTTTTCAGAACAACAGCTACAGACACTGGGTTGAGGCAGGATTGTGCAAACGAAAATATAGATTTACTGTGATAGTGCACTTTGGTTCTAAATGACTGAATGCTTTCTTCTCAAAGACAGATTTTTGTTATATTATGGTAAATCCCTTTGCATGAATATCTGCTTATGCATCCTTTGAAATAGAAATGTTTTCCTGGTAAGAAAGTGTTATGCCGAAAAGATGCTCTTCTGGCCCTTTTCAGCTGTTGTAGCTGTAAGCCAGCTCAGTTTACACTGCAGTGCCCTGAGGACATGTTGAGTACAGCACTGAGCCTTCAGCAGAGTACCACCTTGTCTCTCCTGAAGTCATGCCTAGTCTGTTGCAGAACTGTTGTTGTCTGGACAGGATGAGTGAGTAGCTGTTTGCCCTTGGAACGGTTTTCTCTCAGACACAACACCGGTTCCTGATTTTGTGTGTTTGGTTTTGTGGTCTGTTGCAGGGGTCATTCTGTGTTATGTTCTTTTGCTTCCTCACCATTTAGTCTTCAGTGCAGTGCTGTGTTCTTTGGAAAATGGAAAGTACACTGAAAGCCAAAGGGGAATATGCAACTCCTCTACACACCTACAGCTTTCAGTCCTCTTTGTGTCATGAAGTCCTCTTTACAAAGGAGGCCAACTTACACCAGATACCATGGAGTTACCCAGCATTTAACTCAACATTTGTGGCATTCCTTATTAAATGGAAGCCCTTTCTTTTTTCTGTTTGTATTGCTTATTACATCCATGAAGTGAATAATAGCCATAAACCAAAACAGTTCTGAGGTTTTGTAACTCAACTATTTAAAATGTCAAGGCAGTCAAGTGATGTCATGAACAACATCAAGTAAGCAGTGTATCCTTCCTGAGCCTGAGTCTTTTCTCTGTGATGACTCTGGCCTTCGTTGACAATTAACAGTTGCTCATATCTGATCTGGTGTAGAGCCTACTTTTCATGTTTGAAGTCTTGCCTATCAAAGTGAACATCATCATTCTTCTATAATAAACAGACCTTTAGTTCGCATGGCTGAAAAAAGTGCTCTTGGTTCATATGAACTTCCTCTGGTTATCAGTCAACTGCTAATCCTGGAGAGGGGTAACGTCAAAACTGCTATTAATCATAAAACAGACCAGATTCATATAGCTGTGCAGCTGTTCTGTTAAATTGAATCTTTTCACACTATGCACTTGGCTTTCAATGTCATTGATGGTATTAATGATGGAATAAGGCACACTCTCCACAACTCTTCATCTGGATATTTACATTTTCCTGTTATTTCTGTTATCTGATGTCCTCCCATCTCTGATTAAGAGAGTGACTAAGAGCAGGGCCTCGGGCTACCCCTGACTCCAGTATCATGCCTGAGTCTGGGGACTGTTTCTCTCGGGTGCCTTTTGAAAGGGGTTGCCTGCTTGAGGTGAGGAGAAAGGCAGAGCACATTTGTGCTGCACTGCAGTGTTTTAACGGATTAGCACTGAGCTGGCAGATTTCGGTTGTCAGTTAGCCAATGCACTGTGCAGGGGAAATTAAGTTCTGGGGCATTTTACATTTGAAAGGAAAAAGGAGATATTCTCTTCAATAAGGAAAACTCCAAACCAATTACAGAGAATTTACAGTGCCCAAAAAATATGATTACACACATTGTATAAATTAAAGCGTACTGCTTTGATGACTTGGGGAATTGCTAGAATACAATTACTTGTCGCATTTTCAGCAATTTTAGAAATTTTTTAACATTGGGCAATACATTATTTTTTCAAACAATTTGCATGTGGTATTAGAGGTGATATATTGAAGAGCATTTACAGTTTGTTCTTGTTCTCACCACTTTTGTACAGCAAAAGGTATAAAAAAGCTGCCGCTTCACTTGTAACCTTTTTTCAAAGTCTATTGTTTCTATTAATTGAATACAATCATTGTTTTACAGTCGAAACCCGCCTTTCATTCGACAGTTTCCCTGTTTGTCTACCAAAGCAGATATGCCTTTAAATTAGCATAAGAAGTCATACTGGTTTCTTGTTTGTGATCAATTTAAAGAGGAGTTACTGTACTTCTCATAAGTGGATGGGCTGTAGCTTCAATGCTTTAACCATCTGTGCCATTTTTTGTTTTTTGGCTTCTGTAGTAGTTCTTACATAAATATATTGAATTCTGCTGTAGGAGTACTCTATACATAAAATAGATTAGAACATCCAAGAATGTAAATGTTTTTTTTACCTGTATCTACTGTATTTTTCAAAGAAGGAAGATGAAGTAATTCACTGTATTCTTGGGACACTGGCATTCTGGGGGAGGTGAAGCTGCCAACCCAGCAAAGTAAAGAAGTGTGAATTCTCCAATGTAGTTTTGTATGTCTGAACAGAGTGGGGTGGTGTACACAGCGTATACATAGTTTTCCCCAGGCTTCAGTAAGGCATTGACTGAAATGGAGAACAGTACAGTATTTTGTCACTGGATTATATTGTATGAGAACTGTTTTTGAGTGTTGTCATGATTTATGTACACTACAGGTTTTGAGTCGTACATTTGTTTTGTGTATGTATTGAGTTTTAGTGAATGAAAAATTGTCCAGCACCACATAAAACCTTTCCATTCATAAGCTTATTTGCTTGCTGTTTTTGTCTCTGCTGAGAATAACTTGTCTGCAGACTAATCACTTTCTTTTCTTATTTGGTTAAAGGGAGCCGTCACCAAGACATAGCACACTGAGCAAGACAAAGAGCTCCTTGGAGAACGCTCAAGAATTGCAACTTATCTGAGAGCTGAGGGCGTAAAGTGGAAGAACGGGTACAGGCTATAAATTAACCTCCTAAACGGCAACTCCCACAGTAGCTGACATGCTGTTAATATTTGAAATTATTTTTAATAGCTCTTTTTAAAAGAAAATTCACATGACCAGTATAGCAGGTGTAACAACATAAAAAGCAACTCGAACGAATTCAATCCTTTACACAGTTGTTTTTAGCTCATGCCTTTTGAGATGTATGCCGTGAGATTCGCTCTCATCTGGCTACTAGTAAATGATGGTTTTAAAGGAAATGGAGTGATACTTTACTAATGTGATATTTCACTACTCCTATTTTAAGAATAGCTCACTGTTCCTGTAGTTTTTTGCTGTTTGGCTTTACATTGCTAACCAGCTCACACCAAGCTAATGAATGTACAAACCACAGACAGACCTCTTTATTTCTAAACTTGACTGCTGCGTTATAACTGTCTAAACAGGACTTCACTTGGTCAAAAGCTGTATAATTAGAAAGTTCTTATTTACATAATGGAGCCTTTGTAATCAGACTATAATTGTGCTAAACTGAAGGTTTGAAAGACAACAGTCTCATAATATTGGATACTCTTCAGAAGGCTTTAGCTCGTATTCCTTTTAGAAATCTAATTTAGCATTTAAATGCATGAGTCATTTTAAGATGTTAGGCCTATAGACCTATAGCGGTACATATGAATCAAATATTTATCATGGTTAATTTTAAATTATTTTGATAAATATTCCTAGCTAGATTTGTGTGGTGTTTTGAGACATTCATCCACCTTTAAATTGCAAACGCAATGTATTTTTGGTTTTTTGTCAGCTATAAATTAACACTTTAAAACTTTTCCTTGTTGGCTTACTTGTGAAAATGTAGATGCATTATTGTGATTTGTTTTAATACTACTTTAAGTTAATAAAATATTTATCACTTTTCAAATGGTCTCATCATTTATTCATACTGTAGCAGTTTCTGGTACTTGGCTTTCTTGCAATATATTATTTCTCTGTAAAGTCTGTGAAGCATATGCATGTCTTTTATACCAAAGTCTTTCTTTTCACAGGCACAATAAAACTGGGGGCTGCTGTGATAACAGCTATAATATCAGTATATATATATATTTTTAATTTACAAATTGCTTACTTTGAGGTCAATACCTAAGCTTATATACCTGTACCCAAACATCTGATACATCCATACAAAAGGAGTGTGCAGTCTTGAAACAGTCTGTCAGTTTTAAAGTACTTCTTTTAAAAATAATCCTTGTATCGTCTCTGTTGTAATACAACTGCCGTATAATTTCATGCAGGTCAGAATAACTTCACTGAAAAAGGTGTGTGAACAGTAGAATGTGTAAAGATGACAACAGAAGTCATGGACAATTAGAGGAAGATTAAAGTTGAGATCCTGTCCTGATGGTTTTAAGGTAAGACCCTTATAAAAGCATACTAGAATCAGCTGACAGGGCCTCAAGTGATACTTAGACCCAAAAAACGTCTGGTGTATTTGACAAATCAAGGGATAAACAGTCTGTGATGAGTTGGTAAAGTGGCGAAAGTAAAGGTCTTGAGACGGTTCTGTGCACAAATGTGGAAAACCCTTCCTTATATAATTTAATATGGTCAGCTTTCAAAAGCTGGGTGTTAGAATCTGCCTGCATTAATTGTCCTCATGCTATTTTTCATTCTGTAAGCTCTTCCTCAACCAGGGGTTTAATTTATAGAGTATACACTATTGTCACAGTGTACAGTATCATACATTTGTATCACAGAAGAAAAAGGTTTTAAATGCAGTGTCAAAACCTGAATGTATATATTCTCTGTTCCTCTTATGTGTACTGTTGTGAGTGAGAAGAGTTAGTGACCAGGTATTGTTTGGACCTTGGAGCAGGTTAGAACCCTTATCAGGAGCATCAATCCATTTGAGTGTACTAACAGCAGTCATCGCCCCATCAACAATTCCTTGTAACTTAAAGTCAAAGCAGTACTGTATTGAAATACTTCACACTGTACACAGAGTAGAAGAATGGACACTATCATTAAGCTTTTTGAAAGAATCAACAACAGTAATTATATCAAGTATACCTTTTACATACAAACACTGTATACTGTACCACCCCTGAAAACCTACAAATAAACACACCTCTGCAAGTGAGTGAAGAAGTCAGAGATACAGATTTCTCTTTCATAAAGGTGTTTTGAAAAGGTTTGGATTTGCCACACAGGATAACCTCTGCAATAATGATTGTTATAAATCATTGCTTTTTGAGTCATCTTATTAATTATTTTTCTGATTGGGGATTAAGAAGTCTTTCTGACACAGTATTAATTTTGAGCAATTTAGGGTTTTTACAGCTTGTTAACTTGTTTGAGCCTGTAAGCCAATATGGTACAGTGTCCTGGCAAAGCAGTGAGGTGGAGGCATGTAGCTGCTGAAGTCATTTGGGAAAAAAGCATAATGCTACTTTTCTCGCTCTGCTCTCTTACCAATGAAGTGCTGTGAGAAAGAATTCACGTAAAAGATTATATGCAAGAACTGTGTTCCCTTCAGATGTTTTAGAAATGTGATGTAGTACACACTGTGCCTGGGTTTCTCAATGTATTTCACAATATTTCAACCTGTTTTATTTTGACAAATTCTGTATTGGCCATGTTCACAGTTCACCACTGTTCTTCAGATGGGCCCTGAAATAACTGTAAAACATTCTTTGTCTATCATGTTGATTAGCAGCTCCTAACAGTTTTGTTTTAATTTTCTAAAGTTGAGAAAATTCTCCTGACTTGTATTTTTCCATAAATGCATATGAATTCATGGATAATTACCAAATTATCTTGGTAATCTAATTGTTAACTCATGCTGTTTAGTAGGACTGTTCTGCTTTAGGACGTGCTTTTAATTGTTCCTATTGCACTCAATATTTAATATGCAGGACATATCTTTCCCCCATGAAATGCAATAAATTACGTTAAAAAGTAATTCAAACTTGGAAAATAGGTATTTGAAAAATCAATCCAATGATAGACGAAACATCTCTTCTCGTTCAATTCCAGGACCATGATCATCCACATCAGCTTTGCTCCCTTTCTATGTAATTGACATGTGGACTTTGCATTGAAGTGATGAGCCTAAATAGAGGGCACTCAAGTAGGAGGCACTGCAGTGTTAAATGGCTTCGTTTGCGTTTTTGAGCACACCCTATAGAGGGAGGGTGATTCCTGTCCCGAATGGCCTTCCAAACAGCAAACTAGTAAACCAACAGCAAAGAAAGAAAATAATTTGATGAAAACAAAGATTGGTATATGAGTCTGCCATGCACAGATATTCAAACAGACGCTTACTATGTGTATCCTCAGACTCCTACAGATATTGAATTTTTTGTTTTGAATGTAGTACTTGATATGCTGTACTGTAGATGGAGAAGTACAGTATCTGTTGTCAATAAGTTAACCTTGTGCTTTTGTACTGCATTGATAAAGTAGTTTGATTTTCACAATCTGACAGCCTGTGAATGAGGTTTCTGTTACACTTGGCTATTTTGGGATTTATAAAAGCACAGTGATCATGCCCCTACTCTTAATCTATTTGGGTAGTGACCTGTTGGACAATGGAATGCTGTATGTTCTGTATACCTAGCTGTCCCAGCAATGATGAGAGCTTATAGTTCAAGATCAAAGGCAGTTAGTCTAAACAGACAGAGCATGGCAGGGCTCAGACTGACACCTTGATAACCTCGGGATGGGAAACGAGACTCTTTAACCTATTGCACTGGAAATCTTTTGGGTCATTAAGGTCAGATTAAATGTGTAAACTCCCGTCATATTTCTCACAGGAAAAGCAAGCCTACGGGAGAAGAACAAAATTGAACCAAGGGTCCTGGACTGTGTTTTTAAGAATTGCTTGCTGTGTGTTCATGTTTTTAAGCTGGTAGTAGTAGCTTGCCCTTAAGTACAAGTATGGCAGTAAGAACCCATTTGGGTGCTGTTTCTGTTCTGCTTCACCTCTTTAAATGTTATATCAGAGCTTCATATTTTTTAGCACTGAACAATGGAGAGACATACAGTACATTAAACTAGATGAGACGCATCTACATGTAATTCTAAAAAAGGATCCAGAAACAACCAAAAAGCAAATCTGGAAACTAGCCTTTTTTTCCCCAGACATCAGTCAGTACCGAGCTTAGTTGTTATTGATGCTGTTTCCCATTAGGTGCTGCTGTCTTGTACATTTAGAGGCTTGGGAAGGATGAAACAGCTCACCAAAGACCGATAACGTTCCTGCCGCAGCGCAGTGGCAGGAACTGGAAACACTATCTTATGTGTGCATTACTGAATTGGGGAGCACACCTGACAAGGAATGAGGGAGATTTGCAAGACTGGTATTTTACTGAAAATATAAGAAAAACATATTACCACACTGAACACAAATTGTAGGTTTTAGGCAGTGGAGGAAAATTGAATGCCATACAAAATGTTCCTATCTCCGGATTACAAATTAAAGGTTTCTAAATATATGTAATTAATGTAAAGCCATTTCAGCAGTTTAAAATGCATATACACTGATCCTTGTTAATGCTGAGTTCAAAGTTACATGCTTTTCTTCACACCACCAAATACTCAGGAGTAGAAAATTAGCACTCAAAATCCTGATTGTTCCCAAGAGATGAACTTGTCCTGGAACATTTATTATCATTCTTCATATTCTTTTCTGTTTATTTTCCATTGACTAGCTGTAATTAAAATATTAAATTTCTAAACATCTATTCATGTTTTTCTTTCTTTTCATATTTTGCTTGTATGTGTAGACCACACCTACTAACATATACATCCTGTCTTCAGATTCGTACTCATCTCTCAACACTGCACTGGCTATTTTTTATTGGCTGCTATAGATATATCCCCATGAGGTACAGGTAGGCTACCAAGCGCCCCATCTCATCACTTACCCATAAGCTGTATGACATTGGTTCAACTCTCTCCCGCCAAAACCAGTTCTAGTTATGGGAAGTGATTTTTGAGGGTGGCTGTGAGGTTCTGCTTTCCTAAAAGATATTATGGGAATGAAAGAGGCGGGTGTGTGTTTTGTGTAGCACCTTTAAAAAGTGTTTTCTTTTAAAATAGAAGAACACTCTGCTTGTAAAGTTCTATCTATGTGGTAATCTCTTTGACAGATGGGAACAAGCAACAGAATGATAGCTCAGGGGTCAGAGTCCTTTTTCAGTCCAAAAGGCCATCTTTCATTAGTTCATGGGAATTGTTGGCAGGAAACGCAACTGCAACATCTGCTTCCTGAGATTCATGTGCTGAAGCAGAGGGAACACGTGTCAAGAAGAACATCCTGCTCCCCTTGATGAAAAAACAAATCATCACGCTTCTAATTTCAGTGCTGTTTGCTTTTAATAACTTTTTTTATGGACATAATACCACACTACATTTCAATAGAAAATGGCAGATGATGCTAAAGGTGTTATGGTTGTAATCCCAGGCCTAAGGCTTGTTGATGTGGGAAAATTAAACTGCCTGTGCAAAATGGTACTTTTTAATCGCATTTTATGTGGAGTTATGCAATAACTTTTGTCAGGAGAATACCTGATTTGTAGGAACAGCCAGGTCTGTTCCTGTAGTTCTTAAGGTCGCTCCTAAACGCCTCTAAACAAAACTATAACAATAACACAAAAGCAGAGTTTTCACTCTTGGATTCTTTGGAATGTTGTTTATTACGGCTAGGATTCATGGTTTAGTCTGTTCTGCATGGAAACGATCACGTTAACCTTAGATATCACAAGCAAGTCATAAGCAGCCAAAACACTGTGCAGAAAGGCACCATAATCTATAGTAGTAGTATATAGTTTGATAAAAATAGTTTTGATAGAGACATGGAGAGATCAGCTACATTGAAAGGCAGCTTTCACATCTATTCCCCATCGTGCCATCCTGGATTTCCTCCTTAGCTGTAAAAGACGTGAACTGGATCTGACTGACGCCAGTAGTCTGTGACTGTGAAGGAGTCTCATGCCCGTGTTCTGTTGAGACAGAATCACTGTTTCCAGGTTTATCAGCAGCTCCTTGCATGAGAGTGATGCTGTAAAGTTGTTTATAACCGATTGGACAGTACTTACTGTATATTCCCCCTATACTTAATAGCTTGGCTGGCACTCTGTTTCCCAACAATGTGAGGTTGAAACATGCCTCTGTGGGCATGGCGTTTGCTTTGAGCTATATTGTCTGCCTGCTGTACTTTCGCACTCTTCAATGAGCTGCTTTCGTAAAGCCTATCCTCCACACAATTACTGATTGGTGTAACTGTGATTTCAACTAAAGAATGTGATTAGAAGGCTTGCTAAGTTTGACACCAGTGCTCTCTTCACATATTTTTATGAAGGTTTGAAAAACATCATCAAACACTAGACACTATCCCTTAGTTACTGCAGAAGATGCACTTGGCAGTTTTCTGTATATCTCTTGTTCAGTCTGTCATTATTCCCTTGTTCCAGTTTGTAACATTAAGTGGATCACATTTCTTTTTTTAGTGAATGCTTATTGGGCCAGTTTATTTAAAAACTGTCAGCAATAAAAAGTAATTCACTCTCTGTTTATAACAGTATTTGATGAGTGAAACTGCACCCGAAGAAACTTTTGGAATTTAGTAAATTAACATTGTGACTGGGTTCTGAACCTTTGTTTGGTACAAATGTCTTTACCTGTTATTCCATTACAGAAAAAATCCTGTCATTCTCCTGCATTGCTGTTAATTTTACATTTTCAGTGACTGCTTCCAAAGGAATTTGAGAATGTTTTGTGAAATGTGATGCATACAAGTTTTTCCATTGCTGATAACAAAAACTACCTCACCTTTGGAACTAATCAATTGAAATTCCTTAAAACCGTAAACACAAAGACTGCAACCAAACCATTCAGGGAAATTTTGCTTTTAAAAAGCATATAGATTTGAGAATTACTGTAAACAAAACTCTAAAATATTTTTCCTTCAATTAAAACGCAATTGTTTGTGACAGCTATTTATCACAACTAAAACATTCACTATGATAGACTTTATATTAGGCAACAAAAAAGATAACTAAGAACAACAACATAATTATGTAGCTTAAGATCAGTTCTAAAGGACACTGGGATAAAAAGTTTTTTAGGAGCAATATATTTTGTTTTGGCTATTTTTTTATATTGAGTTCTAGGAATTTTAATTTGAGCATGATTGTATTTTAATTTATTAGAACCCAACATACATGCAAACAGATGTAGGAAATAACATTACCAGAAGCTAATTCTGCCAAGGAAAAATATTTTGAAACAAGAGTTTAACATTGTAATACAGACCTCTGTATTGTTACAGACATTATCCGGATTTGACAAGTTATGCTGTCTGTATCAGTGTTTTTCTTGATGTTTCCTTTCACAAGAATGGCAAGATTATTTAAACTAGACTTTAAAGCAGCATTGTGACATGTGCATAAAACACAGTCAAGGACCTTTCATGTCATTCAACATAAAAAGTAACTGTAAAAACTATAAAAATGTTATGGCTTTTATGGCTGACACATTGTTTCATTTGTGGAAAAAGGCAACAGTTTAAACTTTTTCAGTCCATGCTTTTCTTTCAACAAAGAGCTAATTCAATCATAGCACCTAAACAGACATCTTTAATAATCAAGGTAACTAAAACAAGAGGCAATAATGCTTGACCACCTTCAGCTCAACAGGATGTTTCTTTCCAGTAAAAGTTCAATCCTATCCATATAATCTGCTTTTGGTACCACACTTTATACAGGCAATTAGCATCCATAGCCTTTTTTTGCTAGATTGATTCCAATTTAGTACAGCCTATTCATTGCACTCTGGGTAGAAGGCATTTTATTATTATTTAGTCATAATTTCATTCAATAATTATTAGTGCAATTAATTTACACTATATACAGTATAGCTCTATTCTGTTGGAATGAATATTGTCAGGGTGTCTCATTGAAATGAAATGCACTCACTGACCTGCCACTTAAACTTTCAGCGAAACCTTGGAATCTCCCAATCATTGGCCCAGTATGGTGACAGGGGACACTGTGTTGTAGGAGGTATCAGGACAGTTTCCTGTCTAACTTTCACTTGGGAATTGAACAACCTGGCCTCTTTAAATTTCCCCTAACTTCAATTCCTCAAGCAGTTCCTCGCTTTTCCTTTTGATCTGCTGTCTAGTGAATCTGCTTCAGTGTCTCACCCAAGCAGGTGCTGCACTTCAGGGGTGGATGAACTGGGTCCCCCCTTTATCTGCAGTGCCTTTACATCCTCTGGGCTGAAAACCTCTGAACAACTGCAAGGAAATTTTCTCCTGAAATATGATTCTTAGCGGTTCGGCTTTCATCATTTTCATCTAATGTAGCAGAATGCGGCTACTATATAAGTGTAAAAAATGGAGCTAGTGAACAAGGGCAAGGATCGGAATGTACTCCTACATTCCATGTTTTTTTTTGCCTTTGACAAAAAGCAGAGTGTGGGGTCATGTAGTCCTCACAGATACATTTACAGAGGTAAATATTTAATCAGTGACTTATTTTGAAACTAGATGGATCGCTTGCAGTCCAGTATTTTAAATTCCATGTCATTACACTCCACTGTAGTCTGGTTTTCGGTTGCAGTGTTCCTGGGGAAAGAATTGCCCCTAAAGCTTTTGGTGTATTAATGTACTTCATCAGCTTTAGTATGGTTTGTGTGTACTAAAAAAGTTAGATGATACTATGTGTTTAAAAAATTCGGTTAAAAGCATTTGGTTCCCTTCATGGGCTAGCATTTTGTCCGTTTGATGTTGGCAGTTTACAGGCTGTGTTGACAGTGGGGGGCATGCGTGGTTGATTTGAAAAATAACACTTGTCACCCAGTTTATATTAAGCTATGACAGTAGCTCAGCAGTGTATTTTGTCAAATTAGAGCCAGTGAAACAAATCAATCAATAGATCAAAATAGTCATTTGCTGTTTGCTTTACAATTATTTTAAACTTAGCGCTTAGTTCCTGCTGCATTACATAGGTTTATATGGATAATTTACTGTGAGAAATTTACCATAGAATTTTCATATTTTTCAAATGGTTTTATACTTGTTTGATTGTGGACCTGACCACTGATTTCAGAGTAAATCATGTCTAATCCATAATAAATGTCTAAAGCATGTTACTACAGGGTGTAAGTATGAAAGCGTAGTGAAGCCCCAGACAATTCATAGTGACAGTAAAATAACATCCTGTGGCAAATGCACCAGGGCAGACTGTCATAAGGGTTAAATCCATATTGTTTTTGCTCTGGTAACATCCCCCTTGCTGTAAGAGATCTTGCAAAACAGCTTTTCCTTTTTTTGGAAAGTATTTTTTTATGTGACAAATGATCTCAAACTTGCAAAACAGGAGCAAGTGGAGATTATGTCATGCTTAAATGTTCGTGCATTAAAAGGATGGGTGCCAACGGCGCGTATTAATTTCACTTAATTGCCGTGGAATGGTACCTGTAATCTTTTTCTCTGAATTAATTAGCCTTGGAGGCAGCACTTGCCCATTGTTTTTTCATCAGAGGTCTGTAAAGATCCCTGATACCTGTGCCTATTCATTGCTGGCAGCATGCAGTAAGGATATGATAGGACAATCTGCACATGGATAAATATATCCATGAACAGATATTATCATGTCATCATGAAATGTCCAGGATAATGTCCTTTAGGTTCTCAAATGAGTATCAAAGAGTAGTTCTGGTACACATGTGAGGCTGTGCTAAACTATCATCAATCTAGCAAAAAGAGATTATAACTGCTGATCCCCTGTTTAAAGTGTGTTACCGTATGTAACTGTGAAATAAAAACCAAAAGTACATAAAACTGTGGATGGGACAGAACAATAAAAATAAATAAAACAAAGATCAAGAGCAACAGTGTTGTAGATATTGTTTCATCTGGTGAGGTCTATAGGGTTGAGGAAGGTTATAGTGCCTTTCAGTCACATCTTTTTCTGTTTGCAGTCCACCCAGATTGCTTTTGCATCTTCATGTTCTTCGGATTTTTATGGTTTGCTATACATGTAAATCTTTCAAAACTTAGCAGTGGTCTAGTATCGTCTTTAATCCACCTTCAGATTTGTCATTTGAGACATTCTGTAGCCAAAATAAACAGAACGATGAGGACGTTCAAGCAGGAAGAAAGAGTTGGACACAAAGATTAATTAAAAAAATTAAACAAAATGTTAGGAAATATAGTTAAAAGCATACATATTAAATCAAGAGGGGTTATGTTAATGTACTTCAGATCACCATGTTATAGAGAACATTTATTCAAGGTATTAGCACACTAGAATTGCACATCTTAATCTTAGGTTGTGTTGTCCTGTTTGTTTTAGTGTTTCATTTTGTGCTATATTACTATAGCTGTAGTATATATACTAGCAAACCTAGTAAAATCAAAATGAAAACAGCTTAAGACCAAGTCCTAAGTGACACGTTTAAATGATTGTCCTTTCCCCATCATAGCAGCAGCATATTTTGTGAAAAGAATTATATTTATCAGGAATGTACCAGAATATATGATATGTATTCTCTGGTAATCCTTGTTTTCACATTTTTGAGATCACACTAAAGTCCTTTAAGGACACTGGCTTGTTTTTGGAAGCGAGGCTGCGTTTCGTGTTAGTACCCATTGTCATTTTGACATGGCTTAGCACATAAAAGTCTGTTTTTTTATTTAAAGGCAACTCATGTCATTTTTGAGTGAAAAGCATACCTTGTCTTAATGATGTAAAACTAATTGTGCATGATGAAATCGCCAGAGCAGGGACTCATTAGAGTGCAGGGATGTCAGGATATGTGCAGGGAACTGGAAGAGACCCTGTAAGGGATCAAAGAAAACAATAGTAATTACCCCTCATGCCCAGGAGAGTCATTCATTATTCTACAAAATGAACATTTGCTATATTAGAAAAATGAACTAGCACTTTTCTCACCAGATAAAACCCACTTAGTTTGAAGTCTTCTGTGTTTTTTTTTTTAGCCTTACTTTAGTGACCTATACAAATAATGTTAATCTCTTTGAAGGTGAAATTCGATTTAGAGTCTTGAATATATTGTAAACAATTTACTCAATTTATATACAGTGGTGTAAAATTTTCGACATCACTCTCATTTTGGACTAAAGTCATTATCGCATCAAGCAGTGTAGCTGCAACATTACATCAACAACCGACATTCTGAAGCAATCCTATAGAGAACGTCAGGACAGATTTTACTATACTAGTGAACCAGCTAAGGAGTATTGGAGACTTTGTTCCCTGGAAAATGGAACTCACTTTTATAGTTGAGACTTAGTTTGGGGAAAGAAAGTCCAAGACATCCTAAAGAAACAATTTTAGGAAGGTACTAATCCCGTAATCATTTATCAACTAAATACTTTTCACGGGGCTGTGCTTCTCAAGATGACTTCCTAACTTCAATTTCAAAGGGTGTAGGACTTGTTTTTCTTTCTGCGCTTGACACCCTGAAGCTGAAAGCAGAGGCTTTAATCACAGAATAAGTGGAGACAATGAGTGGCTTGATGCAAGTGAGGGAAAACCTCATGTTATCCACATGAATGCAAGAATCATCACTGCTGCCTCAACATTTGTAAAGCTCCTGTACCTTTGAAATGCTTAGTGGAGAGATTCCTGCAAAGGGGCCAATTATTTTGTTTACCTGCATTCTAGATACAATTATGGAGGAGACAGATGAATCTCTCTTGTATTCCATGAGACAGTGTAGCAGCTTGAATCATGCCAGCTTTGAGCAGTGGGCAGTACTGTCTCCAGAGGGTTGCTGCATGAAAAAATGTACACAATATCAGCAGGCTGGTTCATGTTGGAAAATTGTTGATCGTATGTGCAGCTACAAATCATGAAGGGAACGCCATGGACCTTTCCTCATATAGATTTAACAGTTTTAATATATATTAAATCAATGTTTTGGTTGAGGCCATTGTTTGTAATTGAAATGTGAGTCATTTAATTTTTTGAGAATTTGGAGATTAAAGGAAGGGTGAATATATTTATACAACATTTATGCTTTTTCTCTTAATATTATGTGAGAACTTGCCCTTAATCTGTGCTTGAAGTTTGTAACGGTGACACTGTATTTGGTAGTGGGGTGATGCAAGTGATTTCTCAAGATGCTGGCATGTTTTCTGTGCACGTGGGAATATACATTTACAATATTCCTTGATCTAGGTGAGTTGTTGCCGATTCCCATAGGCTTCACAGATAATTGGTAGTCTTGTGTCATACAGTCTAAATAAAACCACTCTTAACAGAAAAATAATTGTTCTATATTTACTGTTGTTGTGCCTTATTTGAGATAGTTCTTTTAACACCACAATTTAAAATTGGTCACGATATGCTTTTGAAAAATCCAAAAAAACATTTCAATCTAATATTTCAGACTGTGTGCTGTGAGTCACATAGTTTATATATGTTTGTTCTGGAAAGAGAAACCCGTAACCTTTTGACAGTGTAAGACTTTCCAAGTAAGGTTCCTTATACTACTTCCATTTTCAGATTGCAAACAATAACTACAGGTTGGTTTCTGTGGTTTGTTGATAAGAAAGCAATTTTATAGTGTATCACCCTGGCAACCACCAGTCAGGGGCCACTCCACAATGAAAGAGTGCTTAACAACTTGGACTTTAAAATTCTTTTCTATGTGCCATATAAATTTCTTTGCTATTTTAACCGGGACAGTGTGTTTGTACCACGGCCTCCTCCCTGTACTCCTGTCTTGATAAGATCTATGGCTGCTTGTTTCTCCAGCTTCAACAAGCTGACAGGTTTACAACATCACACCTTCATGCTATTATATATCTACATACTGTACATTTATTTTTAATTCATTTGAGAACTGAAGAGACTCCCAATGTAATTCCTAAACCATCCATCTGGACAGATACAATGAAGGTGTTATCAAAGCAATTGTGTTGAAGTCCAAGTTTTTAAAAAAAAACGTTAATACAGTCACAAATGACTGAAGACTAAACATTTACAGAAATACTGTATTACAATTCATTGTAATTCAAGTTTTTCATTTAGAGCATTGGATAACCTGAATTAAACCGTTTGTAGAAATATTCTTAATAAGATGTGAATCCAAAAATGATATACTGTATTCGTTTACCAACACCAATAATATTTAAATACTTAATACTATTCGAATAATTTTTTGAGAACATTGCACTTGACATTTTTTCTATGAGCCCTTATTGCTTCCATCAAGGTTAAATAGAATACAGTATAATGTATCGCTCTTATAATCTCATTGATTGTTGAACCAAATGTGAATGTCTTTTCTGGCCACAGAATTTAATATGCTATCTAATCTTAATTAATGTTTCACTAGATATGTGGCTTTCAGAAGGCCTGTATCAAAGGTGTTTTAGAGCCTAACAAAAAGCACTGCTTTCACCTGAGCTGTCAAAGGCTCATTTTTGTTACTGATAATTATCTGTGTTAAATGAACCATTCAATTCTGTAGATGTCTATAGGGGTTACAGTCTTCAGGGGAGATTTGGTGTATTTATGATAAGTTTCATGCATATATTTTTTTATGCGTAAATGCAACCAGTATTGTTGAAAAGAACAATAACTTGATACATTGATTATCTTTAGGAAATCATTCTTTTGCTTAAAATTTTATTTTGCGCTGCTTTTGAAGATTTCAGACCTCTAACAAGTACTCACAGTATATATTTTCAGACAGATGGCTACCACCTCTTGATGATCAGGTGCTGTTTTGTGTGAGTCTACAGGGATAACTTGTACTGCGATCACTGAACAATTAGATCTGTGAGCTGCTTGTCTTCTGAAACTGCCAGATGCTAGTTTTCATCCACAGTTTTGAGCTTCAAACTCTGTGAATGGGAAATTTCTTTCATTAAACCCCTTTTGCTCATTCAATTCCACTGATACAAATTTCTTTAATCTCTCTGTTTATACTGATGGCACTATTAATATAACCTTTTGAAAGCTTACAGTTACTGTTCAAAGCTATTTCTGCATTTTGGCACAAATATTTTAATTATATTAATTGGTGGGTCCTCTTTTACATTTGAACCAATTTCAATATGTATGCTCAGTTCCATAAAAAAGATAAAGATTTTGGTAATGAGCATGTTGTATTTTACAGGAAAATGTATTATCTATATAAAATATGTAAATCAATTATTTTTTATAATCTAAACTGACAAGACATAATCCTCATTATTAAATTTCTAAGATGAAACCATCTTGATCTCACCCTATAAACATATATTGTATATAGTTAGTCTGTTTACACAGTATACTTCAATTTTGTTAAATCATAATTAGGAAATGTAGATTATGTTGATATGAACAGGCTGCTTCTACAAAAAGATGAAATGTTCATTTATTCCCAAATCTAGGATGACCTTTTAAGTAATTCTAGAACTTTCAAGTTCTGTTTTGTAATTCCTCCTGTACCTGACAGGACGTGATAAAAATGCATATATATAGCAAGTAAGTGTGACTTATTGATCACAGCAGTTAGAAAATGGATGGATGGATTAAGTGATAGGCGAAATGAGGAACTCAAATCCACATCTTATTTAGGTTATAAACTATACAGATGTTTATACACATTTGTAATTATAGTACATAGCAATAGGATTACTTATCAGTCTGAAAATACAAGCAAACAGAATGATTGTTGTGCAAGCTAGAATTATTGAAACAAGTTTGTTGACATTTTTATATAATGGGTGGTGAGGTTTCCATCTTGTCTGCAGCTATGATTGAGCAATGACACTCATTATGCTGGGGGAAAGGCCGGTTAACACACACATTCCTGTACGCTTCCTTTCCATCAGGATTAAATAGAGGGATAATTTATAGGGGGTCTGAAGTAAGCAGTTTGGAAACTGGTCTCTGGCCAAATAAAATCAACATAGCAAAATCACTGCATGCAAGTCAGGTGTTAATAATTGAGGTGACTCTGCCATTAGTTCTGTACATCACACTGGAGAGAATGGGAGGCGTGGCAAACAGTGACCTTTAGATAGAAATGGTAAAACAGGGGACTTCAGGCGCTGTGACGAATATGGATCAGAAGTTCCACTTGGAACAAGTTAGAGACTGGCCAAGCAATACCTGGATAGTGGCTATGAGACTCAGTATTATTTCAGACAGCTGATAGAAAAAAGTCAACTTCAAAGAACGTGTGCTACTCCTTGTCAGACTAAAAGGGCAAATAATAAACAGTAATTTTACAATGTAGCTTTAGCAGCAACAAATGTAATCTTCAATACCTGACACTAACACCTTATCATCAATTATAATGACCTCAAAATCTGCTAATAGTGTCAATCACTGTACTTAGTTATATTCATTAAAAGAACAATGTGAACTAATACCCAATTACACTGTAATGCAAATGCTGTATGATCTATAATACTGCTCTCTTATTTTAAATTCTGTCAGTCACTGTCCTATACAGACATGTAGAAATAGTTAACATTGCATATTTCAGGACTTTGAAGCTTGGTTGTTTTCCTGTGTTTGTGTGTTTCTGTGATCTTAAAGAGTGGGTTTTTAAGTTTCTCAATTTTCCAGCCAACAATTAAACTTGGTAATCCTGTGTTATTTTACTTTGCTGTTGGTGCAGGTTCCTTCCTGTTTGGTACGTAGTGTTTTCATGAACTCTGCACATGATAATGCCACTGCCTGTACAGTTTACCATGCTTTCCATGAGCATTCTGAATTAGCTGTTTCTTTCTATTCAGGGCAGATCCAAATTTACAAAACTCTCACGTTTCAAAAATAAAACCCTTTTACAATTTTACCTAAAATCTAAAAATCTGTTTTCCCGTGAGGGAAATACAGTATTTTTCAAACTTGCAAGTGCCAGTTGTGGGTAAGGTGAAAGAGGCCTCCTTCATCACCCTATAATTAGAAATGCTGCCAACTCTTCAGGTCAGAAATACAAACTTTAAGAAAATTAGAACTTTAATCCTCTAAAATGAAAATATGCAGTGAATAAAGAACGTACTATGTGTTGAATATGAAACAGCAGTGGAATTAGCTGGCTTTTTGCCACAAATGTTGGCCTTGTACTTAAACCTGTCCTTAACCCTTAATTTTTTGCGATTCTTTTCTTAATGTGATCATATTATAGCATGCATAATCTCATAATGGTCAGAGAAAAGGTAGAACAGTTTTACTGACAATAGTAAAATCTTTCTGTAGTATCACATGCGGTATGGGGTACACACAACCTTTTACTTACCTATTGTTGACAAATAGCTCAAACTATAGTCTCTAGAACTCGCTTGTATAAAAGTGCCAGCTAAATAATTAATCATACTGGATAGTGAATATTACATACACCAGTGTTTTTTTTTATCTTGTTCATTCCACTATAGGGGAGCATGCTGAAGACATAAGAGTGTGATTCACTTTGTGGCAAGTGTTTTCATAATCTTATGTTCCCCACCAAACTCATTTGTGGTGTACTATTTTTGCACTTAACACAAAACAAAACATTTCGCAGTTTGCATTCAGCCATGTTCGAAGGTAAGAGGTAACCAGAGCCTTCAGTATCACTTTCATTCACTCCAGGCCTTTCTTCTGTTTTATGCCCTGTGTTATGTGGGTATAGAAACTTCAAGGTTTTAAAATGTGATTTTCTAAGATTTATTGCTTTATAGGCATAGCTTTTTTTTCATGTGGCATAAATTTGAATGATCCATGACATTTTGACTGCATGGTGCCAGTTTTTCTTTATTTTAGGAAAGGACTCTATACCTTCCTGAAGCTGTAATCTTTTAAAGTAGAATCGCCAGGTATTTTTTGTTGAATAGGTAAGTGTGTGTTTTTCATGTCTGTGCTTGATGCAGAGAACCCCAACACCGCACACAGGGGAGAACGAGACTCCTCCCACCCACCCAGCTTTGAGCCACTCATTTTTTGACACATCACTAGCAGCACAGCCAATCAGAGAGGAGACGCATTCCTCACTGACAGCAATGCGTGCTGTGCAAGTGCCCAGGTGATCACAGGGGTCACTGCGTTTGCTGAGAGCCCAGAGACCTCTGGCCAACTTAGTCGCTCAGCCATTTGTGAGTCATTACTGGGGGAATCAAGGCCACAGTTGACTAGTGACATGACCCAGGCTCGAACCCATGATCATAGAACCCAACGTGGTCTTGAGCAAACACCTTTCAAGTTGTAATTTTGAAACTCAAACTTTCTCATTTATCATAAACACTGCAGTGCTGTTGGTATAACACTTTAATGTTATAAACATTAAATAGGTACTTGTATCATAAATGTAATACACAATTCTTCTGGAAATTCTGCAGGTTTTTTTCATTTCAAATGTCTGTGCTTCAGAAAAGGTTGGGTAGGAACCTGGATACAAGTTATTGCTTTACAGAGACCTCCCCATAATTCTAAATAATTTAACAGTCTCATGCATCAGTAGACTGAAGGTATGACTCTAATCAGACAAACACAACGGTGCATGACGTTCTGGGCGCATAAAACATCAATGTGAAAAAGAATGAAATGGAATGAAAAACACAAAAACTTCGATGTTACAAAATCCTTGTAAAAATGATTAAATAAAATCCATTCTTTTAAAGCTACATGGAATAACAAATCGGTTAAAAAGCTTTACTAGCTTGCCAGAAAATAGAGTTGTATTAATATCTACAGAACTTCACAGATTGATCGTGTCAAATTCATGCATTGTTGGTTGTAACATAGTCACTCTTCCTGTGCGTAGGTTATTTTAAAAGGAGATGCATGCGTTAAAAACACTAACTCTTGGTTATGTTTTTTTCTACAATTTGAAATCGTGTTGACAACACTATCGTCGCAATGTCTTTTTACGCGCTTACAGTGCACTCGTTAAGTCTCTTTATTCTACAGATATTCGTTAACACCTGTTCGTCTCACTTCTGAAGTACAGATCAAATGAGCACATGTATAAATCTCCACTATGTAACCCACTGGCCAGCACTTCATACCTACCATACCGCGTAGGACACTTAGCACTACTGTTCACAGGTGCACACTTCAGTGATAAAATACAGTGCGTATCGATCTACCGGTTAAATCAATACTTTCTGTGATATCTTGTTAATAAATTACGCGTGCAGTGTTTTAGAACCAGTATGTTAATATTGTTTTTCCTCTTTAAATATACTATTCCCTGAGTAAATGGGTAACGGTTCAGACTTTTTTAAACCAAGGATTCGCAGACAGGTGTTATGTCCGAGTCCTGACTGTGCATAGAACTTAGTCCAGTGTCCGAGTCCTCGTCGTTTGTACCGCACGTCTTGGAGAGACCCCTTGCCTGTTCTACCCACCCGCTGTGTGTGTCCAAAGGAGGCAACATTTCAGTCTCGGTTATCACCGGGCTGCTCTCAAAACCATCACCCGCACTTTCGGATGTGTCGACCTCCTCCTCTATATCCAAGGTGTCCACTTTTTCCACCAGGTCCCTCAGTTCTTCCTCTTTTGCATTCCATAGCTCCTGACTAAAGTCCAAATCACTTTTAATAGCTTCCAAATCAGTGTTCAGCCTCAGCCCGATATACAGGCTCGTGTCTAGCTGAGTTTTCACTCTTTCTTGCTCCAAAAGCAACTCATTCTCAGGTGAGGTGTCGTCTGCTGCCGAACCTGTTACTGTCGCGTCTGCAGTGAAGACGGTGTCAGTCTCTGCTAAACTGCTTTCTCCCTCCTTGTTTGTGAGCGCTTCCTGGCGTCTTTTCATCCACCTCTGATTTAGCTCCTCTTGGATCTCGGCAGTAATCCTGTCCATCAGTGCCTCCTGCTCTTTAAGTTGCTCCTGCAATTGAATAACTTCTTCACACTTCCTAGCATATTCCTCAAACTGGGCAAAAGCTTCCTCGGAGTGTGTTTTGTTACATTCGACCTTAGAATCTGCTTCCAAGCTCGTATCGACTAAGTACGTGTCCTGCACATAATTGATTCCATGCCTTTTCATTCTGTCGAAGTGAACTTTAGCTTCGTACCTGTCAATCTCCCGGTCCAGTTCTTTAATCCGCTGGATTTGCTGACGAATGGTGTGATCTTGGGATAAAACCAGGTGCACTAAGGTTTCCATCTTTTCCACGGAAGAGGTATCCTTGGATAGTGCCTCTTGCCTTTTCTTGTTAATTTTATCCAATTTTCTAAATGCCTTCCTGACAATTCGACGCTGTTTGTCTTGGGAAAAAGCCATTGTGACTCTCGCAGTTCCTTTATATATGCAAGGGCTTTGCTTACTGAGAACGACCCGAGCCTCTGCGCTCCTGGGTCCGTTGTTAGGCAGAGACGCTTCGTTTTTCACCAGCACAAACCTCACATTCTCCTGCTCTTCTCCCCATGCGGTCCAGAGACGAAGGATTTTAGTCTTGTTCGGCAAAATCCTCTCAAAACCTCTCCACTTCTCCACTATGCAGTAAGATTGAGGTGAACCTGACAACATTGCCGCAGATACGCCTTGCTGCAGATTCTGGTCCTCCAAAAGCACTTTAATCACGTCGGAACAGGTAGTGCGCCTGGACAGTCCAGAAACTAACTTCTCCTCTCGGCAAACCCATACTGATATTTTACATTCCTCTAGATCCATTTTCAACTTAATAGTTGATGCAGTTATTGTAGAAAACTGTTGTTCTCTTTTTAGTCACATATAAAAGAGACCTGTTTCACCGAGTCCGGTTGAATATGCAAGTCCCTTTCGAAAAGACTTTAGAAGGAGGTTAAAGAGTTTGTTAATGTTACTAATGTTGCATTACCTGCAATTCCAAAGTTAATTTCGACTTCATATCAGAATGTTCCCATTCATCGTTTCAGTGCTCAGTTGCTCGACGTGGTGGTATTTACTGAAGTGCATCACATTTCGCCTTAGAGATCCTTTTCAAATACTGTGCAGGCTGCCGGAATCGCGTCCGCCCTCGCTGTCAGAGCTGACTGGTGTATTCAAATCAACCCGCAGCACTGTGCCTCTAGCTTTCCAGCCTGCACTACTACTAAGGCCGTTTTTTTCCATGGTCACATGACACTTCTTAAACAATAAGTTCTTAAACTTCCCAAATAACACCGCCCATCTCTCTTGGGGGGAAAAAAAAAGTTGACAGTACACTTTAAATAGTAATTTGAACCATCTATTCATCTCGCATACTTATATGTTACTAAATACATTCCCAGCTAATTTATGAGTTATATTCAGCATTTGCGGTTCAAGCCCTTTTGTTTTACGAACTCCTGTATAAGCTGTGTTATCTGTTTTTTTTATAAGACACTTCTGTGTTGAAGAATTTAAGATGGAAAAAAAAGCTCTGGATAATTGGAACATTATCAGGCCTTTAAAGTCATTTACATAGGTTTTTGAGCAGAGGTCCTTTAGGTTACATGAAAAAGTAAAGGGATGAGGCTTTTGATAAAAACAGGTTATTCCTTCCCAAACTGTATGCCTTTCCAGAGCTTTTAGCACATCATTTCCCACAGAAAGGCTGTCATGGAAGACACCCAAAGTACTGCTCAGGGAGTAGGGCTGTGAATTGAAAGGAGGAAAGAGAAAAGGTGTGGTCTGAAGAAACAGGGCTTGCTTCGGCCTGGTTTGAATCAGCCTTTGCTTTCAGACAGTTATCTATTCCCTACAGCACTGCAGAACTATACTATGTGACACATTTTGCATCAAAAATGTGTTTTATCTTAACGAGTCTGAAATCTGCAGAAAGGCACCTCATTGAGGCTGCACACATGGACAAAAAGGTCAACTTTCATGTCCACACTGACATTACATAACATACCACCACAGTACACAAGAAAGGTTACAAACCAGCCATTCCACCCGCTTGGATGGTTTAGTAGTTAGCAGTTAATTGAACCCAGGATCTCATTCATATGTTTCCTGGAAGAAGCTAGGGTATCAGCAGCTTGTATAAGATGGCTAAGAGCTTCTTCCACACTCCTACAGTATGGAACTTGGTTTAGACTGTACCTAGGCTCAAAGCTGATGCAAAAGACTATACTGAACGGCAAAAAGCAGAATACTGAATGTCCATTTCGAAATACAATTTCATAGCTCATTTTTGATCATGAGTATAAGTTTCCTTTCTGAGCATTAGAAACAGTTAGGAGCAGCACTCCTGGTTTAAGGACAGAGGGTGAGTGAGAGAGTCTTGTGTGTTTCCCAGGACCCAGCATTGTTTACCCTTTGTGGGAAAACATAAAGACAAGCTTCTTTTTAATATAAAAGGAGCCCTCCAGGCTGAGAAGATTTTTACAAAATTCTATTAGAGAAGTGGACCGCAGGCAGGTGCTGTCTCATTGACAACCCTGCCTCGCCGATTCCATTTTCAATTCATTTAAAGGCCATTTTTCCCCCCAAAACAGAAATGTTTGCCCATGTTGTACTGCACAGCCACGAGATGTGGTTCTTAGATGACAGCATAAGTATTTTAGGCTTCTGCATTAACTCAGTTCATTTTGTCATCTGTGACTTTCTAAAAACCCTTTACATAAGAAACAAGATAGCAATCCATTTCACAAACATGATGTCATTAACATGCATGAAAGAGCTCTTGGTTTGTGCATATGACTTTTTCCAGTTTTTATTTGGCTTACTTTAAAATTATTTATTTTATAAACAAAATCCTGCTATATACATTACACCACTAGTAAAACACTTTAGATTAAAAGAGTAAAAGATCATCTTCTCCCTTCTCATACATTTCGCTTAGTGTTCAATCAAGCATGTGAAAGACAGTTCCTGTGTGCTGTTTGAAAGGAATGGCTTTAAAAAATGTTCATAGCTTTTATTAATATATATATATACAGTATACCAATAAAACAGTGCATCTACAATAATTCAAATCTAGTTTGGGATACTGTGAATACAATATACACATTTTGCATATCCTTGAAGAGTATATCAATATTAATGGCCTTAAAACCTCTGAAAGACTGTCTATTGACAATGAATGAGCGACAATGAATACCACACCTATTACTGTTAACTCGGTACGCTAACTCATTGTTTTGTGCTCAGCTAGCATGTTATATATATAATATGCTAAGATCTGTGTCTTCTAAAGCATGTAGAAGCATGCTGCTGCTTTTCTCTAATAAACAATAGTTTTATCAACAGTACTCACCTGTACTTTCCCAAGGTATTCCCTGAAAACAACATACTGTTCAGCTGTTCCTTTTTAAAATACAAATAGAATAAAGACATAAAACCTTTAGAACCTAAGTAGTGTGGTCTTTGAAGATCTAACTATTACTTAAAGGTCTAATAATATAATTGTATTGTTTTTATCCAGGATATTTTAAATTAATATAATTCATATACCTAAGTGCTAGTACACTAGTACATAGCTAGTACACTTAAGAACTCAGCATTATAGTGTAAAAAAGTACTTCAAGTTTCATTTAACCATACAGCCTATACAACATTGAATTATATACAATGACATCATCATGCTGTTTAATGACATACATCTGTATGACATTCATTTGTTTAAAGTATTACAAAAATAGCTGAATGTGCAGTTTTAAATATAGAGAGGTAAAAAATCAAAAGACTGTGAGAACACACAGCCTTGTAACCTGTGTGGGTTCTGGACTTCATGAAAGTCATTGAACAAGTAGGGAGGAAAACTAGAAATGTGATGAAGCTGTGGATACTGTGTCCAAGGCCAAATTCCTAAAACAGAATTTCCACTCATTCTAAGAAGAAGGAGGCAGTAAATTTGTGTCACATAAATCTTGCACAATGCTAACTGCAAAGTCCCTGTAGGCAGTTTAAGTGTTTGCTTTTGTAACATTAGGAGTCTGTTTTTTCCTTTTTTATATAAAATGTGTAATTTATGCTTGCTTGGCAGAGAATGTTTTCCCCGAGATGATCGGTAGTTTTTAAGATTTTAAAAGGACATGCCCATGCCTTTGAAAAATAAAGGGAAAAAAATCCTTTTCTTTGATCTGCATTAAATGTTGTTCAATATCATTTGCTACCACAGAGCATGCTATTAAAAACTTTTGAGAAAATAACAGTTGAGATCAGAAACCACAACTTATTTTAAAAAGACAGTGTTTTTATTAAAGTTCCATTTGATATTCTACCTATTGTTCATCACTCCATTCTAACACAAAAACACAAATGTGAAGAATTAATTCATATGCGATTGTTTTCATTTTGTTTTTTGGTGGGAAGTTATTAGTGTATGATTGCTGTACAATAGGAAATCTTCATTGTAGAGGTTAATGCATACATTTTATGAATATTAGCCATTGCAGACTTTTTATTTTAGATTTATTTTTTACTTCGGGAGTTCACACCTGTACCACAAGCTATAAGAAGACACTGTAGAACAAGTTTGAAATAATGTGCACTTCACTCTGACATTTTCTGATAGGTATATTGAAACATCACAACAGTTGTCTACTGCACGAATAAAGCTAAAAACAAGAACAACTGTGATTTAATTTGAGAAATATTTTTTGAGAAACAAGTTATGACAGCTGGACTATGAAATACTGCACAAAGCTCAGATATTCTGATACAGAACATTACAAAATAAGGTTGTTTTCAATAGCTGTCAAGTTACATGAGTTGAGAACAAATACTTGATTAAGGTTGAGTTTTGAAACTATTTTGTTGAGCATGGTACCCTCTTGTGTCCACCTTAAGTACTGCGCCCTCTTGCTCTTGGTTTTAACATGACAGAGCATCTTGAGGAAATAGCCCGTTATAAAATCAGGTTTTAATAAATTAATTGTAATTTACACGAATATATTTAATACAGTCCCGTAACATAAGCATTAGTATGCTATTAGTATGGTGTTTCAGTCTATAAATCAGGGCTGCCCAACTCCAGTGGGCTTTATAGTGTATTTTAATCTGCAGCACCTCAAGAGCTAAGGAAAGCTGTTAAAATACTGCAGTTAATGAAATAATCATTTTGGACTCTGGAGAGCTGAACTGTAGGTTGCTCTCCCCCTTTTTAAAGTACAAGATTGAAATCCTGCACAGTGCTCCCTGAGAATGGTCAGATGGTCAATTGTTTACCCCAGAAATACCTGAGTTTTTTGGGAAGAGACTGCTACATAAACACAAGACATTATTATTAAGATATTTAGAGTGGTCTTACCCTCATGTATTGATCCCATTTCTAAACGAAGGACATTTTCCCTCTGAATAAATCATATTTTCAATATTTGTGAAGTTATCTCACCAGCTCTACCTAAAAAATAGACAATACAAAATAGTTTGGCTTCATGCACATGAGAGCTTTTGAATTGAAGTCCTTATTCAAATTATGTCCAGTATTTAGATGTTACAACTTTTTACCCTCTTTTTAGAATGTATTTTTATATAAAAAACGTGTTGTATAAAACAATACTGTCTTGAGAAACATGTAATTTAGATTTGTGCTATTATTATGCTCCTTAAGATTTAGGATTTGGGATCCATTTTAAATGGTTAAGTGTCTGACAGGGACTGCTTAGCCTGGGAACTCAACCTAAGCTGTGGCATACTGGGAACAGCTGGTTCTATATTTGGCATTTTATTGCATGTGTTTGTGTAGTACTAAATATTTAAAGCAGCAAATGTCGAGTCTCTTGGGGAACACAGAGTGCCACTTGGTAAATTTTGTTTTATTCTTCTCAGCGCTGAGAAGTTACTTTGAATAGTACATTCAGAAATCATTTGTATTTTAAATAGCTCCCAGAAAACAAAATGTTTATAAAGACATATCGTTGTACATTGTACTTTAAACAGTATAATTAATAGTTCTTATTTAGCAGATACCTTTATTATAAAAATAATCCCAATTTGTGCAATAAAATATCATCTTTTACTATTCATTATCTATTGAAACAAGACTTATAGTTAAAATATAAGGTAAAAAGTGGATACAGTAATTCAATAAATGAAGAGCAATTAAATATTGTTTAAAAAGTAATGAGTCATTAAGTCATGGATTAAATATTGAAGGAACTGAGAAAAAGAGGCACACTTTATTCAGTAATCATTCAGGCAGTTTCTTATTTACAAGTCTATAAAGTGATTTAAGATAAGTTATTCTGCTTTGTTGCATAGCTATAAAATAATTAGCTGATACATACATCAAAATAATATTTTAAGGTGCAGCTGAAATGCAAACAGCTCTAAAGTAACAGAAGAACAGGAATTCTTTTTCAAAAGCACTAAAGTCTAATTTATTTAATTTGTTTAGCTTTATTAATATTTGCTGTTTGGCTGTCAGAGGAAAATACTCTCAAAGACTGAAATAATTGTAACACAATTATCTGTGACTTCTTATACCCAGTAAGAAAAAAAGTATTTTTAAAATGAAGGTTAATTTGTATGTTCAAAAGCTAACCATAAATTCTGATGCTCAAAGAGTTTACTGTGGACTGATTTTAATCTTATCAATTTTTAACATCTGTGGCAAATCTGAAAAGACACTCAATTTGTCTTGAGAGGGAGTTCACTGTAGGTGACAAATAATTCTCAGTTGACCAGCATTATCTTTTTCTTTGAAAAAGAGTTCCACGTTTCAATTTTCATTTCGCAATAGATGTGACACTGTATAGCAGGAAGATTTGTTCTGTATGAATCTGGTCATGAATGAGCCCTGTGTTCGAAGGAAAGCACCATGAAACCGTGAGGTGGCAACAAATGCAGAAAATATTTCATGGTTCGTGAATATCACTTACATACAATAAAACACAGTATATAAAAGTAGATGAGGTAGAAATGTGGACCTGTTACAGGTCAAGCATTAATAATGTGAAAGTATTTGACTATTTTAAAAAGATTTATGTTTGAAACCTCAGATTGACGCTGGGAATATAGGAAACCTCAGTAACTCATTCTGTAACCTCAGTCTTTCATCTGCATGTTTTGGAAGACAGTCTCCACCATCCCAATTCTCTCTCTGATATTTACAATTCCAAAGCACTGGGTATAAATTATTGTAGTATTGTAGAGCAGAGTAGTTTATCGTCATATGTACACATACACATACACATGGAATTCTTAATTGCTCTGATCTGTCGGGACATACACAGAATAACAGACAACACCACACAATGTAGACAGTACATTACAAAAACATAATAAATAATAACAGGAACAATAAATGTTGTGGGACAATAAATATGTAGTAGTGAAAAAACATTGGACCATGCAAACAGTGCATCATGCAGGTGTGTATTGAGTCTGAGGCATTGCAGTTAGCTGTTGAGGATGTGTACTGCAGTGGGATAGAAGCTGTTCTTGAATCTAGTGCTATGTGTTTTAATTGTACGTTTGCCAGAGTGCAGGGGGGAGAGCAGTTTGTGGCCAGGGTTATCGACTGTGTATAGTTTAGACTTAGGTCTAAAAGTATAGATTTAGACTTTGATTTCCTTTGACATTTAGGTACACCTACTACATTTAGGCTTGGATTTCCTTTGACATTTAGGGTCCTTCTTAAAATGACAAAACTATGTACAAGATCAACTATAGTGTTTAGCAGCCTTCCCAGTTCTCCCTTTACCAGACCACGCCATAACAGTATTATTCACAGTCGCTCCCAAAACACTGCTTGTAGATCGTGTAATAATTGTTACTGAAGTAAAAGCATATACTGTGAACATTTAAAGCTGGCTAGTCTGGCATGCTGTTTGTGTCGTATCCACGTCACACATGGGAATCTTTTTCTTAACAGCACTGAGGTGAGTGCAAATAAATCTGGGTTTGCCCAAGCTCAGTCTGTGTTACAACATGTTTTTCTCAGTCTTTTATTCCTAAGGGAAGAGGAAAGACAATCTTACTGAAGGAACAATCGTGTGACTGAACTTGCCTCGGAGAGAGCAGCAGCTAGTGTCTTAAATAACAGCTGATCTTAATCACGAAGGTCAGCCAGAGCAGTTATTACACAGAACTGCCACAGCTGATGTAGTAGATGATAATCTTGAATGCAGTACTGTCAAAATATCACGCTTAACAGCAAAGGAACTTCCAAGGCTGTGCCAGTAAAACTGCCCCCACCCCTCTATTCTTATTAAATACTGCAATTTACAGTAAGTACACAAGGAAGTGCCTATACTTGCTTTCTACAAGGAGCGTGATTTCGGTAAAAACTTTAAATGATCTCTACACTGAGGTGTACTACTGATGAAATACAAGGATTATATGAGGTCAAACTGCACATAAGTGGGGGTGGGGGTTAAAACCATAGCTTAAAATTATGGATAATCTAGGACACACAAAAAACACCAACAAATAGCCAAATATAAAATCTTAGTGAGAAGTTTTTAAACCATGTTTTTGGTTTGCTTGTGTTAATTTGGTTCAGGCCATTTTATTTATGAAGACTAAACCACTTGGCTACATGTTGTTCTTGAGTGGTACCATGTTGTTTTGCTTAGTGTACTGTGTAATTGTTAATGTTATGTTAAATGGGCCTGATATCCTGAAATATTTTGTGTTTAAATTATTTCCAAGCACCAAGCATCAGCATTTTACTTGCTTAAAGTTAAATCTTAAAAATACCTTGTTTTAATGCGCCTTGTTCATCCTGGTCAATTTAAATACCCATTAATTAAAAAAAAATCAGTTTTAAACCTCTGTGTAGTTTTAAATCCTCACACTGCAAATTAAATTGAAAGACTGCTTTCCATCAAACCTTAAAATAACCATACATATAATGCATCTATACATTCCTTCCCTGGCTAAATGCTTTTATCACTGTATAGCATTGGTATTTAAATGCAACCTGTGGCAGTCTGACATTTGGATCACACGTAGCACCATCATAAAAGAGGGGTCTTATTTAGAACTAACCAATCACCTGTGCCAAGCACAGCAATACCGTACATTAGATATCCTCCCCTTACTGCCTCAACAGCTATAAGATACAGCAACACTAGACTAGGTCCCCAAACACCATACCTTGCTTTCCCCAAGACACCACATGGGGGACCCCTTCTCCCTTCTCCACACCTTCACCTTTTGATTCCTCAATTTGACCACCTGTGTCAAATGTTTCTCTTAGAGAAAGCGTGTAAAATGACCTGGCAGTTAAAAAAAAAATAGACAAACTCAGACATTTAGAACTAATCCTAGCTAAATCCTTAGATGTTTGTCATCTAATTTGAAATGGTCTGGATTCATTTGACTTTCAGATGTAATTTAAAGAATCTGGACATACAGGCATATTGGTTGAACAGTATTTCTTGGTTTAAATATAAGTGTGGGAATGGTGATCTTTTAATGTGCTTTAAGGTGTTCCAAGAAAGGTATCCTCAGCAACCTGTTTGTAGAGGTCCTTTCACTTTCGTGAGAGTTCAATCTACCATTAAAATAGAATTGTGGGAGTTCGAGATACAGATTTTCCTTTAACTCTGAAGCCTTCCAATGAGAATAGTTATCAGCAATTCCCCACAGGACTAAATGAGTGCACAGAGAAGGGACACAAAACACTGAATTCTGGGAAAGACCTGTTAGCCATAATTATATTAAGAGTGTCACCAACTGTTAACCCTGTGCCATCCAGTAGAAAATTGAAACTGTTGGATTTTTGTCTTTAAAAATTTCTGCTCAATGTTTAAAAGAGTCATAATTACATTAAAAGACTTCCTTCTGTAATTTCACAATTATACAATAACAGTGCTGAAAACCTACGATGGTAATAAATTAGGATTTGTATTAAAATTAGTCTTATGGAAATATAAAAGGGTGTTTGAGTGGTGATAAAAACTACATTCATTTAGCTGCCAGTGATATTCCACAGTGGAGGAAAAAAGCAGCTGGCTGAAGGTACATAGGCTCTGAAGGCACTACCATGATTGAGACATTCATCAATATCCGAAAAACCAGACAGACACATGATTTTATTATTTATTGTCAATTGATATTGTATGCATACAAAGTTCCTAGAAAGCTACAAAATATCTACCACTTTATCAAGAAGGCATCAAAATGTTACTGAGCAAAGACAAGACCATCAGCAGTAAAGAACACACAAGTGTGGCAGGTGTTTCTATCTTTTCCTGCACTTTACTGTCATGGATATTAAAGATATCACACATTTGTACCGAGAAAAGCCAGGATACATGTTTTTATACAAAGCACCTTTTAAAAAAATTCTCTGCACACAAACCCTATAGTTCTCATACTACCTGAACTAAAGAAAAAGTTCACGTTAAAGCCAACATTTAAAATGGTTATAAACAAAAGGTACCAGTACCTACACAGACAAAACACAAACAGAAATAAAAACAAGAACTGTACTGCTGATATGTTTGTTGAAATTCCTTTTGACATCTTTATATATTGTCCACTATATTAAAATAATATTCTTCAAACATTCAATCTTTAAAGAGAAGAATCTTATAAATCCAAATTTCAGGAGAGGTATTATAAGATCTTTCAAAATGGAATTTACATAGCAAATGTACCAGCAGTGGGGCAGTAACAGATTCACCACTGACCGATTTCTGAATAAGCTGAAGTCATCACAAAACCATTTTATACATACAGCACAATAAAACATGAACGGAGTTAATTTTAAGTTATTTATAAATGTGAACACGTACACAGGGCAAAACAGCTGTCAAACACGAAACAAAACCTGAAGGTAAAACAAATAAAGGCTATTTGATTTGAAATTATACAAAACTCCAGAGTCTACTTCAGGCACATAGCAAGATGGGCAAAAATAGTGTTTGATTTGATATCTTTTTAAAGTGTTTCTATAGAGCTGTTGCCATTACATGAAACATTTTTAACAATACTTTAAGAAAAAAAGGGATTGGCTTTTTCATAATATAGATTTATGGAGCTGGACAGTAAAAAAAACTTTAAGCTGCTGTATTCTGGCACCAAAGGGTTTGGGGGTGGGAAGTGGGAGCACTCCTTCCAAAGTGAATTTTGGGAACGGCTGATGAACCGATTTCCTTAGTTTTGACAGTTTTTAGATGAGGGAGATGAAAGTCAAATGGGAAAGCTAGCATGTGGACTATATGCTATAGTCTCATCCCTTGGGTTTTTAACTGGCCTTGCCAAACAGAGCTTTAAGTCTCATGTTTTTCTGCACCTGGAGCTGTCAAGAAATCAAACAATGACTTCAGTCAAACCAACAAGGCAGGATGTGTTATTTCAATCCGAAAACTCCTGTGGCACTATAGGTTTGCAAAATAGTAGGATTAAAAATAAGGTAACAGTCTTCACATAAAGGAAAAAAATATATATAAAAATTGTACCAAACCAGAAATCTGTTCAATTTTGGCCAATCAGATTTACCCAGTTCTAGAATTACTGGAGTGTTTGCAGTGTCACGTGAATGTGACTCCTTTAAACCCAGAATCCACAGAAGTACTCTCTTGTAATAACACACAGCACTAAGTGACATGAAGAAAACAATCAAATTTTAACTAGCCCATCAAATGACTGATTCCAACAGCAAGAGTTAAAAATCACTTTGGTGGAACCCCTTTGCTTACCATGGTTTGTAACTCATTTCATAGATGTTAACATCAGATACTGGTGCTTTTTTCTTACTGCTCCAATGTATTAAAGATGAATTTTTACACCCTTCCTCAGTACAGAAAATTAATTTATATTCATAATAATGAATACTAAATTTCAGTTTCTCCCGTGAAAGACACGATGTGCCTTGTTATTTCATTACAAAACTAAAAAAAAGGCATTGTGGTGATCTGTTTTCTCTCTCTTTTTTGGTCTTGCTACAATTAGTTAATACTTAATATTGAATCTGTCTTTTCTAAGCTGGAAATACCAAACCAAAGGCACTTTCATGCTACAGTGCAGGAAATTGCTAGAGAAGATCTCTATTTTTGGTCATTTAGATTAAAAAAAGGCAAAGTTTGTTTAGTATATATTGTTCTACCCTGTGAAAAATAATCACATGAAAGTGAGTAAATTCTTTAAGTTTTTTTTGCACATTCTATGAATCACAGTTCGTTTCTGACATGGTACAGGTTGGTGTCTGTGCGTGTGTAAGAGACTATGGCAGCTACTGTCAGATACTCCTTTCTTGCAATCGATTTGCTACTTCTTAATATTCAAGACCCAAATAGACATTTTTATTACAAGTAAACAAAGGTCAGTATTACAACATACACTAAGGCACTGTATACTGTTATACTTTGGCAGTTCTGTGTGTGATAAAATTCCTACAAAGTTCAACAATAACAAGAAAGTCTTCCAGCTTAGGAAAGAGCTCACAGTTTTAGTGGCATCTTTTGGAATCCACACCACCACATTTAAGGCTTGTGAGTAATATAAAATGAATATTGTAGGCCACAGATTCATAGAATTTGATGTATGTAAAGGCAGCAACCAGCTGGTATTGGATAGGAAAAAATATCTAACCGTAATATTTCAGTTACCCCCAATCATGCCGATAGCCTGTTCAGGAATTATGCACCATAACGAAAAAATGCCATGGAAACTTGTGAACTTTATCTGGTTTCCCAGCAAAACTGATATTCTTTTAAAAATGATCCCAGCCTTTTCTTTACACAAAAATAATTCCCATTGCTAATCTAAAAATATGCAAAGAAAGTAGGCAACCTCAGTAAGAGATGTCCTAATGAGGAACCAAGTGCTTCGGACAAGGCAACAATTGAGTGTAGTGCTTTCATTTTGTTTTTTTGAGAAAATACTTTTACTGGGCAAAATCCATTTGCAGCTTTGGGAAAGGAATCAAAATGCATTAATTGACATTGTTCTTATTGCAGTTGTGATCTCTCATGGCTTAGGCCAGAAAGAAGCAAATATAAGCTTCCATATCACAGTGCGTTTAGTTTTTCAGTTAGTCACTTTTTAAAAAGTCACCTGATTTAAGATTAAATTAAGCGTAGTATCTAACAGAATATCAGAATATAGAGTTTCAGTAATTTATGAACGCTGCAAATGTTTTGATAACGTAGTGTATCTGTAGTCATGTTGGTCATGATTTTTGTCTCGAAAATAGTATTTTTTGTAAATTTATTTATCCAAAATTATATCTTTGAAATACTTTCTTTGGAAAAAAACTCTCTCTATATATTATACAGTTTACACAACCCTTGATATAACAACTAGTGTCTTTGATAACTGTTCTTAATTGACAACACAGGAAAAAATGAAAAAGAGAAATAAATCTATTGACCAAATGCAACCTGACCAACAGATAATTCTGTTATACTTTCCGTACTGCCACATTATATATATACACACACACATCTTCCTCAGAACAGGTATCGATTAATCATCTGTTAAAATGAACTATTTCAGTATCAAAACATTTTACAACTGTACCGTAATTCACAGCTGTAGTCATACACATATACATTAAAAATAAAGACAAAAAAAATAGACTTCACCCAAATCTGACTGAAAATAAATCTGGGTTTGATTTTGATTAGAGGCACTGCCACTTGTATTGAGGTTGTCAGTCTATATTTAAGGTTTTCAGTAAATTCCTCTACTCTCATTCCTTCACAAGCCTGTAGATATGATGCTGGGCTCCATGTTCACTGTTCGACACTTCAAAAACACAAGCCATGCAGAGTAGGGTTTCCTGTGTGTCCCTGTTTGTTACCACCTGAAACAAAGAGAGGGGTTATCACCAGGCGTTAAAGCTTACTTATGACAACATACGATCTGGTTTTGATAACCAAGACTAAATGCTCAATGCTTATTTAAACATGTTGGCTCTTCTGTTTCTGAAATGTTTCATGTTGAGCACATTAATGAGTTTTGGAAACAGAAGTACATGGTAGGCAACACTAAGAGTTATGGGGTGCATTACATAATTAATGTACAACACTTGTTACATCATGCATTATTCATAACACTTTTACATAAGTGACATCTGGCTAAAAAATGTTTTAATGCTATATATGTACTGAGTTTACAAACTTATTAAACTTAACCAATTTAACATGCTCACACAATACTCGCACAATGAGGTGCACATTATGAAATAAAGTAACTTACCAATAAGATTGTGAAGTTCTCCAGTACACTGTTCATCATGTATTTTTCTGGCAAATGTTTGAGCTTGTGAATAAAGTTGATCATATATTCACACATGGGTGAGCGGCTTATTCTGTATACAAAACGTCCATTCTCAAACCTTGCATATTCAGTCTGGAAAAAATGCAAATGTTACATTGATAGGGGTTTTAAAAACTTATGGACATAATTAAAGGTTAAATTTGGTAGAAAGATATCACGTTTGACAATCTGTCTAAAATGGTATTATTTTATATAATAAAGAACAGTAAAAAAAAACACAAGCCCTAGTAAAACAATAACATGTTTTGTAACTTTTCTGCCCATTAAAATATGAATTGCAATTTATAAATCAACGTTGCGTAGTATTCATGTTAGACATTAGATCATTGTTCTAACAAGCTGAGTCATTCCTGTTTAATATTAGCAATGACAACTACTCCGGGCTAGTGCTAGTATTGTCTACAAGTTGATAAAGTTGAATCTACATTGATAGTCTTACATGTTAAGTATTATTTCAACAATATTATCACTTTTAAAGATAACCTAATGAAACGTGCAAATACTGCTGTAAACAAAGAAATGTATTCTAGTCACCATTCTGTTACATAACACCGTAACAAAATGTAAGGGTCAGATGAATTTATAAGCCCATTCGACAAGGGAAGCAGTGAAACCTCAAAATATACGCATTGTATGCAAAATAAAGTAGTTTCACTAAAAGGAAGACTCACCTCGACTTTTTCCACCACTTGTTTGCCGAAGGAGCACACCTTGGTGGAGCAGGTGATTGTCATGTTTTCAGAGCTTTCGTATTGGCTTGTCACCCCATAGAATGCTCCGGCATCATCTTGAATATTGCAGTTCAAGTCAGCCTGGAAACCAAACATTTCACATTTAAACATTTAGCCGGAAGGGATCGTTTTCGTCTCATTAAAAACAACTGTTGGCATTCAAGGTTTGAATCAAGTGATTCTTCCGGTGCTCGGACATATGCTGCAGTGTTAACATCTTAAAAAGCTTAATGAAGGAACTTAAACCTATAAGAGGAAGAATGGCTTTAAGCAATAATTCTAGTAGCATCAGTTAGCCAATTCCAAAAAGTACACAATATTTGCTTTTGGATGACAATTTGGTTTAAGTGGAAATAAAGATAAGTGGAACAAAGAAACATCTCTCTTGAAGGTACAAGTGAATATTTCTTTTTCTACTGAAGAGTTCTAGTGTCCTATAGGCATGGCTTTTAAAGCATTTTGTTCAGGGTATTTACTTATTAATTTAAGAAGTTCATCCCCCTGGAGATGAATATTCAAGTATTTTGAATTGAATCTAATTCAGTTGTATCAAATGCTCATCACTGACTTAAACAAAAGGATGAGAGAAGCTGTTTAAAAGACGATGCCTATTCGTAGGTGTTGTTTGATACAAGCAGGATAACTAGCTCCATGGCTCTGATGCTTAGCACACTGTTTTTGAAAGACTTGAGCCACTAACACGGTTTACTGTTTTGTATTCACTGCAAGGAAAACACTGCTGAATAAGTCTAAAAAAGACAGTTGCACCCACATCCATTATTTTTTTCTTTATACCTTATTTTTGAGATCATGACTATTCTGCTTTATTACATGGGAGATGACTGGCACATGACCACTTTACAATTTATTTTCTTTTCACCACATGAGAATTCCATTTGTGATGAGAAATATTTTTTCATTTCAGACTTCCACAGAAGTTTATCCCCACGGTATTCATGTATTTAATCTCTCACAATTAGATCACGTATGCTTTCATTATAACCTAAATAGATTTCTAGGACATTTTTAAGAGGATGTCTAAACCAACCACAAGAAAGCAAGGGATATAAAATGCTATAAAATAATTTCCTGTGTATTACTGGAAAGCTACCACTAGACATGGTTTCTGGGATAGTACACGGTGTTCATTATTGCTATAAAAAGAGCAAATATTCTTTGCAACCATGTTTCTCATTCATTAAGAGAGGTAGTTATAAATAGAGACAATATTCAGGAGGGTATCATTGTGCAGATTCCGCAATTCATTTGAAATTCAGATTTGTCCTGTACTTCAAAAGAATTTTAAAAGGCTCGTTCTGATGATGATATGCATTACTTTGTAAGAAGCTGCTAGTTTGCATTTTGCATTTCAGTGAATCTGTGCAATGTTGAAACAGCTATTAAAGGCTCAGTAGGTCACTTCATTGTTTTAAAATACTGAAGAACAAAAGGCTTTGATGCTACTATCTAGAGCTGCATTTAACCAAATATAGTAACTGTCCTTTCAGAAATCTATTAAACTGCACTGGGTATTCCTGAATGTAATCAATATTCCCTGATCAACCCAATAATTTAGAGATCATCAACTCTAAAAATAGACTGACCCCCTCCCCTTTAATATTTCTTTCTATTTTCCAAACTATATTCTAGGTATCCTATATAATTCATTTTGAATGATGCTAATGGTTAGAAACATAATTAAAAAGAAAATGCCTAGATATACCAAGAGAACTTGATACTTGCTTTCTATCCTTCAGATGCACGTTTACAAAAGTTTTTTTGTGCTTTTTTTAACCTGAGATCATTTCTTACACGCTTCAATTTGAGTGTTTTAAGTCAACACACTTAAGGCTACAACCCCTGTGACAGCTAAAACCCATACAGAACTGATTCTACAATCACTGTTAGGACAGTTAGTTCTTAACATTTCAAGCCCGTATGGGGTCTACAGGGGAGTTAGCATTGACTGGCACATTAACGCAGTTCTGATAATACTGCAAACACTGGCATGCCCAGCAAACCACAGGAGCTGCTGGTGTGCAGAAAGCCCCTTTCAGAAGCAGGTTCACTGCCTCCTCAGTCCTCAGGGATTCTAGGTCACATCTGGCTAACTTGTACTGGGATTGTCTGGACTATAGGCCTCAACCTGCCTGCCAGACGAGTGCCTTCATGGGTTTAATCACTCGGGTGCCCATCTGTGAAGCTGGGCAACTCAAATTACACTTAAGGACTTTAAACAGGACTGCTTCGTAAATATGCATATTCAAGGTGGCTGATTTTACTTCCATCTTATGTAAGACTTAAAAAAAAACCTCTCCCCTTCCTTTAAAAAAAATGTACATTTTTTACTGCTTTACAAAAAGCTCTTTCCAATTGTTTCTTACCGAGCTTAAAAAAAACAGTTCTCTCAAAAGTTTTGAAGTAACCACAGAATGCCAGGAAACGTTTCCTGTAATATCAAAAATGTTCCACAAGCAAAAAAAAGAGCAGCATAGGAGTGGGAGATATTGGAATGCTCTAAACCTTTCTACAAATGCACATCAAATAATGAAAACAATGTTGATTAGAACTCCACACTTCTCACAGAGAAACTAAGAAAGATTAAATTCTCACATTATATAGGAACATATTCTTTAAATTGAACTAAGAACTAAAGAATTTCATTCGGCAGGGGGCAGCAGTCTTGCTTTTGAGTTGCATGGAATACTCACCACCTGTCAGACTGCAGGCAGGTGTTCAAACAAAGAAACAATAACGCCCTCCAAGTGATACTGGGAGAAACATGCATAGTGACGCAAGAGGTAGAATCTTTTCCAAAGTAATAAGTCTGGTTCCAAGTTAAAAAAAAAAACTTTACCACTTGTGATTCATGTAAAATCCCAATAAAACTACAAATCAATAGATGAAGTTCCATCTCTTTTTATTATGTTTCTTTGAAGAGTGCAGGATAGGAAACAGATTCCACAAATCGCAGCTTGTGCATCATAAAACTCACCCAAAATTTCACGAGGAAAAAGGAATTCTGCGGTCCTTTGCCAAAAAGCTCCTTCAGACCTCCTTTCTTTTCTGGGAATTTGTCATAAATCTGACGAATGTCTACTGATTCAAGCAAGGCATCGTTGTAGGAATGATTGGTTTGTCCAATGTGCACAAAGAGGTGCTTGTTGTACTAAAATAAAAACAGGAAATAGTATTAAGAGTCACGCAACTGAAAATGAAAACGTTGTGATATATTACAAACATTGCCAGCGCCTTTTTCAATTGTTAATGAAAACCTATTATCCTGTATAAACAAAGAAATTATGAATAAATAACGATTTAAGGTTCAGTTGAGCACAATCACAAAAGTTGAAATGGAAATTCCACTGTTTATGGGTGTACACATCATTCACAATCAAGCCAAAAGTAGAGATATTATGACACCCTGATGTTCTTTTCATTAGAGTTTTACTCTTTAATAACAATAGCTGCTCTCTCAGGCCAGATGACCATAGGGTACAGGGATACAAAAGTTCATCTGGGAAAATTTGGAATAGAATTGCAAAGAAAATTTGTATTTAATTTTGAAAGAAGGCAACTAAGCTCACTCAATGGCCCAAAGAGACAGTAATTTGTTATGACCTGGGCTAACACTGGACATGAATGCCTATTAAACATGTATGGGCCTATCCTCAGATGATCCCTACATAAGAGCTACAGTAAAACCTGCTTCCCAGGAACGCCTCATACAGCTCTGGAAGAGGCCTGCCATCCCACAGACGGGCTCATTGTGTTGGAGGACACTTGGGGAACATAACCACCTGTTTAAGTCTTTCTCTAGAGAATTCTCATGAGTTCACTCTAAAACTTATAAATAAGAATAAAAAAATTTCAAGAATTCTGAGACTCTTCTGAGACTCATCGTTTCAGGGAGGCATTTATGTTATTTGATTTTATGAGGGTTGTTTCAAAGTCATTGTTAGCCTTCAGTTCAATAACCGATTCTGCAAACCAACAACTCCAGCCTTCAGAAGACAACCATTTGAAATATTCTAGCAAAAATAAGATAAATGGCTGTTGTCATGCAATATCAATTGAAAAATAAAATTCATTTAGGAATGCAGACTAACCATGACAAATAACCCATGTCTAGTTCAAATAATAAAATATTTGCTTGTAACAGAACGAGGGAAAAACTATTTTAGACCAATTGAAACATAACATTTTTTATTTCAATCTTGCCCTCTTCTGTCCTTTTTTTCTTCTTAAATAATTTTATAATTTTGCCACTGTTCAGCTTACTCTGGAGAGGAAATCAATTGCGAAATGTATAACTGAGCAATTTCTTGAAAAGTTGCACAAGAAGCACAAACAACATTAGAAAATCAAAATGCCTATCAGCTCTACTTTGCAGTTAATATCACTCCTTGTAATAGAAACACGGGCTTGGATTGAGTTCATTGTGCTGTAGTTCAAAGTGGGGGGGTTTCTCCTTGAACAATAGAAGACACTGTAGTAACAGACATCTCTTCACATTCATCTTGCATATACTTACACCAGTGACACCATGCCCAGACTAGAAAGTCTGTTTTTTTTTTGTGCGACAAAGGCTTTTCTTCTTAATCACGAGACAAACTGCAGTTTACATTTCACCGTTTGTAGTGAAACAACATCCGTAATGTGAGGTGCAAACGACAAATCAAACTTCCACAGGTCAAGTTGCCCGGGAGAGGAGGTCTTACCGAATCGGGGTCTCTCTGCTGCTCCAGGAAAGCGGAGAACTCTACCAGCCGCAGCTTGGACGTCCCGATGGAGCGGCCCTGCCAGGCTGGGACAGTCGGCGCTGGGGCGGCGGCGGGCTCGTATCCTGAACATCACACAGACACGTCAGCATGTAGCAGTCACACCCAACCACTCTACCCCCCCGGCAGGGACGCAAGGTCTGACCGGTACACGGCTGGGGAGCAGCTACTGTAGTGCTTTCAAGCAGGGGGCTGTGGAAGCGTGCTTAGGCCGCAAAGGAACAAGTAAAGGTTTATTCCCTGCCGAAAAGAAAAGAGAATGATTCGGCTGTGGAGCCTTCTTCAGGTGTAGAAGGTCTTCATCTGAAGAAGGCTCCACAGCCGAAATGTTTCTATTTTCTTTTTTCAGCATGGAATTTACTTGTTCCACCATACTACTTTATTCGGTTTACCTTAATTTAACAGTGCTAAAAAAACCTTACATGTGGTATAAGCAATGATATGGTGTGAGGATTTAGTTATTTTACTCAGTTTTTTTTTAAACCAAAGTAACGAAATACTTTATTTCAAAACAGATTTACAAAGTTCGAGAAAATCACAATTTCTCTCTGAGCAGCAAGGACAGGCTGCTGCTCAGAACTCGTCTATTTAGACAGCACAAGTGGCCTCTCAGCTTCCAGCTACCTGCTTCAGCAACTCAAACACCAATGTTTCGAATTCTCAGGCTGGTAATGTAACTTACTCGTTGCATTTCTTCCAAGTAAACAAGCTGTGCATCCATACCTGGTGTTTATATTACTGCTCTGTATCCACACTACCTGTATACAGTTTAAATTCTTACCATTTCATCTGTTTGCATAGCACCTGTGCTGCTCATCTAGTTTGTACTTTCCTCGCTATATTTATTCTACCATACAAATATTCCTAGTACCTACAATGTACACCTAATGTTCATTAAAAGTCGCCTTGGATAACAACGACCTGCTAACTAAATTAACTCTAAAGAGATTGGTGCAAGTTGTAAGCGGGCAATGAAATCCCCTCCATCAGTACACTACCTAGGCAAGTTCCTGAAGATTCCTTCAAGAACAGATGAGATGCGATCCTCATATCACTTCCAAACTAACAAGCAAATGAGTAACACAGGCCTAATGGCATCTCATTGTAACATTCTTATGTTCTGAAGTCTAAGAAGGAAATAAATATAAGAATCAACAGCATATCCTGCAAATATTACACTGACTAGCCATGGCATGTGTTTATAAAACATTCAATATGAACTCCGTTATATTTCAAACAACCACAGAGTATGCAGTTAAGACAAGGACCAGGGAATCAAAGCCAGAGAAGTACTCCAGCTGGAATAACAAATAAAAGCAAATTCCTGAGAAAGACTGGAAGTATGAGAGATTTTAAAGAAAGTCAGCAGAAATAATGATTTCCGCTTCAGTTCATACAGAAATAGGGAGAACCAATGTAAACTACCTGAGGGTTGATTCATATGGCAGGTGGTATTTTTCCACAAGAAGGAGTGGCGATTGTACGGAATGGATCACTACTGTGACCAAGAATGCCTTCTTAAGAAAACAGTAAAAATCTTTCACTGCTGAGTTTATTAAGAAATGAACAGGCAGGAGGGAAACATCCTCCCTTTTGTCCTTAACTTTAAATTTTGGTCTTCTCTTGTGAATTTTTTTTTATTCCCACTTGAGCGGACAGAGCAGATTTACATGGGAAAAACTAACTCTAAAACCTAAATAATGGTCGACTACAGCCAGCTCAGGTCACCCACAGCTTAATGGCTGTTTATCAATGGGGCGCCTCCTACTGCAGCTAATAGCTCCGTTAGATACAGCCATTTCATACTATTACAACACTGAACAGACGTGAAATTCAAAAGGAGGAATGAATCAGTTGGAATGCACTTTTTTTCCCCCAAACAGGAAATGCATTATGTTCTTCCTGTATTAGCCATCATGTCAACTTCAGCTCACAGGAACCCTACATACATTTAAAACCAAATGGGTGGGGATTTAAGAAGCAGTTTTATTTGTTATGCATCTGGTATTTTCTGTAGAATATCAATCAAAAATGTAATCTTCTAAGGTTCTCCTCACAGGATGACATTGGATGTAATATACTATTGCATTTTGTCAAATATGCTACTGATAAAACTTAATGTGGGGGATTTGGAGGTAAGTAATTCAGTGGGAATGTGACTATTATCCAAGGAGAGTGCATCAAAACCTACCTGAAATAGGCGTTGTTACTGCTGGCTGGATGGGATAGGCTTGCTGGGCAAATGGCTTTATGCTGAAATAAAGTAAATAGAAAAGCAACACTTGGATGTGAAAGCATATTTGATGTGCAATGATTAGTAAAAATGTTTGTTGGTGTGTATTTGTGCATATTGTTCAAAATAGTATGAGCTAAGAAATGTTATCCATCACTAACATTCACACCACCCATGGAGAAAAACTGCAGACGCGTGTCACAACATCATTTCGGATTCAGCTGTGTTTACTTACTCTTGTGATGATCCGGGCTGTCCTGTCGATATCATGCCCTGCCAAAACTAGGAAACGGATAAATGAATGGTTAACCAAAACAACACACCCCCACCCCCTACACTCGCTCACACACCATCACCTGGTTTTATCAAGCACTTAAACCCCAATGAAAAAAGGAAGGTCAGGCGCACAGTTCTCATACACCCTCAGATGCTGTTTTTATTACATGATTATCTTTGACTTATTCATTCAGCTTTTAATATTTTTTCCTATCAGCTGCTAGATCAAATAACCTCCACTGCAATTGACCGCACTTGAAACCATCCCCTTTTCCCCCTTCGCTGGCTCCAAGTGGAGCCCATTAGCTCTCCTTTCCCCACACAAGCTCGGTGGATGCAGCTCTTCTCTTACCCCTGGTGCTCCTGGAAAGGCTGGGCGCGGGATGCCTGGCAGGCCTAGTTTATTGTGGATGGCAGTGGCCGATACAATCTGTGCCGATGACATGGAAGCCATACTTTGGAGTGCTTTGTCCTTCACGGTTTGATCCTTCAACAGCAGTCACACAAAAGGCTTAACATTACAGGCAATGGCAAGATGCTCCACAGCAGCAGCACAAAACAGCTACAGTACACAAGCTTTGATTAATGGCAACAGCAAGCGTTACATATGGGAATTAAAAAAAACTAAATTAAATAATTACATCTGCCACAGTTATATGTTTGAATGAATGTGCCATTCATTCTCTGTAACTATCAAGCATACATGAATTCCTCTAATGTAATAATGCAAATGCTGGAGTGTTTCATACTGTGGATCAGTATGCACGATATACACTCAAATATTGTGAATACAGTTCTACAATGTAACTATTAATTAGCTTACTTTTCAGAAACAAAACTGTACTAGGGATGGTCCTTCTTTTGTTGGACTTGTCTTTGTATGCATATATAGTGAGGCACTCTAGACTATCATATTTATACAAGTGGAAAAAGCTAGCTTATAATATACTTAAAGGCCATGAAAGACCCTGGAAGGCACTTTTTGTATCAGTAGACTTGAGAGATGCACATGTACTAATATTCAGAATATCCCAGATTGCTTTTATATAGTAAATCTGGGGAATAACAGTAGTCACGCCATCTGTGGACCAATGTATATTAAAAAAGTTTCCATTTTAAGCAATAGAAGTCCAGATTTGGAGTTTTTAAGTGCTCAAGACTATCAATACATCTCAATTGCTTTTAACTGATTCAATCAGGCAGATCTGATCAATAAAATAACCTGGGATTGCTCCATATGAAGTATTATTGATCACATATTGCCCGAGGAAGGTAAAAGTTGTTTCAATTCTTATAGGAGATCAAGCACAAAATATGGTTCCCATTTTTCAAAGACTAAATACAGCAAACCTATTAGTCTATCAGAGGAAACTTCAAAAGAAATGTGGTTAGAAAAGACTACATACTCCACCATGCAAGTAAATTATTGGGTGTTTTTTTTTGTTAATAGACTGACAAGAGAAATCGTGCCATGTTTCACCTTTAAATCCAGAAAAAAGCCAACAGCAAATCTTAAATGTTTTATAAACATTTAGGTGAAATGTCAGTTAACCACTAGAAACAGCAGAAAAAATGACTGTACAAAAGTCATACACAGGTAGGTTTGATCAAGCAAACATTCTGGGTGAGCATGCTGGCAAGGAAAAATGCACTGAAGTGTAACAGCACTGTATCTGCTTAAAAACAACAAAACCTTGACATCAGAAACCAAATGATAAGCAGGTGTTCTTGAGGAGAGGCATCTACACTAACAGCAGAGATACTGTAAAAGCTAGCCTAAAGATAGGCCAAGCACAGCTAAGAAACATAACTGGGAAAGGCATACTTACCATGCTTGTTACCTGAATGCAAACAAATAAGATTCATTGTAATTTTATAAGCTTCTTGCTAAATGACCATTGAGCTACACATCACATTAACCATGTAAAGAAGGAATACTAGTACATTAGAACTAACTGAACAGGTTTGTTTTTGAGGTCAGTCATTGAATGAGACTCTTGCCCTTTGATGACATCTGCTCTAAAATGCACTCTAACCAAGCATTAAATTATGATAAAATGAAAGAGTTGATCAAACTGAAGCATTTTGTAAACATTCATTTAAAGAATCATTTAAGGTAACACTAGTACTAAGTTATCAAAATGTCCCAAAAGAATGTGAAATGATTGAAGTTTTCCAGATCCTATGCAACACATTTTACAAACGTTTGAAATTTCTAAATTCATTCTGGGTCATAACAGCTGAAGAAAATTAAGACATTATGCATTTAATTTAAGCTTTTCTCTTGTTTTAAGCAGTGAATTTTAAAAACATAGCAACACATGCATACACAAATTTAATACCACAGCACTAAGCATGGCTTCTGTGACTGTATCCATATTGAATGTTCTCTTTTATCTTTTAATTTTATATTAACAATGCACTGATGGCCTTGTTTTAGACATTTTCTGCATATTAACAACCAAGGTTAAATCTTTTCTTACCACCTCATTGTTGAATTATATAACTACAAATATATTTTCTACAAAAAACTAAGGAAGTTTTTTTCTTCCTTTATGTAGAGTTTGACAACAGTAACTCTTAACTTATGGTATATTATATTATATTTTTTAAGAAGAGTGATGATAGAAAAAGACACAAATTGAGCTTCAAAATTCAGATCTTTAAAATGCCCACAGAGGTAGTTATTGATCAAAATGTAGCTTAAATTGAAACAGTTTAGAGTGGTTTATAAAATATGCACTTTAAAACACAGCAGTCTTAAATACATTAAAGGTTCAAAATTAATGCATCATAAAATATCACCAAACTCCTCCACCTTAATATCCAAAACACTGGATAATAAATTAATTTTCCTCTGAGATATTTCATATCACCTTTGCCTAGATTTCATTTTGGACTACCCATAGAGTGTGGTAACATAATGACAGTAATTTCACTTAACAGAACAGAGATAAAGAAAAGGGGATATGAATGTACAATAGGGCTCTCAGCAAATGGAAGGCCTGTACTTGAATTCTTTTCCACCCTGTTCTCTAATTTGCTTTTGATTAAGGTAGACAGTAACACATACAAAAGCTGGCTATTTTACTCAGGCAACAGGCAATGCCCATGAAAGAACGTGCATTCATTGCTGCCCCCAACACACTACCTAATGAGCAGCAATTAATCCATTTTATTGTGTTTGAAAATGGTGAAAACTGGGCACATCAAAGAAAGATTCTAAGCTATCTTTCAAGTAAGATCTTTGTTCTTCATTTCAAAACCCAAGGAAAAACCTGAGATTTTTCCAAAAAAAATCTTAAGTTTCAATTACTAGGATTCAGATAATGCACATTTATTATACAACATGAAATAACCTGTATGACAATTTTATTCACACTTGTAATCTTGACATGGACTTGTGCCCTAAAACGCTGGTTTTAGCCTGAATGATTTTTAATGTCTATTAACGCAGCTTAAGGGAAGCAGTTGTTGCAGCCAGGTGAATATTAGATCAGTCTTTAAGAAAAGAAAGGAAAGAATGCAAAGTAAGCATTAAAATGTAATAAAGCCTGATTTCTTAGTTCAGACTGATGTACTTTGCTATTTAGGTTAAAAAGGAAAATATCAGATTCTTAAGAGAAAGGAATAACAGGGCCTGATCTTGAAGCATTTTAATTCAGCACAGCTACTTCCTGTGCCTGATTAAAATACATAAGCCAAGGCATTCAACGGATGCCCTATCAACCCCAGTGCTCAGCAAGCACAGCTCACAGCCACTCACTACCATCCAATGCATCTTGCCAGCATGCTGCCCATTTTGCACTGAAAAAACAAACACTCCCTTCCAGCTCATATGCGTGTTATAAAGACAGTCAGATGTGCAACACCATGCCTATCAGCACTGTGGAAAGCAATTCCTTTAACTAGCCATGTGTCATTTGTTTTGAGCATCATATTCTTTGTGTCCACACTGTACTACTATTAGTTAGGGCTTGGGACTGAAGGGTTACACGTTCAAATGCCAGACTAGTGTACCTCACTTAAAATTGCTCCATTATAAGGCCCACTTTTGAAATGGGCACTTCTCCCCAGGCCATGAATGCAAATGAGAATTTCTTCAGTTAACCTAGTTGGTTAAATAAAGGATTAAGTTTTAAAATTTAATTTTGCCTAGTGCTGCCCTTGTACTGAACTTCCAACTTGATCTAGCCTTGTAATTTTATTTATGTATTGTTGTCCATAGACTGTCTTAGATTATATATCAAAATTCATAATTTGCCTAGTAAGGACATCTACTAGGCAAGCAACATCAAAGACACTCATTATGGATACTGTGCTTGATGATCTCACATTTGCTGGCATGTTAGATGAGATGTTGCCGATTCCTTTAAATTACTATGAAACCAAATTAAATTGTACTGTTCATTGTTTCAGATTACATATCTAATTGATTACCCTAGAAAACTGTTAATGAGCCAAATGTAATTCAACTGTTTTTCACAGTATCTTTAGTAAATACATTAAGGACACAGCAACACTTGAATTCCTTAACTTCAAATGTTTTATTTACAATTATGTAGTACTTGAAGCATACAAAGGCCTAGATTTACAAATACATTTTCTACATTACTCTTTAAGAAGATAATCAGCTTAGAATGTGTGCATTAGGGATTTTCAGTTTTCCCGTTTTATCTTAATTATACTTTTGTGATTAAGAATGTTCAGGATTTTTAAAGGACCAAATGGGTCACATATTTTTTGGTTTGCTCAAATCAAAAGCACATATAACTTAAACCAAATCCTTCCCAAAGGCTGAAGAGGTGCTTCCAGACTAAAGATTTGTGTTATAAATGCTAAACAGACTGCCACATGCAGGAAAACTAGGTTACAGGAATCACAGCACAAGGCATTCACCCATCACCATGGAAAACAGGAAGTGAAACGCATAGCAACCACAAGCCCAAAAGCAGAAAAGCGCATACCTTTAGCTTGGAATGAAACTCACGAGATTTCCTTCTGGCAAGAACCTGAATGTGACTAGACACCTGCAGGGTAGGGGAAGGGAGGAAAACAAAGGAAAAGCCTGTAACCATGGAGATGAAAAGCCCCCTGCAACTGGGCAAGCCAGACGTACCTTGATGGCGGCTTGGATTTCTCGAACTTTCTTTCTTGCTAAGACCTGTATGTGACTAGACACCTACAATCGTTCAAATTTATAAAACAAAAAAAAAGAAAAGAAAACCAAATGTAAAAAATACATATCTATTGGTTAATACACTTAGGGAAAATGATGGGTCTCATCAGGCAGCTAAGCTAGAAGGTGTACTGCATTTTCAGCCACGCACCAAGCTCTAAGCAACCAAAGCATTGTTATATAGGTCATCATCACTTAAGTGAGTTGATTAAGGAAGACGGTCTCATTTACCACATTTAGCCTTGTGCAGATGTCAAATTGTAGTTCATGTGGTAAATTAAAATTTCCAGATGTTTTTTTCCCCACAGTATTTAAAAGTGTCTTCATGAAGGCTGACTTTGTTCAATTTACTTTTGTGTCTACGTGCTTTAAAATAATGCATAAATACTCCATAGTCTTTGATAAAAGCTAATGTATATCAAAACATTCAGGTAACGCGAGGTTGAATAATAATCAAAACTTTAGGAACTCGCTCCACAGGCAAAGAGAGCTGAGGGTGGTGAGAATAAATCTGCAATGGCATTTTTGTTCCCCATTCACACCACCTTCTCTTTGCATTTTTATCAAATCAATCAAATACAAGTGGTTGTTGAAACATTTCACGCAGAGAAGCAATACAGTATCAGGGTGCTGTTAATGAAAATCAGAAATCATTATGTGCTATTACACCCTTTGTGCATATGAAGAAAAATGAAAGGTCTCATACAGGAGTTTAAATGATACTATATTTTAACAAATAAAAGCCATCAGAAATTGTATTCCATTTAAGCGCTATATAATATTCAACTTTTCATCATTCTTTAGTACCACACTTTACAATATTAGAGACTTAACATCAAGAAAAATCCTTTTTGCAGTATGTTGAATTTGATCTACATCTTGAAAAGGCTCAAACATAACAGGATTTTACAACACAGGAATTCTCAAAATGATCTTGTTTTAAAACAGGCCTTTGTTACATTAAATGACGCACACAGAGGAGTACATATTGAAGCAAAAAACACTAGCTCAGCTTTCACAGAATTCTTCTACAAGAAACAGAAGTCAATCACTGAGTTCTGTCAGCCACATTGCAGTGCGTTTGCAGAATTTTCACCTATGTATTAATTCCTTTTTAATTTGTTCATAATATGTGCACAAAAATATTGTACTTTATTTTTAAGAAGTTTGTTTTAAATTACACAGTGGATTATCCTTACCCTGTTTCAGGATAAGTCTTAGTTCAAGAATTAAGACAATTTGTTTCACCCATAAAATCCTCTAAACAAGTTAAACCCAGATGTATATGTGGTTCTGACTAACATACGACATAATTGGCAACACCAGAATCAGAATCTCCATAAGATTACTTTTCATCTTCCACTTAACAGCATAATTAATAAGATCAGCCCAGTGAAACAGAAAAGGAATTCCGCTTGAACAGAACAGCATAACTTTACTTTAGGAAACTGTTCGGCTTGCACTTATTCCATTTAAAATCTTTTTTTTTTACCATCTTAGGACTCACACAGCTGTCAGCCAACTGCGCAGATGTGCAAAACTAACACCATCCGATGTCTCGATTTCTTTTTAGCTACGCAAATTTAACAATTTTCTCAAGCATTCAAATCAAACATTTTAAATTTGAGATAATTGAGAAGAATGTTTAATAAAACAAATGACAAAACTAATACATCTAAAAATCATGGGAAGGTTTCACTGTTACCAAAAGAAATGTTTCAATACTTTATACATTCATATACACAATGACAATTTTTGGTTAGTTGGCATACTAAAATATGCATGGCAGTTTAATTTTTAATTTTTGTGTTTTATTTCGCAACAAATTCGGGAAAGTAACATGTCTGCTATGATTTGTGGTTGACATTTTTCGTACTGTATTTGCTTCCATTGCTTATTACTGTCCGCAGTGAAAAGTGCGCAAGCTTTGCAAGTACGTCTTAGCGGTACTGTGTTCACATGCAGCACGCGGAAAAAAAGCAGGCTGGCATGCCAAGACTTTTCACAGAAACCAGAACCACTTACCACACTGCTCACCATAGCAAGTGCCAGGCATGTTGATTTTCCTGGGAAGATAAATCGCTGTGATCTGAAGCCACTCTTGGCAAAACCAACAGGGCATGCAAGCGCAATAAATGCATGCATGTGTATTGTGTTTTCAGGTCACTTAAGTGATGACAACACTGCGTTCCGAGTTGCAAACAATATACTTCAGCAAACAGGTAATAAAGATGCCAGTGATATTCATGACAGCTCGTCAGAGCTGAAGCAGAGGCAGCCAGTGCAGCCAGATATGGTCATGTTTCTTTGTCACTGTGGCATGCAAACATTCTCATCGGTCCTCATTACCTGCTTCCTTGTCCTCGTCTTTCCTGTTCTGAGTTTGATGTATCTGGCTATCAATTCGTTTCGACCTTTAAAAAAAGACAATTGAAGAAAAAAAATTCTTATTAAAACATGCAGCCATTAAAGGTCATTCTTTGTTAAGATCTTATACTGCGCCCATTTATCAGTCAATATTCATGGATGAGTTTTACGTTTTTATTACAGTTCCCATCCAATATATTTTTTAAAACAGTGCCTGGTAAAGTGGCTATAAAAATGCTATTTGGCAGGATCTAACTAGCTATGGAAAACCTATTTAGGGCGCATAACCAAACCTCAAACTGTGAAAGAAAATGAGCACCGGTTGAAACACATAATAAAGTGTGTAATATACGTTTAACTATATATACACTTATTTTGTGGTTAGGTTACAGAAGGAACGTGCACAGAGGCCATTACCGAGCTACTTAAATAAGCAAAGAAAAAAAATGGTAGTTCTTTGCAAGGGAGGGTAATACACTAACACATAAAACATTAATAACTAAGTAATAACTTCCAAAATTTCAAATATGCTATAGCACCAAGAATTCCATAGGAAATCTGTTCATTAAATGTTAACACTACCGTATTTTGAAAATGGAATGAAAAACAAGTGATTTTTAATGTAACAGATTATATTAACTCAAGTCTTAGACAGTACGTTACTAATTGCCAGAGGCTGTGCAGAACTGACCTGTAGTGGGCCTCATCATATGTTTATAGCATACCATCACCCCCAAACTATTAGGCAAGTTATAGATAAAGGGTCATTTTGACTGTGCAACCTGCCACAACAGAAGGCTGAACTCATCATTTTTTATCCTTCACGTAAAGGGCTCATCACAAAACTCAGTTTGAAAAGATTTTCTTTTGAAAAACTAAACTGTGCCTTTTGCACCTTGTCCATCTGGGACAGTGCCTTGTGAGACTGGAGCCAACCCAGAAGAACTGGCTTTCCGACAAGGGATGGACGAACAACCAACAACCAAAACTAATCTTTTTGTCAGAACAGATCACAGAAGGGGACAGGAAAACACCAGATTTGGTCTGCATAAAGAACCAAAGTGAGTAAGAGCCACATAAATCCACAAAACCATTTGTACAGCACAAAACATAAGTCTTTAACGAGGTGACTTGTTTGAACATTTTAAGATAACGCTACCACATGTTGAACAGCACAGAATGACCAGGAGGAATCGGGACAATTTTTTTTTCCCCCAGCCTTGCATTTGATTCAATATTCTATAGACACCACTATTTGCTTGTCATCCATTAAGTTAAAATTATCCAAAAACCATATACAAGTTCACAACAATGACACCTGCTCAAATAAAATGTCAGGGCAATTTCAAGCCATCAGTTTCGACTGCCATACTATATCTCAACCAAGGCGGCGAGGCACAGAATTCCACCTGCTTTTTTTTTGTTCTAACATCCTCAAACCAGGTGTGGTAGATGAAAGGCTAATCTCCCTCTCTGTAGTTTAGGAGCACATCTTCAGTTACTCCCATCAGCCACACCTGCTTGGCGGGGAGGCCAAGGAAAGAGAAGCCGTCTGCTTCTGCAGCATGGAGTTTCTCAGACCTTTTCAAATCCTGTTCACCTCCCTGTTGCGCCTTTATCGAAGGCAGCCAATGGCAGCTCCTCCAGAAATTTCAGAAGTGCGCTTTTGTTAAGCCCCGAAATTATAGATGTATGCTTTTACATAAGAGCTATCACGGCCACTTCATGAAATCACAGGTGTCAGCAGTGTCTTTTTCACCCTTGGAGATCAGTCTAACGAAAGAAAAAAAGTTGTCCAAAAACATTAAAATATTTTTCCCACCCCCTCATTACTATTATTCAAAATCTACTAAAAATATATTCTACAAATGCAAAAGACACTGATCTTTCCAACACAGCTGTTTTATAAGCTTTTTCTAATGAGCATTTTATGTTTTTGGTCATTCGGCTCAGGCTGTGGCTATCAAATAAACCAGCAGTTCAGTGTAATTACATTACAGTATTCCTTAAAATATTGTAACACAAAACTGCAATACATACAGTTTACCTAATGCATTTTAGTATGCATGCTGTCAAAGGAAAAAAAGACCACATGAAATCAAAGTGTGTACTTTGACCCTACACACACTGGTGCTTCTGCATTTGTAGAAGCACCTTTTGAAAGCTAGATACAACACCAAGACAGGTGTTTTAGTGTTTAGTACAGTCAGTTGCTTAATGACAAGAGCTGTGGAAGGAGGAAGGGCCCTGCTTTCTTAGTGGGTATCGTTTTGTTAAGGCCACACCAACTGCAGGAGATCATGTGACCCCAGCCAAATAAACAGCATCTGGGGATTTTCAATTACAGCCCTTCACCCAGCATGCCTGCACTGTAATCTCTACCAGATGAGGCTAGGGCCTCGCTATTTTCAATAATTCACACACTGTGTACACATAACATGACAATAAGGGCATTCATGCAGACGCCTGATTCGTAGATCAAAGCTCCCAAATGGCCAGCTGTAAGCATGCTTACTGCTGAATAATTCATTCTTTTCACAAGCTTGAAAAAACGCTCAGCAGGACTTGGCAAGCTTGCTTTTTTCCTGTGTGGTGTGCAAAACAACATTTTGAAAAGGGGGCAACCCACTTTTAAGACTTGCAGCCCCCAAAATAAAGAACCCCCCTTCTTTGCCTTTTTGTTTTGAGAAGGACATGCTCTGCGTCTAATAAACTAATCTACACAATTGGCTTGTTTTTTTGGGGGGGTGATTACATGGAAGGATAAAAATAATGTTTCCCTTTTCAGACCACATCAATCTAAATGAGCACTCTTTTACAAATAACAGGCAATTAGAATCAAATCAAAGTTTAATCCACTTCAAATTCTTAAAATCTCAGTAACCGCTTCACACTGTAAATAAATTACAGTTTCACCATGTCTTGGAAACTGAACTTTCTAAAGTTATGAGTTTTTTTAAAGTGTTTTGAAGAGCCCAAGCACTGAACAATAAAGTGCATTCTGAAATACTTTTTAAATTAAGGTACTTCTTATAACACAGCAGACATTTAATACAGTTAATGAAATGAAAAAAACTTTCTAAAAAACCTTCATTAAAAAAGAAATTACAAATGTCATTAATTTTTGGTCACCTCCAGTTCTAGGCAAAAGTGAATAGCAGTTCTCCTTCTTTTCTGACATCTACAAGGATTAAGGATCTATAATTAGACTCAGCACTACCCCTAATGGTAAAGAACTTTGATATAAAAGCCACGCTTAAATACTATTGCTACATGCACACTTTAAATAGCTCAAGTCTGACTCTTATCACACATGCTTATTTAAACTTGGTGGGAGGTACGCAATCTCAAATAGCCAGGAGCTGTTGATCTTGTTCGTAAGAACTGTGATCTGCGATAAATTACTGCCCTTCAGACATTTATACTTCTGGTACTGACCTTTTCATTCCCCCCACTTTTTTTTTTATATGGCCGTCTGTCAACACTTCTATAGCACCTCCTGCTGGGGGAATGTGGGACACTAACAGCTTTGAGGTCCCCCTCCTCCTCGAGGACACCAGAACTGGGGGAGGAAGAATCGCTCAAATCAACTCCTTTCTTGCCGCCAGGCACACCCCTCCCCCACGGCTCAAGAAATCACATGATGCCTTCGCATCCCGGCAGATGACCACCTAGCTGGGAACGCGAGAATGGTGGTTCACAGGCTTTGGAAGCAGTGGGTCATCATTCCAGAGCACTGCCAGATAAATTTTTAACAGTTCACATGTACTTGTGAAGTTTTACTGCAGACAACCAGGCCAATCATTTAAAACCTCCCCTCCTTCCAACCAACATCTCTGCTCCTTAGGTGACTCTAAATAGCACAGCATGGAAAAGCAAGCGACATCCTGTTCTGGAATACCGTCAAGTCTCACTTTATGGCATGGCACTCTTTGCTAGCGTAAGATAATAACCAACTGCCTAGAGATATTCCACCCGAAACTAGGGACCATAATTCAATAGTCACATTCATTCAAGAAAATTAGAAGCGTTTTAGGTTTTTATAAATAAACTTTTGAATCTCCTCTGCCATTTGCATTAGATCTCAGGGGTTTAGCATGAAATCATCATATTAAAATAGCTGGTCTTCTAACACAAAAATTTGCTCCGTTCTGATAGTTTAGTCTTACTACGGGATGGGCAGGGGAGAAAGTTTGAACTCTTTAAAGAGTATTAAAAGAGTTCTCGCGTTGTCAGTCAAAGCAGCAGGACAAGGATTAGATATTTATGGCCTGACCCCCATAGTAGTCACATGCTGCTCGGCAGCTGTGAGACCATGTATTTCTTCCACTCTTTTCTCTGACATTAAGAATGGCTTCCTCTGAATCTCAATGACCCCAAGAGGTCCTAGAGCATATCAATTGCACTCAAACGGCTGCCTACAAAGAGAAAGCAGCCCGGCTTTCTCGGGATTGTCCCGCGGCAGCTGATTTCTCATTCAATAATAAATCCAATTTAGCAGTTACACAGGCTTTAGAGTGCCCCCTCCACATACATACAAAAAGAGGCCCTAGCTGTACTGCTCCCCTTTCTTCAAGTCTGACAGTTCAAGCAAAGCACTGATACAACCTTAAACGTCACCGTGCGCGCAATCTGGTGGATAAGTTGTGCTTTAACTTTCCCTTCGATATTTCTCCAGTCACTGCTTTTTGTGCATCAGAAACTATGAAACCACACACTAATTTGTGTTACAAAGCCCGTGAAATACCTTTGCATACCCATCACTAAGTTGAAAAAAATGCGTTTGTGTTTACAGTCTCCACTTCAAATCATATTTATCACGTGGCACGCTGCATTTCTGAAAGGAGAGGCTTCTTTAAAAGGCATGCTGTAAAAATACTGCCAGAATTTTGCCGATTCCTGTGCCATCTTCCTTACTGAACAGCACTCAATTAGAAAATTTTTGTAAATCAATTTGCCCTATCGGAAAACTTTTTTCCCCATCATCAAAATGTTGGTTCTAGTGTTATTCTTTGTAGAAAATCACCACCATTTTAGAAAAATAGTGGTATATTTTAGGAAAGCCCATCAGGACTTGTATAAGCCTTATTATCCTTAGTTTATCTGCCACTAAAGCTCAGATTTGTATTTCCTTATAACGTTATTCTCCCATATAGAAATTGAATTACCAACCAGTCTAGATGACCTATACATATCACTCAAATTAAAACTGAGGTAGTCAGGAGGACATTCAAAAGGTGTTTCAGCGACGCAGAAGGCCAATGAAAGGAATGTAGAAGTAATTCTGATCAGGTAATTGTACTTCATATCACATACAAGAAGTCATTTTAAAACCTTCATGGAAATAAAATGTTTTAACCTTTCGTAAAATTGTGAGCAGTGAATGTCAGGCACAATCCCTCTTCTAAATGTTTAAACCACAGACCAATTGGATGGTAAAATATCAAAACAGACAGGTGGTGTTGTGACTATGCACTGCTCGTCCACTTGTAGGCTAATGCCTGCATCAGATGCTTGTGTGAGCTGGGAATCTCAATTCCTGCCAGAAGGGCAGGGATCTGAGCTGACCGGAGATGTGACAGCAACGCTTGATTATCAGCAACAAATGGCATCTCATTCTTCGAGTCAGCCATTTCCCAAGGGTAGAGGTGGAGCCGATGGCGATGGATCGTGGCTTTAATTCTCCCTCTGTATCCCAACATGGTCCTCTTCCACTAACAGACTGTGACCAGAGGTGTCAGGATAATCTTAGAAAATAGACTGCAGAAATACAGAGGGAGTTAGGCCCAAAGTTCCTCTGATCATTATTTCAGAAAAACCCATGGGACACAGTGCACAAACAGTCACCAACAAGTACTGTATCCTTTGTCTAAGCAAAATAGAATTTAAATCATTAATACAAAGAATAAGGTTTATCACTTATTTAGTTATTTTATCACATGTTATTACATGTTATTGTTATTGTGCTCCTGTCTATTAATAGTCTTATCTTCTGTTCTATTTATATACTGCACCTGAGTGACTAATGAGAAACACTTTTCACTATACTATGCACCTGTGTAAGTATAATGACGAATAAAGTTGAATTTCCCACATAATACTGCTTTCGGGATGTTTGTAGTTGACACCCTATAAAAAGATATCCCCCCTTTATTCAGATGGTATTCAACCAGCATACCAAATATATAAAATGTTTCTTCTAAAATGAAAGGGGTATAAAGAACTGTCAAATCACCATACAATGTCTAAAAATGTAGTAATTACAATATAAGGCTACTGTTAACTGAAACTATCATCTCACCTAGCTCTGACTGTAAATATGCTTTGCACTCAATATCAAAAGAACAACACATTTATTATAGATAAGTTTTATAACATGTAATTTCATAATTTTTATTATAAATATTAAATATTTCGATCATTTAAAGTAATTGCATAAAAAGGTAAAATAGCCTTGTTCACAGCTTTTGATTAATAGCGATATAGCAAGGAGATGACCTTCTTTTAAAATCGGGAGTCCCTTTCCTGTAGCAGCACTTTTGTTAAACCCAGAATAACCACAGTCACATCTGGTATCGTGGTCCACAGTGAAGTAAATGAATTGCAGCGAGCTCTGGCTGGCATGTTCCCACACTGTGGAATATTCACACACGCAAGGTTCACTTCATGTGGCTTCTCTGCTTTCTTCTCCTTTTTTTATTTAATAGAGGAGTTAGTCATTTCAAAGCAGCAGCAAAAAAATGCCTTCCCATCCCAAAGATAATTTATCATTAATTCAACTTTATATCAATTTCATCGCTTTGCCTTGTCACAGCAACAACAAACAATCACAACTGGAATTTAACCTAATGTGTGACTTTAATTAAATGCGAATGCCATTCCCCTCCAATTACATATCTCACGTTGTGTTACATCTCATTAGCTGCTTTTTATTTTCAGAGGTCCACTTTTCCATATTAAAAGAAAAATCTCTGGGGCTAAAACGTAGTTTAAACCCCAATAAAATATATCACCTTTAATTAAAATGTATTATACCAACACAGAATGTCCCTTCTAAAATAAAAGGGATCTAAAGGCCTATGCCAATCACTCTATAATATCTCAATAATTATCCCTTTAAGATTCAGACATTAAAAAGAACTAAAACATTTTCATAAAGCATTATTCATTCATAATTCATTTAATAAACCATCCACTCTAGTGCGTTTCCTTTCACTAAGATTTGATGAGAACTTTAAAATCATTAAGAGCTTGGTTGGATGACTGTCCTGGTAGCTTGCATGCTTTTCAGCTGTCCAGTTGGTATCTTTATACAACCCCTTTGTTTTTGTCTGATTATGCCATATTTACATAGCAACAGCAGGCCTAATCCTTTCCGTTCCTTTTCCTCTCCCAGAATCCATCAGCTTAGGCCCCTGGTAGAGAGTCTAGTTTAAACACAAATCCTCCAAAGGAACGGACAATAGCCTGGCTGTCCTGTCATGCGTGATGGATGACTCAAGGGTCTCAAGCTCAGATTTGCATTACAATAGACAAAATCAACAATATGGAGCTTTTCACTAGGAGGTCTACAGTCCTGCCTTTGCCCAGGGGAAGCAGGAAACCTTTTACTTACAGGAACAACACTGGGCTTGGAACACAGGCGCCGCAGGCTTCTACACCCGAAGCTATGCCTTAAAGTTCAACGAGTAACAGAGACAAGACCAGAAACTCTACTGGCAAGCCTAAAGCTGACTTATGCAAAGCTGCAAAAGTTGTTGCTTCTAAATAAAACAACCACAGAGCACTTGAAACACTGTTTTTTGTAAAAACAGACCCAAAAGCTTTGCAATGTTTGTGAGTCTTTTGTTTTTGAATTTCTGGTCGTTTCATTTAAAGGGAAAAAAATCAAATCAGTGATAGGTCTATGTACTAAAAAGATTTATAGTACAAAGGGAACAACACTACATTCACAACCATGAACAGCAAATATTTACAGAACAGTACTTTCCTACAGCACACATCAGAATCTGCCCTATTATTGTAACAAAAAGGTCAGGCTCTTTAACCACTGAGAAAATCTCACTGCAGCAAGGGAGGGTATTTAATTTGATAATATCTCTACCGATTCTAGGTGCTTCTGTAATTAGGTGTGGCAGCCCCAAGGTGGCAATTAAGGTCAAAAAGAGGTGGCTGAAACTCCTGCAAAAAATATCCATTTAAAAAGACAGAGGACAAAGTCTGGTGTTCACACAACTAACTCCAGCCAACCAGCTGCCTATTGTAGGTGATTTAAATCCCTGAATTGAGGCCCCACAGATTTAAAAAGGACAAGACTGAAAAGACTTCAAGGCCAAAGTCAGACTGTCTGCAGCATTTCCTTGTGCTTGACGATTGGTCGGTCTCAGGCCATTCTTAAATGTCATACCAGTAATAGTACACACCCCGTGGCTTTTACATGGTGACAGTTCAAGCTCAAACTCTTCCACAAACACAAGCTGTTGCTTTTCTTCTTGACTGTGATCTGCACACTTTCACTTCGATTCAGCTTGCCCTCATTAACTCCCCTCCAGTGCATTCAGAAGGGTGCAGTGTGCTGCAGCCTGCAGTGTGACACAGCAGACTGTATGCAACTCATTCTCTCTGTAACCACTTCACATATTTAAAATGTTAGGCTTTAAAAAAAGTGAAATAAGATTTATCCACTGATTTTTAACTGTTGTGATACATGATTTATTTTTTTAAAGTATATTATGCAATACCATCTGCTGTTATTACCTTTATTGGAAACCAGACCCTAATAATTAAAAACCAACAGACCTTAGCTTCCTACTAACTCCGTTTTAAATCCTGTAGTGTATCACCTCTGACATGACAAACTAAGCCTGGTAGTGCTTGCTAGGAGAAGAGTGCAGCTTTAGACCAGTCTGTAATGAACATCAGTATGCGTAACAAAGCCACAAACCACACTAAACTGGCTCTACATTGGCAAAAGATAGTCATTTAAGTTCTTGAAATTAAAAAGGGTGTGTATATAGAGCAGGAAACTAGAAAAGAGCACGCCATCAGAATGATTCCCTATCGCTCTTGAATGGTTAAGCCAGTGACATTTTCTGCCAAAAAAGTCATTAACAACAAATCAAGACAGTTTTAAGACAATGAGTTTAATGTGCCTAATTAGCCATGCTTCCTGCAAACATGGCTGTTCCCAATATACAGTGACAAGATGGCCTGAATGTCTGAACAAAGAAACAGTCTAAATCAACGTTAAAAATAAAGCCCCAGGGACCCCTTCCCCATCTCTCATAGGTACACTCAAAAGTAAAAAAGATGTTTCAACAGATTTATTTCTCCATAATTTATCTTTTAATATCCAAATGTCTGCAAATGTTTAAACCTGTCTCAAGTCAAGAGAGTACATTAGAACACTGAATGCCCTAAGGTGCTACAGCAAACTTAATTTAAGTAAATTAATAGATATTACACAATCATGTGCAGCAGTCAGACAACCCTCGGTGTACATGGTTTCTAAACATATAATACAGAACACAAATTAAAGGAAGCATAATTAAAAGATACTTTAATTGGAATTAATGCGATTTAACATTTTGTGGGATTTCCATCTGCTCCATTTCTAAAAGGCCCTGGGATTATACCATTCGTAAGTCATGGTATAAATGACCTTTTTGCAAACGTGCTGAATAATCATTAATTAAAATTACAGAGAAATATACAAATACCAAATATTAAGAAATTAGCTGAAAGAGAAGAATCAGATACGATTTCCGTTCTAGGTGAAAACTCTGAAACATGCTCAAAAGTATAGATGTGCAGCCCTAAATATTTTAAAGAAAGACCAAAGCTGTTTTCACTCAATGGGTTCCCATCAACAAGCAAAGCCAGCATTTACAACTTATCTCCATAACAGAGAAACAACAAACAAAAACATCTACTCTCGTTGACTGCAAGAAGCATCTGGAAATGCTTTGTAATTGAACAGTTAAACTAAATGAAGTTTGCAAAAGTAAGAAATAAACCTTGGTTAGTCACAGACCAAAAGCAAATAAAACTGGTATGGCTAAAAATATTAAATTTCGACCACTAAGAAAAAGGCAAAAGTGATTTAATCAAACTGAAAACAATTGATTTCAACAGGATTTAAATTAATGAGACACATTCTTAAACTGGCTGTTAGACCACAATGCTCCACCTGTAAGTGGCACAGTTTAAGAGTTATCTTTGTGACTGAACTGTAGTAAATGGGAGATTTGGCAGTGGAAGCACTAAGGTACTTAACTCGGCCATATTTTTGAAGCCAATACCGTGGCTTCTTTTAAGAAACAGTTGATTGAGATCCACAGATCAATTAGCCATTAGTTAGCAGGACAAAATGGCTTCCTTTCTTTTGTAACCTATCTTGTGTTTATAAGGTCTGGAGAAACAGTATTATTTTCTGTAAACTTAGCCATTTTTTATAGAAAGGTCAATGTAAAAACATACATGTACAACTGCTTGGAAAACATTACCCTTCAACCCATACTGATTTGATACAAAATAATGTTCTAATATTATGTCACATTTCATTATCATCTGTAGTATTTTTATTACAAAAGCTTAGCTTGTACAGAATAATTGCCAATGCAGACGTAAGCCTTACAATCATGATCTGATATTCTATCAACCTACAATAAGTAGATATATGGAATGCAGTTAAGAATTTTTTAACCATAAGATCCCACCACTTTAACGAATACCCAAGGACCTACCAATTCCTACACATTGCAGTGCTGACACCTGAACATGAAAGCTCCACTATAATGTCTTTACTGTACTTTATAATTCAATATATTATAGACTTCAATTAACTTCCATAAGCAACACTTGTATCTACAATTATCAGTATAAGCAAATTTTAAAATATTTCTTCTTTGGATGTGACAAAATTGCAAACAATTAATCAGAACTTCTGAAGTTAAGAGAAGTTAAAACGATACAACTTATACAAAGGGATAAAATGATTAACCCAAATGATTTGCTTCATGCTGAGATCCTAGATGTTGAGTAGGAAAAGGGTTTTTGTTTTCCAATTTCCTCATGCAAAACTGAGAAAACAAACTCAACATGGAAACCCAAGAGGCTGTGTACTTGAGAAGAGACTTAAAAACATCTGCTTTATCCGATGATTCTATAAGGATAAGGCCATTAGACCTGTAAAGCATGCTGGCATTGCACTTAAAACCAAAGAAGCGCAGAGTTTCACCCTTTTTTCTTTACTACTTAAAAAAATCATACTGTTACTTAGGGCTTGATTGAAGGCATTGTCAATTTGCAGTTCAAGCTGTTTATCTCAGCACTGCCTAAACTTGATGAGAGGCCAGTACAGCCTCCCTTCTCCTAGTCGAATCCTTTGTGACCACTGGGGACCAATTAATATTGTTCACCAATGCCTGACTCACTCTATCAATTAGGTACAACTAACTACATCATCACGTGTATTACTGGTGAACCAAGCCCATTGGCCGCAATGCATCTTGCAGGAGTGGGATCAAATGAATTGACAGTGACTCAGACAACTGTTAGAATAATTTCAGAGGATGGAAAGACAAATGCAGTAGTTATTACAAGTCCCCTGAGGAATTACAAGCAAGCAATTGTAATGTGCTAAGACTGTGCTGGCAGGCGCCTGGGCTTCTAGTCAGACACAGGGTTAAATCAATATTTTCAATTTCTCAGGATCAATCTACTATTTGAACAAGAAGAAAACTTGTTAGCAGTGGCCAAAACGTGTAAATGAAAAGTCAAACTTCATGGTTTGTTTTTTTTTCTCCTTCTTGACAAGGAAATAATACTACCATTTTCTCATGTAACTGCCCCGGAGGACTCCCCCCTCCCAAACCTTAACCTTTCAACAAAAATACATCATGCACAGTACTATGCTTCTATCACAGTATTTGAGAGGGTTCATCTTATTCTTAGGTTTTTATAGAGTGCAGATTCACACACCCACCATTCCCAGCTACACTGAAGATCACAGTACAAATTTAAACAGAGCAAAAACAACCCACATGGAGGATGACTGGATGCGATCGTACAGGACAGGAGATACACGTGATAACGATCCTGCAGATGAGAGGAAAAGCTCAGCCTCCAAAATGAAACAAAGGTAGAAAATGATTTAACTGCATTCGATTTCATGTTCACTTTTACCAGAAGCAGAAGATTAAGACAGCCCCACTGAATATTTTAAACCACTGACGAGCCAGTGAAATAGTAAAAGAGGAAAGAACAGTTTAATTTAAAATTTTAACTTTGCAATGTTACACTTCATGCAGCTGTTTGCAGAATTATTGCAAATATGCCTTCAGACCACTGTTGGAGCAAACATTTGCCACTTCATATCCTTCATATCCATTCATGACTAAACATTTGTGGCATACTAGTGGATGAAATTAGTGTTATTCAATTACATGCTATTATGTTAGAATAAAACATTAACTTTAAAATTCTAAGTTGAAAAATCACCTTGTTATATTAAACAATTAGCATTGGAGAACGTCCAGCACAAAATCAACATCTCACCATTATTACGTCACAATCTCAAAATAGTATACAATCTGCCTTGCAAACAAAATGAATTGCACAGTTTGAATAACGGCAAGCTGCATTCTAATTAGAAAGGAATGCAGTTTCAGCTTACTATACTTGTATAGTATAACCTACTTGTATAATCCTAACCTTTCCCAAGCTTAGGGTTTATTTAATAAGTTCTTACCCAGTATTCATTTTTGCTGTACTATTCACAAATTGTATTAAGATGAGAAGATTAAATTTTGAATCAATTGCCCTTTATGTATCTTAATAAATATTTGTTCTTCTATGTTAACTAATGCTTATCAGTGTGTGACAATTAATTGATGCTGCAACTTTAAGACATTAGTCTGAATAAACTTTTAACTACTGCAAGGACCAATCAAGTTCATGCAACCTGAAACCAACCCACGCACAGCCTGGGAGAAATCTACTGCTTGTTTCACTCCTAGACACACCCTAATAACTTGCCTAGAGATCAGAAGACTTCTTCAGAACCATACACTCCCTGAACAAGCTTGATTTTCAGTTTTGTTTCACCAAGATAATCAAGATAACCTGATCATATGCAAAAAAAAAAACTAACTTTAAAATTTACAAACTCCACAGCCGAAAGACAAAAACTAAATATTTCCAAATGCTTCTTAATATGAAAAAAAAAACAACCATAAAAATCAACACTGAACGGAGATTAAGCACAGAACTCGGACTCCTGGAATCATCATGGGGTGGTCCCACTGTAATCCGGCAATAAGCTTCTTTCCTGAAATATAAAAAGCTTTCTGCAAATGAAAGTTTGTGTCGTATCTAATTTACAAGAACTGCATCGTAGGTTGCTACGTTTACCATTTTACAGAAGCTCCAAAAGGCGTTCTTGGATGTTCTAATGTATGAAGATTTTGCTAAAAACAACACCAGTATCAGCTGGTTTCCCTTCAGGGCAGGGCTCTTTTGCAAATTACTTTAATCATTTAAACTCCCCCTTCCTTGCTTTTCCACTGACAAAAACTGAAACTTTCCTGGAATTCCCAGATGTTATGTATTTGTAAAAGTACAAGCAATCAACATGAAAAACATTGAGATTTTTTGTCTTCTGCGTTAATTGCACTGATAGCTAGACAAGTACATTAATTTGAGCAATTTTTATCATATTTTGCACTGGCTGACTTTAATATTACTTGAAATTTTTAATTCCATGCGATCAGGGAAGCATGTGGACACAAAACTAAAGGGGCTGGTGAGCTCACAGTTGGGAAGGTGGGAACGTCAGGCAAGTATCAACACGTCAGCTAAGGCCGCTTTAGGGTCACTGTCAAACAGAATGATTCCAGGTACAGATACAGATGTAGATGCATTGCTACTTATCTGCCCTGCTGTCCTTATGTTAGATATTCAATTATGTTGGAAAGACGTATATAATTAAAACAGTACTGCATTGCAAACAACACAAGATGCACCCTGCAGACATTTAAGGATTGGCATAATTTCCCACACAGTCCTTCCCTGGCCGGAAATAAGTGAAATTATAAAACGAATATGGAACAATTACTCACACCTGTAATTCTAAATTCTTAATTGTTTACTTAAACACCATAGAAACACACAGTTTGTACCATAAATTATGTAGCAGGAACAAAAAAAAAACATTAAAACTTGTACCAGGATAAAGGTATTCTGAAATATATTTGACTATGACAATGAAAATTTAAAAAGTGATGCCTCCTAGCTAATATGCACATTCTGATTATGCTCTCAGCTTGTTTCATAGTCTTAAGTTCATCTTTAGTGTAAAGGTCGGTTTTTACAATGCACATGAGTAAAGACTTTGTTGAAACAAAATTTGCTGTATTGTTCTTAAAACAATCGACAGTTGCCTGCTCTGTCAAAGTTGAGCATTGTTTAAACTAACACCATGAAACTGAAAACAAATCTCAGGATTTTAAAGTGAAATCAGGTTCTTTTGAACAAAATATATTCTCTGGGTCTCTTTCATTACAAAAAAAAACTGGTCTCCAGAAAGCAGATAGACTTCACACAAATAGAAGCTTTGTTTGGGAGCTGTTAAATACAGTGAGTGGGTCAGACATATCTACATTTTAAAGCCACAAAGACAAGACGGTATTGTCTGGGAGAGAGGGGAAAAAAAATCTGACATTACACGGAATATGATAATACTGTTCTATTCTTTCAACTCTGGAAAATATACGACTTTAAAATGCATAATATAACAAAGAAAAAATGTATGCCTTGTTTGCAGCAAAATCATGATAATATTACAATTCCTCAAATTAAGCTTTAATCTGGATCTTCTCTAAATGAACCCTGTTGATCCTATATCCACAATAAAACAAGCTCAATTCTAATCATATGATGCGGCTGACTGTTGTTTATCTTTTAATACTAGGTGCCTTATACAGCTAATACTGATGGAAGAGAGGGCAGTGGAAATAAATTTAATACTTGGAAAGCATTTCCTAAAAACTCAGAAACCCTCCTTTCCCCTTGTTTCACACCACCCTCTGACAAAATTAAGAAGATTAATTTCATTCACAGGTGTATGTCTATGTATGTCAATGGAACTAGAGTAGTTCTACAAGTTCCTGGCTGTGCTGAAATGGTAAGTATACCTGCCCAGGCTGAAAGCCTTCTCAGCTTCTAAAAGGGCTTTCTCTTTTTTGACCATTTTATACACTGGTAATCTGGAGGATACCTGGGGTGCAAATTCAGCTTTGCCACAAAAAAAGGAAAGAAAAAGGCTTTAAAATGTGTCTTTCATACCTACAGTAAATAAACTTGATATGCACATATGTAATGGAGATATACTAGGTAGAAAATAAATATTTTATCACTGCAGAGCCAATGGCTTATTTCCTTAACTAAGACTCAGTGGCTGTATGGTAAACAGATCAAGCTAAAGGACCTTAAGGCAGCGCCTACAGAACAATGCCTTTCCAGGTCACAGCTTTACACAGCCAGCTAAACCAATTTACATCCAATGGGAGCCTACCATTAAGAACATTTATTTTGTACATAACAGAAAATTCTTATGAATCGAGGGGATATAGTGAAAGTCAGAAGTCAGAAACATCATTGTTTTGAAAATAGCCTCTAAGGAAAACAAGCAAGCAAACAAATGTAGTCACATTCACCAGAAATGTGAATGGGCCTGGCTAGGAGTAAGTAGCTCAGATAGATCTTCTGCAATGAACAAAAACCAGATGATGACAGCCTTCACATTTATATAGATGCATTTGTAAGGTTATATATAAATTTGTAAAAGGCTAATAACACAATTACTGCAGTTGTCCAATACATGCTATTTTCACACAGCTCCCAGAAATGGCATAATAACAAGAGAAAAAAGACTGACATTAAATCATTAGCATGTGACCCCAAAAACAAAAACAAAGCTTCCTGCACTTGCACAGACCCACGCATTTCTATTGACAGTTTGTCTCTGATGACACATTTGAATGGAATACAATCACTATAAGTGTAACACCAGCCATTTGCACTTTCCAGGTTACGGTTAAGTGAGATGCATCTTTATAACATTCTCCTTAAGATTCTAATGTTTTCTTTTTACCCACACTCACAATTAAGGCTGCATCCAGTCTGTGTAAGCAGAGAAATAGATCTGCAGATGCCAACAGCATCAATTTATTACCTGCCAGATGGCCAAATAGCTACAGATTTATTAAGTTATTTTTTCCATGAAAGAAAATATGGCCTACGAAAATCATACTGTACCTCTAAAACAAACAGAGAAATGCTTCTATGATAAAATTCTATTTACATAAACACTTCATTCAGTGAACGATTAAAGCAACACTACTATATGTTACTTTCCAAACACAAAATTCAAGGAGGAGGGGTTTCCATTTGGAAGGAGGCAGAAACAGGCCAAAAAGGTTGTCACCTTCAAGTTTATAGTTTGTCAACGGTGGGTTGTCTACTTGCATTTTAAAGTCTATACTATATTGGGATTATGAGCTACAAAAATAACATTTCTTATTTTGAACTGGCAATTTGTTACTCGCCTACCACAACAATCAAGAATTGCTAACTGACTGTTACTTCTGTAACCCTTCATGTCTGTGTTGGACAAGAGACTGTTGTCAAAACCATCTGCCATTCCTCACACTGAGCCCACAGCGGAGTCGGCATCAACCAGAGGACTGATCCAGCCCTTCCTGACACACTGCTAGCTCACAAGTGCAGGTAAATCGCAGTGGTTGCTAATACCACAGCAAGCCGATGATAATCCCAGCTGACACAAATCCACACAGACCTGACAGCACCGGGGAATGGCGGCCAATACTGGATAGTCCTAGTTTACCAGCAATATCTGGATTTGGATGAGCTCAGTATTCTACAAATTCACTTTTCAGACCCTGAGGGGGTTGTAAAGAATGAAAAGCAAGAGCAAAAAACAGCAATACTTCCAGAATCCAGAAGAATATGAAGAGAATCCTAAAATAATTACCAATAGGTGTTTTTTTCCCCCCAATAATGACTATACAGTCAAAACGTAGTTACATTTCTGTCAATAAAGTGAAAATGCACAATCATATTCTGACACTACAATACTAACCATGTAATACAGGAATTATATCCCAGTTCTAGGATTGTTTGCAAATCCAAATCATACTCGTGCTAATTCAGAAGACTTCAGGTCTGAACAGACCTGTAAATTCCTATTTATTCACACAGTGGGGTGTATTCAAGTGGTTTCTTCATGTGTATTCGCCACTGACAATGCAAGTCCCAAAGGAATGGATTCACAAACAGTGAAGGCGAGGCTCCGTCATTATGCCTAACTGATCCTTGGCATCTCCGCAAACAAAGTACCACTTAGTGCCAACACTGACACGAGCTGTGAGGTGCAGACCTGTCTTGTAATAGAGTGGCAGTGCTCACAACTTATCTGCAATGGGAATAGTTTAATGTCAAAACGGTCTTCAGGCTGCACTGGCACGAATACGTTAAAAGGCTAAACTGCAGGACATCAAATGTTTTAAACACTCTCAATGTACAGTCTGGGGGAAAAATCGTTTTCAAGGTGCATTCCAATCAAATAGAAACATTACTGGAATACAATGCAACTGTCGCAGTGGATGCTGCTATAAAATGATACACTCATAGAGTTCGTTCGTTTCTTTACCAAAGAGGAGTTGTTTTCCCCAAAAAAGACCAAAAGTAGCAATGTTTATAGGAACAGTACTTGATGGTCTTATTGAAAAATAGGTTCCTGGCTGTAATAAACAAAAATTAGGGATGACTTAATAAAAGACATTAATGTGATCTTGGAACATTTATTACTCTTGGACAGCCAGTGAGGGGAAAAAAAGAAGACCATCGAAGAGTTTTACTGTTTGAAACTGTTTTACGGCAACCTTATGCAGTCTTTAAGCCATTCAGAAAATGTTAATGGTTAAATATATAAAATGATTTCCTTTAATATGCTACCAAAGACAGAATTGTATTGGATATCCCACCACATAAGGCCAGATCGGATTTCTAGTTTTAGTGAGGAAAGTCTAAAGCTTAGGTAACAGCCTCAATGTATTGGTCACTGGTTTTTAGAAAAATGTATTGTAGAAGAATTCGGAGAGGGAGTTATTTCACAAAATCACACTGCTAAAACTGTCAACAAGTTACTTTGGGCCTTAATTTGTAGTATTTTACAGAAAAAATGCTATGCGTTTTTTTAAATACCACATCTAAAATATAAACTCATATATGGTAAAGAATATTACTATGGCCAGACACAGACAGGAAATACAAACAGGCCTTTAAAAGCCATTCAACAGATGCTTACTTCACACATCGTAAATATTGCAGACTATTTTGTGCCGTCTGACTGTTACTCAAAACGGGCTGCGGTACTGATAGGTGGTTTGAGAGAACAATTTAATGTATTTTCTATTTATATACAAGCATCATAAACGTTCTACTCTGAGAGCCCAAGGGAATTTGTTTCCCTCATAAGCAGCACATTGCCAGTATTCTACTATTTTCTATGGATTACAAAATAGCAAGATGTTTCACATGGTCCACATCTGTAAATAATTTTTAAATTGTATCTAGTAGAGGTTATACTGCAGCAGCATCTCATTAATAAAAAAATTAATTGCAACAGCTGGATTGTAATGAAAACAACAAAGCTTAGGCCTGAGATACTCAGCGCATGTCACTATCCAAATATTTTAGCCATGAAAATAGATCCTGAATCAACAAATTTGATTTGTATTTGGCATTCGAGACTCCTAGGCTGGACTTTACCACTATGGGCAAATCGCCCATCTAATTCATTTACTATGGAGTGGGCAAGTTGCCCCGCAGTGAAAAGTAAGGACCTCTGTGTCATTATATCACACTTTAGTAAAAGCAAACCTGAGAGTAGTGCCACATATAACCTTATAAATTTACCTCAGAGACAGACTATACCATGATGCAATTTTAATTAATACTGCTATTTGATTGGTAATGGAGCCTTTTAGAAGCACGTAAATTTGTGGAAGTGGACAGAAGATATTTCTTGGGTGAGGTGTTAAGCAAAACTCATTTTGAAACTGCTCTTTATCATGGAGGTGCTCCGACTTTCAGAAGTGTGCTAATGCTCCTTGCATTTGCTTCTTAAAATCAGTAGGACAGCAGTGTTTACAATGCAACTGTCATGGTTTTTTTGCTGTCTTCACAATTAACCTCTAAAGCTAGGCATGGAGCCAGCTCAAATGAGACTCAAAGCAGCAAAAAGCCCTTCAGGTAAACAGTATGATAAGCTTAGCTGCAAAAATTAGACATTGTTTTGAACTAAGAGGCAGTTGCTATAGAGACAGTTGCTAATTAACTGCATTCAGCCAAGAGAACAAAGGGCTTAAGGGCACTCAGGACGTTGTTTCTCATAGTGAGCAATGCATAACATCTTATGCAATCTGCGAGTCTCTCATAGCTAAAATACCTGAGCCTGTGCTTCGCTTGCAGATGCCATAAGAACAATGCGATCAACTAATCAAAATATTGAGTTGTGAGTGAACAAAAATAAACTCATTAAAGCCTGTTGTAATTTTGGGTTGCATGGTTTAAAATAAGTCTTAAAATGATACATAATGAAGTACCGCATCAACCCTGAGCACCACTTCAAATGTCTCTCATCGGCTCTGCAAGCAGATACGTTGCATCTTAAGCAAGGAATTACCAAAGTAGATGAATAAGTTCCATTTAATTATGGAAATTAACATACTGTACCATTAAAGTCAAATGCATATCCTAAATGGTAAATGTTTGCAGAATGCAACTCAAGAGGTGTCTAACTACCACACCAAGATGTAGAATAACTGATTTGAACCAACAAGTACACCATTTAGAAAATGATTTCTTTGGCACACTGCTGTAACAATAGACACACCAATTATTTCAACACGGAAAAGCATAATACAGTAATAATCTGAATTAACAAAATGATCCATGCCTTGTTGATGCAGGATAAGATTTAAAAATCTGTGCAATGTCAGGTATAAAAACCCAAATTTTACCGGCACATTTATCCTTACAAAAAAAACACCTAACTGAGAAAAGTCCAATCTCATCTCTCTATCAGATCTAAATCTGACTCACAGTTTGAATAGTGATTGCGTGTGATTCAGCCTTTACATAAATGCAAATCTGTATGATTCTTATACATTAAAACTTCATATTTGGCTTGCTTTAAGCTGTGGCCACCACGTTGTCAGGAACTCTGCTTTATTTTCTGAAATGGGTCTTAAATTAAAAAAGGAAAGACTTTTACCTGAATTAATGCAAACTTTAAAAACTCAGTTCTTTTTAGATTACTAGTCTATCCAGACTACATTTTGGTTCAAACCAAAGCATAAAGACTAAGAACACTTTTTGTGGATATCCAGGAACAGAATGCAAACAACTTCCGTGACCAGGCACTAGGACCCAGAGGAAAGGTGACTGGAAAACGGCTCTCCTCTCTCTCTCTCAGTGAGTGGAATCACAGGCTGCACAGCCCAGCTCTCCAGAATCACAGGCAACATTTCTGGAGCAGTGCAGGATGGCAGCGATATGCAGACCTTTAACTAGAAAGCAGTCTGATCCTCAAATAATGGCTTTTAAACACTTTACTGTGACCTCTAGAACCTACCCTCTTATGTTAAAAAAAACACAGAACAGTCTTGTAGACAAAAAACAAAAGAAAATCAACTGATGTCTCTTACATAAACAACAGGGGCCCTTTTTTTTCCACAGAAACAATACTGCCAAAGCAAACCCCCTTTTCACAATAACTGATTCAAAAATCTGTTGTCCCTCATCACAACCTCTGAAAGCAACTGACTTATGAGAAGTTACAGTACACTACACACTTGCAGAGCTAATAAACTTTCAGTATTTAAGCATATTATGACTTACTATATTCCTCAAAGTAAAATACATTGTCAAATTTTCATTTTCAGTTAGAAATACCACTGCATTGTCAGCACTGTGATTGCAATACCAGTTGAATAAACATGCAATCTGATACCTCACATATGGTAACACTGACCTCCAATCATTTCAACTGCATTCAAAATAGGTCTGAAACTTTAATACTGCATAAACTAAATACTGCATATTGTTTGCAAACACTGGTATATACCATCCTTTCTCAAGCTGGGAGTATTTATATGCAAGTGCTACACAAATACACTGAAAGACAGAGAGATGTACACAGACTGACAGAGACAAATGAGTAGTGTGGCATCTGAAGTGTTATATTGTAAGTGTATTTGATAACAGGCTTCACATATGTAATTTTTGTTAATACGATCTGCTCTTGTTTTGTTTAAACAAATCCAATATGTCTAGTAATGCAAAATACAATGGCAATCTCCTTCAAAATCCATCACATTTCATAAATGCTGCCTTTTGCTATAAAATCTCAACTGTATTTCCCAAGTCTCGACAATTATATAGATGGCTTATGACCACATCTGTTAAGCTTGTGATAGTCTCTATAGTGCTCATTCAGTTAACCCAACTCCTAACAATCATATAGTTTGGAAAAACAGACATGTAAAACTAAGGAAGCAGATTACATGTACTCAAGTGTTTTCACATTTTACCCCATGTTTTGCATTGGGAAAACTCTAAAACAAAATTCTTTACAAAAAGATTAAAAAGAATGTGTTTAATGCACTGAAGCAAAAAATAAGACAAAAATACCAAAGTTGTATATTGGCTATATTAAAAGGGCTCATAATTATCAGGCAAGCACAGACATGACGCTGAACTTCAACACTTCAGCCTAGAGGTGGGACTGCAGCCCTTAACGATTAAAAAAAACACATTGTTCACATAACTAACCTACAGGAGGTCTATCTTTTAAATCTGATTTAGGGTCAGTGAAATAGTTGGGGCTCAAATAAGGGGCTCCAGATAATTTTTGTACTTGTGGTCCGGTTGTGCAAGAGTAAAATGGATTTTCCACCTGTAGACTAGTCAGGACTACAATATGACAGTCTTAAATTTCTCTGAGCTCCCCACCAAAAGGACAATGAGTAGATCAATTTTTTCATGCTAAAATTAACCAAAAATACATTACTTAAACTATTTTAAAATCTTAATCAGTAACAAATGATACCCTATCACACTAAATATTTATGTAGTATTTTACATTTTCAAATTGTACTATTTACAGCTTCATAAATACCCTCCCCAAACCCCCAAAAATCACCTTCATGTTGAGTGTAACATGCTCAAAACTAGCTTTTGAAATGTTTCTTAGTATTTTACATATTCCATTAAACCTATTTCTGGAACAACTTTGAATTGTTCCAGTGTTTTAAAATCCTTTGGTTCCGCCAGGAAGTCCAACAGTTCATCAACTTTTTTTTTGCTTTTAACCCCAATTATGGAAAGAGCATGTTTTCAATCATAAGACTGTTTGCATCTGATCTGAAGATCTCCAGCAAATTATGGTGCTGCATATTTAAAGCTAATCATTTAAAACTTACAAAGCAAACGTATTTATTTTACTTTAATCCTGTGCAGAGCGAGCATATTTTTTGGCAAACACAATGCACAGGGGGATCTGTGGTCTGAAATCTCTTTGTACCAGCAGCTGAGAAGCTTCATTACAACTCCCTGTTTTCCAGACTTTACATTTCATTTGGCCAAAGGGGTCACATGACAGCTGCAAACTAATGCCCTGAGGGTTCTTTCTGCTTTCATTTGACACTGACAGCCTGTGAGAGACTCCAACACCACAGAAAGAAAATATTCCTTCTTTCCATTACATCACCCAGCCAGGAATGGGGGAGGGGGCACAGCTGGTGGCAGCCGCAGTACCATCTGCTCTTGTCTAATAGTTCATGCTGGTTTACTTATAGACTCCTACTTCTGCAGCTCAAGACATTAATATGTGTGGCTGCCACTGGTGGGTAAAGACAGGACTCTCGTCTTAAGTCATGAATTCTTGATTGACAATTTCAGCCATATTACCAGTATTAACTCCCACTTTGTTTTTTTGGCTGTTTGTTTGGTCTCTATCCCACACTTCAGAACAGAAACTGGGGCAGCGCGCATTGCAGCGCTAGTTCTGGATCATCCCCTCGAAACTTCCAACAGGGGAGGAAGGCAGATGATAAAGGCAACGCTGAGCTGATTTTTTTTTTCTTGTTCAAATTTGGTTTGAACTGCTGAAAGAGCATTTCTCTGTGATGAAACATACGGATTATACCTCCTCCCTGCTATGACACTGGGGAAAACCCGTCCGAGCCGTGGTTCAAGAGTAGTAGTTATGTGTCGGGCCGGGTGGTACCTTTCACTACTCACCGTACATCTTTCCTTCATCGGACAAGATGATTTTCCTCCTACCGCACGGAGGGTAAATAGCTAGCGCTTCCTGGAAGCTCTGCTCAATGTCGGGGCTCCAGACGCCCTCGGCGTCGTTGTCGATGGGCTTGTCGGCGGAGTCGCTCATCCTCTCCATGTCTTCGGCAGGGCTCTCGCTGCCGCTCCAGCTGCTGGGATCAATGGTGATGGCTGGCTTCTCCAAGCCTGCGCCTGGAGCCGACTACAGAGAAACCTAGAAATCCACGGACACAAAACAAACAAAGGATCACCGACCAGCAAAAACCCAGCTGGTTTTCAGAAAGGACTGCTCGTCGAGGCTCTGTTGTCCAACAAAAGAAAGCAAGGTGCTGGTGGTGGTGGTGGTGGTGTGGGGGCTTGACACATTCTAGAGAGCCGGTTTAAGATTTATCCAAATTCTAATGAGTTATGTTTTCATTCCAATAGGAGGATGCAGTACTGAAGGCAAAAAGTAAAAGATTTACCCCATTGTTTAAGGAAATCCCATCACTGATGTTAAATTCATAATTTATAAAAAAGTCTGTAAAGCCATCTGTTGCCCATATTTATACATTTTTTTAAATGAACAAGATCTTATAAAAAAAATCCAGACAAATATCTCTCACTATAAACCAAGGTTTAACGGTAATGGACACAAACCAGCACAAATAGAAAATGGGAAAACATAACTGAGTACAAAACAGTTATAAATCATTAACCCAGCAGAGAGGATATTTACTACAATGACAATGTAACTTAGCAGCAAAAGCCTTTACCAACATAGCCAAATCCATGCCAGACGCCCGGTGTTGTCAAACGGCCTCTTAATATCTTACTAGAAAACTGCTGCAGTGGTTTACTTAATGAAAGCATGTCCAGGATCCCAAACAATTTTAAATATGTTAAAATGTCCTAGAACTCTTAAAAAAAGAAATTGGAGGACTTTTCAAGGAAGAACATCTCCACAGACTGCACAAAGTGGCGATCAATTTTTTTGTTTAGATATTTGAAATTCCCTAGACATGGAAAGGGACAACCAGGACTTATGTTACTTTATTTAAAATTTTAATTCTGAGGAAGAGTCTAAATTACATCAATGAAGGCATTGTACCCTAAAAAAAGAAGGTATTATACAAGTTTTGCCAAGTTTACAAAATGCAGGTTTTATGCATACGAGAACAGCAATTTCATGGTGGTGTCATAATCAGCGATTTAGCGATCGAATTACAAACGTAAAGGATGCACTTAGAAACCAGAAGCTGAACAGTGCAGCCTAATACCCTGGGCTCCGGTGGAGTTCCCCCACTGTTCAACACGAAATGGGTTCTGTGTTCTTTCATTCCACATCCCATGGAAAGGCATGTTAAAAAAGACACGTTAAAGTCAAACAGACTAAGAGACAGCAGTGTATAAGAAGTGTTTTTTTTTTAAATCAATGTGTTCAAACAGGTATCACTGGAGACCTTTTTAGCTTAGTGGATGTGCTGGTTACTGGTTAAGATCTGTTTCATACAGCACACTCCGGAGTGAAGTGGGACTAGGAGCATATGTTTCTTCTAGAATGTCAGCTCATGTGAGGGGGATGGGAGCAAGCTGTTGGAAAAAAGCTTGCACTGAGTGGAGGGAGCTTTTACTGAATTCCGTTTTTGTGTGCTGAATGCTGACACTGCAGATCTGGCTTGCGGACTGATGAGGGAAAAAAAACCCTTCCATTCCAACCGCTAAATGGCTCAGACTTTTTTTTCTTCTAACTGAATAATGAACTACAGCTAATCACTTCCAGCACGACGATGCATATAATGTGGTTGTTTGACTTCATTCTGCGTCTTGAAACACAATGTTTTTTCTTCGGTAACTCAAACCATTTTGAACAGGGGCTTGTGAGAGGGAGTTGAGAGCTGAATGTTTACTTCCAAGGATCTTTGAAAATTGTATCTCCTCAGGCTTAGAAGTGAGCTTTCACATGCAATTGTTAGTCATTCCTTGAGGTTACTGCCTCAGAAAACCCTAACCTCCTATCAGAAGGGTCTTTTATATTCGGAGAGCAGATAGCTTGACTGCAGAGAGGAACACCAGCACTTCAAAGTGCTTTGGTAAGGTTCAGCTATACATGTCCCAGTGGAAAGCATAAACAGCTGACGTTCCCTTCATTTCCACAGGTGGTTTTCCCCATAGATCATACTAGGAAATGGAGACTCATACAGAGAAGCAAATTATGAATTACTAAACCTCATTTTAAAACCAAACTCAGGCTGTACATTCAACCACAGCTCACTGTACCATTACTGGTACAGCCTGAGACTGAAAACATTTTTTCAACAGTAATCATAGTAAAAATATAGCAGACATTTAAGGTTTTTTTCCTTTTTAAGGTTACATGTTTTCAAGTATAAAGTGTTTTCCACTTTATAATGTATAACAAATGAACAATATATCTAGAGTTCCATTTAAAAAAAAAATAAAGCAAGTTCTTCTAACCATTTCTGCATTAAGAGAAAAAAATAACTAAAGCTGTGCTGTTGATTTACTTTTTAATTTAGCTCTTTCTCCACAGCAAGAGGACATAAATAGAAAGCATCTGCTTAAAGTTGGTAAAATAAGTAGCAGTAATCACTCTGTTATTTAGAGTGACTTCAAAAAACAGGTGAGCACAGAAGATCACAAGTCTTCACAACAACCTCTTTCTCACCTCCAGTAAAGGTATTCTAATTATAAAATGAACGTATGGATCAATCAAACCACACTGGAGGGTCTTGGATGCACATCAAGATCTTATTTCCCTCACATATATTTTTTCTGCTCATGTTCATATTCAGATGTGTTATCTATCAACCTATAAGTGGATTTTATTTGCATATCTGCCTAGCAGAGCAATTTAACAGAACAAACTATGCAGGTGATGTGTACACACTTTATTACAGGAATGGCATAAACAGACTTCAAAAGTTTGTGGGTAAGGGAGTATGCAATTTTTTTTAGGAATACTTGTCAAAGATCAAAAACTTACAAGAAACAAAATGGATTTTTAGTTGCAGATTTGTACAAATCATTATGCATTTAATAGAAATTGTATTTCTATATTTCATGCATGAAGGAACTTCAACCACTAAGGTGGGTTGTATGCACCTTTTTCCTTTTATTAAAGTTAATAAAGTACAGAAAACGCAGTCATTTGATACCTTGTCAGATTTCAAGGGAAATTAAGTGATCTTGGGTTGCCCCCGCAGTCAAATTAACAAAACGGCCAACCCCATTCCTGATTTCAAGGCATATTGAATACAGTATGACTGCAACTAAGCTATGCTACTTGGAAGCTGCAATTTATTAACCCATATATATGTGAAAGAACATCAGAAAAATCAATGCTCAACAAACTACTTAATCATGGTACATGGCTGAAGTCACTCCAGGGTAATTTACTCCAGAATAAATCACCTTAAATAATTGACTCCTGTCACTATTTTATATGCATCGTTCCTCAGGAGAGCAGTTCTTTAAAACCAGATCTATGCTGACTAAAAGACTATTATGATGATGATTTCCTAATAAATTATGCTTGCTATAAGAAATGAAATTCCATTAACACATCGTACCAGGGTATAAGGACCTTTTCTTTGTGGATTCATTTTACTTTAACCTCCTCCTAAGATCAGCAATTGTTCTTTAATATCTCTTGACAATTTTTTCATGCTGTAAATGGTGCTGAAATTGTTTAATTTGAATGAAAAAATAAGTTTGTTGTACGAACAGTCAGTTCAGACCCCACTCCCAGTCTCTTTGTGGAATTACTGTCCCAAATTTAAGAAGTCTGAAAACTTCAAATTAAAACCGACTTGAGTTCAGGCAGACAGTTCTCTTCAATCAAGCCAGAACACAATGGAAAGTCCCTTAAGGGACTTTGTTGGAATTTGAAAAAAATAAAATTAAGGTTTATTGTATTTTTACAACCACAATCTATTCCAAGCCTCACACTCGCATTATATTTTAATTTGTATTATATATATATAGATGACATTTAATTCTCAAATTGGTAATGCAATTCACTTGAATGCATTCCCTGCAAACTTGGAACACAAACCGTACCAACAGGATGTCTACAGCATCCACACTACCTACATATGCTGCTATTATGGCACTTATTACTTCCCATGTTCATGTAGCACTTGCATTACAGTCGTGATATACAATTGCTATACTTGCCTGCAATCAAACTGTGTCCTTTTACACCCCCTCTTAACACATTTTGCAAACACTTAACCTGGATTAGACAATAAATAATAAGCCTTACATAATTTCTTCACAGAACTGAGTTTAAAGTAAGATGGATTTAAAATGTTGGGCACTGTATTAACTAACATATAGTGCTTTATTCTTCAACGATTAATAGCTCATTAGCATTTGGATCTCGAGTACCTGAAGAGATCTGACTCTAAAGCATATCCTCAATAATTACATTTCCTCATCTAAACTCAGAAATTAATACAAGGTTGCACAGTCTAATATGACACATGGTTGAATTATACACCAATGGTCTTTCGATTAATATCAGTAACTTAAGTAACACTTAATTTGCAAAAATTTCCAAAAAGGTCTGACTGCACATCTTTAACATTAAATCAGGAAAAATTTGAGCCTAAAGACCATTTTGACTCCATCAATCACATACTTCCATGTATTATACAGTACATGGGGACACACTTAACACTGCTACAGCCATAAGGTGGAGATAAGGTTTAGGATGTTGATATCCACACAAAACAAAATGCTGTGATTTGTGCAATATGCCTGTAAATGAAGCTGAAGTGGAGCTGTTTGACTAAACCTCAGTGGCAGATGGAAATAAGAGATTAGTCATGCAACAATATATTGTGACAACAGTTATCTTGCACTGTAGCCTCCAGGCAAGGAGAACATTCCAAGCAAAGGCAAAATGTAGTTTTCACAGAAATGATGGCATTTTCACAGCAAGCACCATCTCTTCCCCTTGCCAGCTTTCAGGGATTACCATGGTACATACACATGCCTTAAAGCATGGAAATAAAAAGCAGCAAGCTTAATGGTGAAACCACAAGTGCCCAAACACATGCAGAAAGCACCCATTTCTTCCTCACCGACTTCCCCTGGTCAAGAAGTCTGAAGCACATGGGAACCTTTATAAGAAATGCATAGACTCTTTGCTCAGAACAAGGCATTGCTTCCTTCTATGAAACACTTCCAAAGAAAGCAAGATATAGCAAATGAGAAAATGATTCGGGTTCTACATCTGATTTGCAAAAACATTTTAGGAGTCTATGGGGAATGAGTCACATAGTAAATGCTGTCTGTTTGCCAGAAACCTGCCCTTCTTTATTACAAATATGAAGATAAAAGCTCTTATACTACATTAGCTGGCACACGCCCACACAGGCTGCACAGCTAAATTAATTGTGCCTCAGCTCAGACCTATAAAGAGGTGTAGTAGGAAGTCACTCCATCTTGTTTCATTAACAAATTAAACTATAATAGAACAACCATTCTCTTATGTACACAAACTTGGCAGGTTTGCAGAAAATATTTTGACACTGCTTTTGAAAAGCCATCCAACTACATGCCAGTGTTGTGGAAAACGTCCTGGGAACTTTGTACATCTCAAATTAATTGTGCTTATATGTGTAGGAAATATTCTTCAACCAAAAATGTTGTCATGTCATTTGAATTTCTAAGCGGTTGCAAACCTGCAATGGGGAGGTGGCAAAATGGCTTTAAATGAAATGCACCCAAAATGTAATTTTTATGAAAAAAGGAGTTCACATAAAATAAGGTAATATAGTCTGATCAATTTTTAGTTTATGCCCATTTCATCTCCAGTTCCTTGCTAAGACATTAACATGCACATCCACTGGGGTGTTTATGTAAAGTTTCACTAATTTGGATACAATTAGGCCCGTAACAGTGGATGTACTAAAGGGATAACAAATACACAGCTCTCCCCCTGACAAACAGTCTTTTTCTTCTAATAATTAAGGCTGATTTTCATTAAAAGATTAAAAGTCTGCATTTAAAAGACAGGAGAATAAAACAGAGGTGACTTCAGTTGCCAGTCTTTCCACATGATTTCCTCTGTACAGGATCAGATTCATATTTGAAACACAGCCCTGACTGAAGTCAGAGAAACCGTGTCAGCCAAAATGTTGTCTAATAACCTGCAAGTTTCTGAACTCTCCTAGGACTCATTGCCAGCACCTCAATCAGAACACAGAACTTTCACTACACTTCAATCCCACCTGAATCCTAATCTCAACAAGTCAAAGTACAATTATTTTATTATAGTAAAGCGTAGCGCACCCTAAAGATGTGTACTTTCGACATTTCCGTTTGTCAAGCTATGTGCTTGGAATGTTTGGAATGCTCAGTCCCTTTCATTTTCTTAATAAATACTGGAGGCTTTTGATGTCCCCCTTCTTAAACATCACCAGGATTCCTTTGGCATTCAACTGTATAGTGATATTCAGTTATGGTGAAGCACTGAATATCTTGTCACTCCATCTCAAGGAAATTCGAAAACAATTTCTACTGTGTTCTGACTGAAGGTGACACAAAGCACGCCTTCTTCTGCTCTCGTGTATAGAAAGATGATCATGAATAGCTCACAGTGGGAGTTGACGTTAAGAAATCTGGCTAGGGTGGTCAGCATGAGAACGATGTGGTCGTGAGCAGTTTCGTGAAGGTGTTTTGCTCCTTCTGTTCTTCAAGAATGCACACAATCCCTAAAGTGAGCTTTCCAGCATAAAACAGGAAAAACCGGTCTTGATGATGCGCTACTATCTGTGCCAACAATTGAAGTTGCACTCCCTTCACCTCTTTCCTTTGCAGTGTTAGGAGATCACTTTATTGGCCATATACAATTTCTTGTATTAGGAATTATCTTTCCGCATACCCCAGCTTGCTCTCCGTGAGACGCACAGACAGGGAGAGAAGCTTGGGGTCAGAGCGCAGGGTCAGCCATTTATACGGCACCCCTGGAGCAGTTGGGCTTAAGGGCTTTGCTCAGGGGCCCAACTGAGTAGGATTCCTCTGCCGGCCACGGGATATGAACCGGCAACCTTCCAGCCAGAGGCGCAGATCCTTAGCCACAGAGCCACAGCACTCAGCTGGGGAGATCCAAATCTCTCAGTTTCAGTGCTCCAGGAGCCCGCCTGTCTCTCATTGTGCATCCGTGGTAGTATCTGTTACAACATGCCCCCCATACAGTAACTCATTAAAACCAAGATGCCTTCAGTAGATCCCAATTTTCATACTTTGAACACCAATCATTAACCTTAACTGCACTTTTGTTTAATAAATTAAGACAGTAAAGCAAATCAGTACAATAGGTTGCACTGTAGGATTAGTATAAGTGGCCATTAAGGATTAACCACCACTTCTTTACCAGTAAAAGAGGTCTGAAACAAGCAGATTTGGAAAGCAGTGGTACAATGACAACATAATAATTAGCTTTCTTAACTAAGAATGGCATGTAATTATACTATTAAACAAAATGAAAAATGTTAGTAGGATGTTAGTCATAACATAAGGCTTCTGTTTATAATTTAACACATAAATGTCTGCTTTGAAACAAGCTAATTTCAATAGAGCATGAGAGAAACCACTGAATTCCTGGAAAATAGCTAACTTTCAGACAGTGCATCTCACAGATATTAAATACATATGAAACAAATAAGATTAAATTTCATTTAAGTTTCAACCATACACAAAAAAACAACTACCACTTCAAGACGATGACCACTCCAAATTGCTTTGCTGGGTTTTCAAGGTTACTAGTCTAATAAGCTAGTAATGAAATACAAGGGGTTTGTACTACTTTGATAGCTCGCAGTGGTATTTTTGTATGTTGTATCTGTTTAAACTACTGATTTGATGGTACGTTTGACACTTGCCAGACAATCAGAAGTGCTTTATAAGGGGGATCAGAACTTCCCAAGTTGTCACACTCAAGTGGCTCAGTATCACCGCGTGTCCGGCTGGGACTGGGAAACCTGAGCTCTCTAGAACCAGAAGACCCTGTAGCACTACAGTGACAGAAAGGAAGAACACACCACTCCTGTAGAGCTTGTTGCACATCAAGAGACTGCTGAATGGATGGGAGGGCAGGTTAAAAGAGACCATCTTCCTCATTCCTCCCGTATGGGTAGAGGAGCTGTCAGTGTGACCCAATACGTCAAAACACTTGCCAATCTTCAATTGAATGGGTGAATGAGAAAAAAAATCATATTTGAATTAACTAACTTTTTATTCTATGAATTCTATTTAAAAAAAATATTGTATTAACTACAGCATTCCCTCATTTTGAAATGAAGAGCTATCTTTAAGATCCAATACCTTAAAAACTTTTCAGTAAAAAAAAAGCTTCCCCAGAAACGTCATTTAAGCAAAGAAAGTAGTTTTTAAAGAGAAATATTACAAAACAGAACACAAATACATTTCCAAATCCTGCCCACAGTCTTCACTTATTAGTACACAGTAAGCTTCTGTTAGTAATCTATAATCCGAGGTGTATGAATTATTGAATAACTGCAGTGATAAATTGAAATACATTTTAAATGGAACTATTCCTGACTTCACGTCCACTTTAAGATCACCCATCACTTTATGCTAAACAAGGGGTAACAAAGCAACAACATAAGCCATTGGAAAAAATGCCATGCAATACACCTTGCTGTAAACTTGAGAATTGCCTTAACACATTATCCATGTCAGGCATGAAATTCTCTTTTAAAGAAAACGCCACAATCAACATGGTTCTGCTGGATGTTCAATGCTGCACACGTCATGTAATATTTCCCTCTATAAGCAGAATCAAAACGGCAGAAACACCGAATGGGATTGTTGCAGCCGCTTCTTTGAAGCTGACTTCTGTCATCTCAAGAGAGGCGAGAGCCAGTAAGAAAGAGCAGACACCCAGGGAGGACTGTGAGAGGGCACTGCACCTATCTTCAGCAGGGGGTTCTTTGAAGCCACTGGGTTGGAGGGCTGGGTAGAGAGTTCAAGAGCAGTTGTTTTTGTTTTAACAAATAGAGAAAAGGATTGTTAGCAGATCAGCTTACAGGAAACTTTTCCTCAAAAGGAACTGAGATTCAGGAACAGGTACACAGAGTGTGGGTACGTGTTGTCGTTGCGAAGTTTTAACAGGGTTTGCCGACACTACACAATGCTAAATCGTACTAGATCATTTAATTCTTATTTCGCGTTCAAAATTGAACAGTTACAGAAAAAAAAATCTGATGTTTACACAACCAATCCATTTAACAGTATATTAAATTATTTACATACAGTTTTTGAAGCATTTCACATCAACCATTCTCCATTATGAAAACTATGTTAACTCAATCAGGAGACCCAGAGCAATTCTATGATTTCAATAAATACCACAAAACCCGTGTCTTGTTTAAATGACATTTGCTGCCATTCTACTACAGGAAACCAACATCCAATTAATATCAGGGAAACTAATTACCTAAAGAAGAACCACAAGATTAGCAACATGTTGGCTTGTTGGTTTTTGTTCTCCCCTGGTTTTATTAAAGAAGCCTGCAACACAGGGAGAAAAAAGCTGTATATCAAACTAAATATCAGAGCTTTTTTGTGTTTCAATCCATTTAAAATCATTACCTAAAATATTTACCAGACTCTAACATATTAATCTATCATCACACAGAATTAAATTAATGATGACCTGAAAACGTTTCCTTTCATGCTTTTATTTCAAAGCCACTTTGCATTTCAATTGAATACATTTCTATTTAACAGAGTCTACACAGCTTATGCAGTGGAGTCTACTTTACACTGAACTATGTGGGATGCAATTCTTTTATTTACTATAAATGGCCTTCACTGCAGAGGGAATCATTATCGAATCAAAGTGCCTACACTGGATGAGGCTTATTTACTCGGACATCTTTTTTGTGTTTTGTTTCCATTTATGAATCACGACCCTTAAAACGACATGCTCATCTCCCCACGTCTCACTTTTACTATAGAATGAAACAAAGCCCACTCGCAATTACCCCTTTTCTCCTCCAAACCTAATAACATCAATTAGGAAATATATACATTAATTTGTACGTTTTGTACCGTGAGACTTTAATCTTGCAAGCAAAGTTCATCAAACTTGCCAACGGCTCACATTCTTAAAAAACAATATTAAAACAAAACCTCATCCTTGTTTTTAAACTGAGAACATTATATTATAGCAAGAATAACTTTGCTAATATGCTAACGCACTTTCCTACACACTATCTGGTTGGAAGGATCAAACAGAGATATTATGCTTGACAATAGTACATAGATCTTAGTTTCTGCCCCATTGCCAGCTTGTAGCTGAATACATGCACAAATTCATGTTCCCACATTCGATGGGCAAGAGCTCCTTGTGCTGAACTGTTTCACTGGGGCCTAATGATCCTGATTCAGTTGATTATTAGCCACAGAAGAATTTGCATCGATTGCTTCTTATGGACAAACATGTCAATGCGTCTTTCTTCATGTAACTTTGATCTTGCTTCAACCTCAGACCAGTATTTTAAAGTAAAATAAAATCCCCTATTTATGGAAAAGGATAAATAGTAATGTCTTCTTCCTATTCATAATTCCAATGATGCTTGCAGTTCTAAATATTTTTTTATTTCACATTGACATTGTTGGGATGTGCATTACACAATATTAAAGATAAATATATAGATTTAAAACTATATTAACATATAAATATTTAAACTTAAAATGATCTAACAAGTGCTATTTTTTAGTATTTAGCCAACTGATTTAAACTGTTCTATCAGGCACGTTGTTTTAAACACTGGAAAGGGCATTTATCATATGGAAACTGGAGATTCCAAAACTGCTATTTCAATGATGTACTCCGTTAATATAATAAATTCAAACCTGAAGCTGGAGTGTTACTACCTAATTTCAACAGCTTGCCAACTGATGCTGGTTATTATAAAATATCCCTCATGTAGTACTTACATGACAGAACCACAAAAACCAAGCCTTATGTCACACATATATAAGAACACTAATTACACTACCCTGTGAAAGTCAGGAATGTCACCTGTGTAGCAGTCAGTGCTGTCTTAACAGATAATTACATACTACTGCCCACCACACTGAGCACCATGGTAATGGTCTTATTAACAGGATAAAGGGGAAACCAACCAACAAGTGAATGTCTAGGTAGAAGTAGGGTGGAACTGTGACATCCCATTAAAAAAGCTGACACTTTCCGACACATTACATAAACTGGACTCATTTGTGCAGAGCAGGAATCTGGTTAAATTAAGACAACCAATTTCACAAAAGCTTCCAGGACAAGGGTAATGAAATAGCAGATGAGAAGACTAAAATGTAATTTTCCACATGGAGTTCTTTGTACTGTTATCTTAGAATGTGCCATAATGATTTTGTGAATGGCTTTTGTGAATTCATAATGACCCAAGTAGTTAAGGTCTGGCTGTCAAGTATAGTCTTATAATTATGCTATAATCATAAAACACAATGTTCGAATACGCTTAAAATGTGTAACATTATCCAAGGCTAATTATTTTAGTAATGCTTAAAGTATTTCAAAACCCAAGAGGAAAAAAAAACGCCCGAAACAAATATACTGCATTTACTGTGAAAGAATATTACAGAAATTCCATTTGCAGTTTGTCCAGCTTACATTGTTTTTTGATTAACTTCATGCCTGTTGAAACAAAGGGAAATAAGTGTTCTGCACTGCATGCACAAATTTTTAAACAATTTGACACTAGATAAATCATCATAAATACATAGATGTTTTAAAGCTAAGCCACTAAATATGTAACAATTTGCAGAGACTACAGTAAGGACATGGAATAATGAACATATTTAGACAAAATATTCACCTCATACAGAGCAGCCAATGCAAGTAGAAAAAATACTAAACTGAAAAGTCACAAGCCACAATTTTTTATTTCTATAATAAAACAATTAGCACCCTTATGGTGTAAATCCTTGTCCAGGGACAAAGTCATTAGAAATAAAACAACAAGACTTATAATTTAGCAACAGATCTCAAAAGGGCAGAAAGAAAATGTCTAATAGCTGTTAAAGAGGGTTTAGTTAGTAGACTATGCATTTAAAATTTAAAATATTCTGTTTGTGCAAACAATTTAACACCATTTATAAGTATTAAGTGTGACTATTTCTAAATGTGATTGGCATACCATTTTAATCTATATCAATTGGAATTCTGCCATTTCCCCTTAGAAACATACAGTACATTTGACTGTTATAGTTAGCAATTTCTTCTGAACTCTGAAGTTGCTAAATGTAATTTTGCCTGTGTCAAGAGCTAAGGTAAACAAATTTGATTGCAATACCAATCCCTAAATACAGTGGGTGCAGTGAGCCAGAGGTGTGAACTACAAATACCATCATCCCACTGGCAACAGCACATAATTTAGAGTATGTTACTTTAAACCAGCAGGAACAGGCAGTGCAAAATCTGCCTTATAAAAATAAATTCAAGTCTTCAGCCTGAAGGGTAGTTTGAACACAAGTGAAAAGACTTCTGACATCAGTCTTTTTCAGATGGACACAACACTGATTAACAATGGTTGTCACACAAGCTATTCGTGCCTGAATTTGTTGTACCAGATCAGAGAAGTCAGTTACTACTACACAAACCCGCAAATAAAAATAATTTTATTCACAGTCTATTTTGAAATTCGCAGAAGAATAGTTTTGTTCAGGAGCAGTTGATCAAGTATTGACGACAAACAGAAGGAGACAATACTGAATAATATGTACATCACCCAAGCCTACCTTATTAGCACATAATAGGAAAAATATTAATATTCAAATGGAGCTGTGGCTGAAGGTCGAGAAGATGAAACTGCATTTGAAAACGTTCTCAGCTCAAAGACAATGGTAAAGAGAAAATATGTACAATATATTCATGAATTCCAGCAAAAGAAAAAAAACATTCTTCAATAATACCTTTCAATAGGTGAATGAGGCACTCCAATTCAAATGGAAACACAATAGGTCTTAGATGCATTTATAAAGTACATTTCTATATCTATATATGCATATAACAGAGGATATGGATAAAGCTAAAAAAATTAAGAGCTGTAATATATGACCATGGAGGCACATAACCTCAGAAAAATCTATGATCCATTAAAAAAATTTCAAGTGCATTAAAATCTAAGTATCACACACTAACTATAAAGGCAATGCTCTTAACAGCCTCTTTGCAGTGTATAAGACTGTTTGTATTATGTATACCAATTTAAAGAAATGTAATTGTCTTTTAAACTAGTGCCAGTACTATCATCCATAATCTTTTATCCAACAGGCCCTTCAGACAGAGGGCCATATAGAACTCTTAAAACAACAAACATTCTGTAAACAAGCCAAAACCTCATAAAAGCAGAATGGACCATAACAAGAGGAACATGCAATATTGGAATGAGGAGTATTCATAACAAATCTGAAGCTGCCTCTCGGAGATTAATACAAATACATTAAAATGTATGTTTCACTACAAGGTTCCTAGGTTATTACAGAGCAAAAGATGAAAAGAACATGAAAGAAAACCTTAAGAGGGGAAAAAAACTGAAAGCTTTATTTGTGAATTGAATATCTGATCCGGTTCTAAAATCAAGGTAATAAATTCAAACTTACATATTCTGAGATTTTCTAAATTATACGGTAAGTGAAAGAGTCACAGGGTGTGTTATGTAAACACAGAGAACATACGTTCAGTCTCCAAAATGCAACTTACAAAGGAAATAAGTACAGTACACAAACCTCATTTCCACCAGGTATTTTTTCTAAATCCTAACAAGGCATGTCGGCCCTCATTCCTTTCATTTCAGCATTTAAGCTGAGTCAGCCTCTACAATTACCTGACATGTTCAAGGACTTCATATTTCTGCCTTGCCTTTCAGTCAAAATGTTATCCCTGGTGTGCAACCCTAAAATGACATTACATACTGCTTTTACATAAGATAAACCTTCAATTCTGAAAGGCAACAGGCTGATGTGCTGCCAGAGAAGAACAAAATAAGAAGTTAGCTGTACATAGAACAATTTCCTACTTGCTGAAATCTCTAAACTGAATGTTTTATAGGACCTGTTCAAAAACACAAAGGTATTGCACTGGGGAAAATTGAAGATGCAGCTGCACTTTCAATAACACAGACTGAAAAAAAATCTTCTGACAGAGCAACGCTGGTGTATGTTTACAGTACACACCAATGCGGAATGTTTTTATTATTTTTTTAGTCATCTTAAATTGAAATGTTATGATTAAGTACAATTACCTGAAGAGGCACCAGTTTTATGCATTTTCTGTAGTTCAGACCACAAACCTGGGCTCAGAGCCTGCTAATAATCTAATATTTCTTTCCAAGATTATCTTGGTGATTGTGAACAGTAAGTGACCTTTCTTATCTGTGTTTTGGAGCTCAAGACATGCTTCTAAGCTAATGAAATTTTCTTCTAAAGTGCAATATGTAAAGCGAAATTACTCACTGTATGCTCTTACAAAATTGGTTTAGGAAGATGCATTTTTGGTTGAGGGTGCATGCAAACAATTTACATTAAGAACATAAAAAAATAAATGGTTCTTAGATTTAAAAAAAACAGACCATGTTTAATTGTGTTGATTTTCATGAAGTGCTCGGTATTCAACCACGATTTAAAAAAAACTAGAATAAGTACTGGGCATACATCATTAGATGGCATGCAACACCTGTAAGCCTACCTCTTTTAGGGAATGCAGTTGAAAAAGAATTATACCAGTAAAGAAACCGTCTTACATGATAACAATACTGAAGCCATTAACTGCTTCACTTGGCTTTATTACTGTAGAAAAGAATGGAATACAGTACCAGAGAGCCAGTACAACTGACATTTGAATACAGACCACAAATTATAAACAGTTTCAGTAAATTAAGTGACTGAGTGCCTTTGTTCCACAGACATACATCTTCCTATTGCTTGCAAAAAGCAGCATATTCTAACCACTAATACTGCCATAGCCAGCACTGGGAAAGGAAGTTATTGAAGCCTGGATTTCCTGCTTTTGGCTGTGGCCAAGAACTCTGAGGTTTATAGCGGTTTCAGGAACTGACTCATCTAATGATTCATGGATTAGATATTGGTTTTCATATGTGTCTGGTCATAGGACTGCTGAGTCTAAACAACTGTTTGCAAAACTGTGGGCAAAAAAAAAATCTATATTATACATACATGTCAACAAAAACACAGCACCCAAATTATTTCTTTCTCTAAGAAAGTAATTAAGATGCCATTTGTTCCTCCATTATTAAAAAAATAGATTAAGGCTGACATATGGTTTTAATTATGATCCCATTACTGTAAAGTGCTGAACTAGTGGTTTAGTTTATTGTATGAGAGTCCTAGGAAAAAAAAAGAACAGGAAAAGCTGTATCTTACATTTCATCTGAGTAAGTTCTTGCTTAAAAAGATACTGGCTAAAGTAAAGAGATATTTTTGTTTAACAGAAAATATTTTCTCATGTATCAGTCAAAATAAAAACTTCCTTGCCTTAGTCTGACCTGTCACAACTCTTTCTTTCCCACTCACACACTCAATGGACAGAGGCATTGTAGCTTGCCAAGCATTTTTACTGTCATCCAAGAGCTACGGCTTCATGTTGATAGGGTATAATTTAAACATCTTGATTAATGGTTTAATTTAAATAATACTGGATCAGAAGCGCTTCATGTTTATTCAGCATGGACACAATCAGATATGACTGAATTCACGTGACGTTACAATGAATAACTTTCCCCCCAGTACAAAATCTGACATTTCACAAAGTCAAAAGCAAGGGACTTCCTTTGTCAAAATGCAGCACGTCTCTTCAGTCAGCTCACACAATTATGGAGCTCATAATGGTTTCCTTATTCAAATTCAGGAATCTGTCAGAACTTAAGCTGTTCGAAAGAATTTTTTATCATGAAAAAATTAATGATGTGCTACAAACAACTGAAATTCCTCCTTCACAACTCAAGACAAATACCACACAGGAGGAAGAAATACATAGATGTTTATATAAACATTTTACCATAATTACATACATAAAAAATATACTTGGTGTGAATGTCACTTACAAAAGCAGTTGACAAGGCCAAAGTGCACTCGGTAGCTGGCAGTCATTTTATGGCTACAGTCCTAAAGCAGATTTACTTAGATGACGTCAGTGGCTTCAAGCCAGTTTTTTCCTTTTGGTGGCACTCACCATTCGCCTCTTGAAACCTTCACTAAACTGCAGTGCAGCAGACCATAATAAAATATTCCCTTTGTGACACAGATTACCTCAGGGCACCGAGGCCTCGATAACAAAGGCAAACCCCTTTACTTACCTGACTACAGCTCATGAAGGAACGGATAGTTTTGCCGTGGTTCTTCAGAACCAAGAATCCCTCCACACCAAGCTACACAATGCTGCACTAAAATCACTGCTACACAAAGAAGCCTGACTGAAAAAAATCTCACTTGTTTTCTCCATTTTCTTTTCGAGTCCTAAAGAAAGGATTTTCTGCTGACACTCGCAAAAGATAGTTTACTTGCGAACTGATGTATTCGATCAGTCACAATTACTATATACTTCCATTTCTAAATGATTTACCTCACAGACAAGCATCAATGCTTTACTGAAATCACCCATGGAGTCTGAGGCCTATTAAAATAATAATAAAAGTCTGTTCAGAACCGATAATGGTCTCATACATTTTCATCTATTGTTTTTACCAACTTTATAAGATAAAGATACTTAGAGAGCATTCCTTTCAAACCGTTTAAAAGTTCACATATTGCTAATATCCAGCATGTTTTGTATTTTTGTGTAATATTACTAATGGTATGAAAGGTATGTCAAGCAAATGTTTCAGTGTGGAACTGTATCTGTGCAAAAAACTTCAACAATAAGAATCCATTGCCCCTCTTATAACCCTCTGTTCCCCAGGATTAACTTTTTTACAAGACAAAAATTATTGGAAATGATAAATTCTGACAAACTGAAGGGCAGAAGCATTTTCTCCACTGGACTAAAATACTTCAGGATTTGTTTTTCAGCACCACCACAAATGGCTCATTACAATGACTTATATCTGATTAATTTTCACATACACTATGTAGGCACTCCTAAAATATGAATATGAGCCTTCGCAATCAGATGAAGAACAATGTGAAATATGAGTATCTCACTTCAAGCAAGAAGCCATAAAGGCATTCTACCCAGATAAAACTGATCACAAATTTATTTATGCTGAATGTCGAAATGCTATTCTGTAAACTGACATACCCAAGCTAGAGATTCCTGTAAATCTTTAAAGGTTAACTGAAAAATCAAATATATAAAACCTGCTCAGGAATAACTTGCTTTCTGATAATGGATTTTCAATTGACAATGCTAGCTTCCCCCTGTATTACAACAAATCTTTTGATTTCTTTTTTTTTTACCCCCCAATATTTTGTTCAGAGGACTTTTGCTACCAGTTCCTTGAGCTAAACAGCTAAAAAGCTGACATGTGGCAGATGTCAGAACAATGTGTTATGACAACAACATGCCCAATGACAGACTGCAAACATGAACGATTCATGTAATCCTTCTGCAAAGGATATACTGCATACAGTAAAATTAAATACAATTATTCAAACTTGCATTTCAATTTAAATTGTTTTTTTTTTTAGAATTCCACTAACACAGCAGTAGTTCTAAAGCAGTTACGTATGCATTATTGTGAGTTATTAAATCAGAAATATTAACCACACATCATCAGTAGCCGATACCTACAACGCATTCAAGGTATTTTTCCAGATCTTTCACAAAGGAAAAACACACGCATTGCAAAGTCAGAAGACTTTTCCTAGCTACATTATTTTTTCTCCATTTAATAACATGAAAGCTGAAGTAAATGTATTAAAGAGAACCACTTCAGACAGCTAGATTTTACATCATTTCCAAATGGAACCACAAAAAAAGAAAAACTTGCAATGGAAGAGTTAATGTAGCTTCTGTCCACAAAATGGAAATTTCAAGTGCATGAAGATTAATTTTTTTGGCTGCTCTGTAGTTAATATTTTATTTGGCATACGTAGGTGGAAGTGCTTGTATCATTTATACTGCAGCATTAATGCTATTGGCTAGCACGCCATTTAGACTCCATTACTGAAGGATATGTATTTAATCAGAAAATAAACCTTTTTTACAAAATAGCATGCTTTAAGCATGTGTTCAATTATATAAATGGTCAGGCTATGCTTAAGAACTCACTGGTTGTGTCAAAAACTATTTGCACATGACTTCTGATTTCTTCCACTTGTGTCCCCAAAACTGAAACATAAATATTTGTACTTGAGTAATTCAGCTTTTCCAATGCACTTATATAACTTCTGTTGTATTAAAAGATCTCTTATATTTCTAAAGTCGCAAACCATACCACAGCACTCAAAGTGGACTCCAGAAATAATTAAAGCAAGCCTGTACACATACAAATGTTTACCATTTTATGGAAAATGAAATGGAAAGCCCAGAAACTTAAAATAACTAAAGATTCCTGTGTAGGAAAAAGAAACAGTTACATCCCCTGCAGAAATAAGCTAAAACAGTTGGTGACTCAAATATGAAGCATATTAAAATGCTATTGATAAGCTAAATTAACAGATAGCTTATCTGAAGCATACACTAGCCATATGGTGCCACAACCACTACAGCCTGTTGCTGGCATAACAATAGGCTGTTCCAGACAGTGGAAAGCACTGTTTGACAAATGGTCGTTAGCATGAATTTTCAGAGCAGAGTGTGCAAGAGTAAATGCATTATGCGTATTTGCATTTTTTTTCTACAGGTGCATAAAAGACCAAACCAGATGTCAACTTCAGCACTGCCCTGTTGGGCCTCCGTGATTGTACAGCACTGCACATTCTGCCACAACTATGGCTAGGACAATTATCTTCTGCCCCCCCTTCCTGCATGGCCCACCCCCACCAGTTCACCACCAAGCCAACAGCGAGCCCTCTTAAAACACCTGGTTTCTTTTCACTTTGCCTCTGTAGAAATGTATTCTACTCTTTGTGTCAGCAGTCACTTTGGTCTTTCCGTTCAAACATGCACCATACGATGAGAATTTATTCCAGTTTGGGTTGGTATCTTTATTTCCCCAAGTCGCATGATTTTGAATTCAAGGAAATGGATCTGTACTAAAACGCATTCATGGACAAAAATGTTGAATAAAACTGTATGCAAGCAAGAAATGGGAGAATTGGACCCTTTCAACACGTTTTTTTTAAAGGTGTGCAAAAATTGATCTTGCACCATTTCATTTTCAACTTTCAATTAAAACAGTATTTTCTAAATGACCATAATTAAACATTTATCTTGTATGTATGCTTACCTTGCTTCACAAAATTGACCATTACTCGACACCTTACAGAACAAAAGGCATAGTGCATATGAAAAACTGCTAATGTACTGAACTATGAAAACCATCAAATATATGAATTATGTTTCTCATTCTATATTTTGTGAAAAAACAGAGTATAAGTGTAACATACAGGGTTTTATTTGATTTTTTGCAATTCACGTCTACAAAAAATTCACAACTAAATCATCCAATTTTAACTGCAGCTCCTGTTACCGTTTTCAGTCACATTCTGAATTGCAGGTCACAGTGACCCTGCTGCAGAACTCGTATCCATAGCACAAACCTGTATTAACCTTCACATTGAAAACTTCAATGACCCTTAAACAAATATTTTCCTCAGTGGAATGGGGATTTTCTTACACCAGTCTCCAGAGACTGAAAAGGATCCATCTTCCTTTACTTAAATAATCCGTGAAGGTTAACCTTGTAAAACAACAAAAACATAAGTATTTCCTATCAAATATGATGGTTTAAGAATGTGAACAACTATCGCAGCTTTATTCCAGTGTAGCATCATTGTACTGTTACATCCAAGATAAAAATCAAATCATATTTGCATGTCAAAGATTTCATTTGAATGCTTTCCAAATTCAAAGGCTGCAGCAAATTATTTTAATTAAAACCTGTGCACATAAAAATATATCTGTTCCTGTATTTAGAAAACAAACCATGCCAACATATATAAATTCAGTATGTTCACACATAATTAACATTTCCCAATACTGGCTTACAAATCTTTGAGAAGTGCCATCTAGAACTGCCTTTTATTTTCATTGGTTTATGGTCCACAGCAAAAACTTAATATCAATTAAATTCATCTATGACTATTTACGTAATTAAAATGATACTTTTAGTATGAACTCATCTTCAACAACAGCGATTGAGGAGGAAAAAGTACATTCTCTTTCTAGAGCTGAGATTTTTAATAAATGTTCATTAAGGGTCGACAATCACTGTAGCAAGCAAAAGATTAGGTAAAAAGATGTATACTTTAACTCACGTTTTGTGCTGGTTCCCATTTCTCTAACAGTGTGAGGACAGGCTTCTTAAACTAAAACTACTAACCTCAGAAACACTTATTTGTATACAACCAGATCATTTCAAGATAACACATTAAAAAACAAAAAATGCTCAATTTAATAAAGCACATCAAGTGTACTGTTCACTATGTTACTACAATGTAAAAAAATTAATTATGATTCAACCTGTGAAATGCCCTTTTGCTTTTGTGTTGTGTCTTTTAATACTATGCACTACATTATATACATAGAAAAGTCGATAACCACACTCTCAAGCCTGTGGGAGACAATGTTCTATTCTTCCACTGGTAAATGTAATGCAGGCTGATGTCCAACAGGTCCAGTAGTTGCATAAGCTGAAACAAAGCAACTATTGCTATCCTTGGTATTTTCTCTCAGCAAACAGATTTACTCCTCACCATCCTGTTTTGTCAAGGGTTAAGTCTGCTAGAAGTCAATCTGTTTACAGTAGCAAATTGTCCTAGTTAGAGACGTCAAGAAATAACTACAGATAAAACAATACAATGCTTGTCTTATTTCATTTTACACCTTTTAAAGAAAAACAACTACAAGAAAGAATTACCCAAATCAAACAGTACAAGCTGCTTGCAAAAAAAATCTACTGAGGGAGGATAAAAGGATGAACACCTACTAAATTTCCAAGATTTTTTTTTTAATCCAGAATTGCTGCTGGGGGTCAAATACATTTTAAATCTTATTTCAAATAGACTATTCTATTTAGACTTTTCAGGATATTTGATCATTTCTGCTTGGTTACCTCTATAGCATCCATGTACATAATAAAGCAGCCCTTTGGAAATTTTAACCTATTTACATAGGCAGGTGTTTAAGTGGAAGCAAACCAGGCCAGATCAATATAAATCGTAATAAAATGAGTAAAACAGAAGAGAGTCATGACTATTCTTTAACAGAAAACTAAAACTAAAAAGCCCAATAAGAAACCTTTAAACCTCCAGATTATATAGATTTTGATCTTAATACCGTTTGGCGTATTTGAATTGGACAGAAAACAATCACAGTTTAGGTTGTTAATTTCAAAGCGCTGGTTAAAGCTCTGAAATAGTTAACGACGTTTAACTTTTTCTAAATAATAACACACACCACCAAAACTGTACTATGTCCACGATCAAAACGGCAAAAGAACTATATATTTAAAAAACGTGTGAATTTTACTGCGTTTATTTTTCTAAAACCTATTTCACCAGCTCTATCAACTTTACCGTTGTTAACCAAAAACGCTAAAATTCTTTGGAAATATTCGCAACACCATCACTACCGGGAAGTCAAAACTCTTAAGTCCAGGCCTTGTCGGGATGTTTATTTTTTGCAATTTTGTTTTCCCCAAAATAAACATTTCAAGACGCACCTACACTGTTGCCACGTGGTAAATCAAACATAACTAAAATAAGTTATCTTTAATCCAGACAGCAAAGCAACGGAACTTGAAAATAAAACAATATTACTATTTATTTTTTAAACAATTGCAAACAGAGGCCTTCAGTGGATACAATGCTTCCGAATGGCAAAAAGACTTTTTTGAAATGTATTAAAATCTGAACTTCGTAGTAATTTTCCACTGATCTTTATCTGTCTGAGAAGAAAACTACAACTAACAAAGAGCCGTGGATGACCATGAATTATTGTACAACAAAAACTTAAATAATAGTGAGTAAAAGTTCCTTCTTAATAACATCAGAAATCCTTTAGAAAAATAACTCGGGGAACTTTCAATCTTTACAGTTTCAGATCATTAAGTTTTAATTATTGACAGAATCACAGAAGGCTACTTTTGTTCAAGACCTCCCCAGCTGCCGTCGTTCCCAATAAATTATTTACAAAGCCTCCCACCAAAAATGGACTTTCTCCTGCTCTCATCAACAGTACATTACATCGCTCGTTAAAGTTAATAAAATAGAGTCGACGGATTTTTTTCCCCCCTCGTACGGTTTATTTTGTTTGTTGTTGTTGCTTTTTATGATCACAGCGGCTCGTTTCATCCACACATACTACACACAACTTTTTTTTTTCGATTTCTCTTAAAATTCCCCCATCTTAAGCCGAACAACGGCTTATCGTTTTCCCCCAAGACATTCCCTTTGCGACACGTCCCTTCCACAAGCTCTTCGGCAACAAGTAGTCCATAACCTGCCGCAAGTTTACCATTCGGATCGAGTGTTAATGGAATGCAAAGAATTCATTAAAAGGATATAAAACGAAAGGGTAAATCGAAGAAAATACTTAATACTTACAGTTGATTAAACGACAAAGAAGGAAAAACGCGGGGGTTATCCTAAAGCTGCAACGAGCCTCCTTGGAATACAATGTTTTTGCGGAGTTCTGAAAATGTTCCACTTCAATCCGCAACTCCCAGCTGAAGCGACTCTGGAGAACAAAACAGCAACAATCTGATCCTTCATCGCGTACAAATGTCGATTTAAACGCCACATTTTCGACAGAACTTGTCGCAAAGCCCCGCTGCGGACTCTCTCCGGTTGGTGATCGGGAGTTATCGCAGCCCCAGCGTGCGTAAGGTCGGGCTTCTTTACAAAAAAATGTAAAAAATGTCAGATTTTCGTGCTATGTCAGGCTACAACGCAGTGAGTCAGTGGACAAAGTGAAAGCACCCTGTTGCAAGAGCAGCGAGAAACAATGTAAAAGCCCAGCATACAGATCAACAAACCACTTTCAGCCCTCGCTACTAGTTACCAGTGATGCTTAATACGGTTTTTATTATTTGAATCTAATGCATTTTAGTCGAAAGGTACAACTTTATTACCAAACTACCCAGCTCCAACCATTTTGCATACCATTAAATGCAAACTTACCTCAAAACACCACTCTCTGCTAGTGTTATTTGATTTTAATTTCGGCCTCTCTTTTTTTTTCTCTCTCTCTCTCTCTTGTATGTGCTGTTTAAATCTTTGTAAACTGTGTAAAGTTATTCTCGTGTTTCTGGGCCGGCCGGGTTTTGTGTACGTGAATCGGCGGCGCACCGACAGGGATGCGAAGAATGCTCGGAATGAGAAGAGGAATGAAATGAACGCGAAGACCGAGCTCGCACCAGGGCGGAGCGAGGGTGGCGTCATCCCGAACCCCGTCGCCAGCCGGGGTAGGAGGGACCAGCGCCGAAAGGATGACCTCACGAGAGACGCCGCTTTCAAACTCCACACACACACAAACCAAAAAAAAAGGAAAGGAAAGGGAGGGAGGGAACTTTCAAATGGACGTCACCAGTGACCCCCCCTCCCCATTACCAGACTCAAATCAAAGGGGGCGATCGATAATGTCAGTACCCTTTAAGTGAGTGCCAATTTAAGATTTTTGGTGCGGAAAGGAATGGGAGGATGAGGGCAAGGGAATACATTTCTTAGTATCTCATCGCCATCCGCGCAGACGTTCATTCAAGTTAAAAGAAGAGTATCGTACGTTTCTCTTTTAGAAAAGAGCTGCAGCTGGGTAAATCGCGCTAGTTCTGAACTTTACCGCGTCTAGCTTTAGCCTCTGCCTCTGCTTTATCATTTGTAATGTATAGTCTTCAAATAAAATTACTAATTTATGAACCCTTTTTGCACTCATGCTGGCTTTTTCTTCCTCCTTGATTGATTAAGGTTAAGGGGAAGCGTGTCGTCGTGTTACAAATTTAATTGTTTACTTTTTCCACCATATTTTAACAAAAGGATGATGGAGACCGCATTTATCAAAATTAAATACCTCGAGAAGTGTCTAGTTAAGAATGGTTATTAGTTGAAGTACGATGAATTACAGAATTTGTAAATGTTGTGTTTTAAGCTATTTACTGTTAACTAGAACTTGTGCATTAAAAACAGACACTATTTTTCAAGTGAATTCAGATTTGCTCATTTTAAGACTGTCTGAAAATTAGCCAGAGTTCATGAGGAAGAAGGTACAGCAATTCAATCAACCCTTCACATCTGTGAGGACTGCATAGTGACTACCACACAACATTAGTATTGTATTTTGTTAAACTGGTCTAACCAGCTGTGAACATTGCAAAATGTGGTTAAACAGGAACTTATGCATGATTTTTAACGAAATAATAGACGCCTCCTGTGTACATTCTTGATGAAGTCACTGCCGCATAATGCAAAACGTAAAGAAGCTTTTTAAATGACCAACGTTTTCCTCTAGCTTCACGTCTTACATGCTGATTTTACTACTGAGTCGTTCTGTTGTTATTTCTGTTAGGATCAGTAGCCATCTATGATCTACAGATGCTTCATCCTACAGAGGGTCACGAGCTACAGGCAGTGTGTCGAAGTCTGTTCGATTCTTCCCAATAAAATCAGCATTTGAAAAGAATTTCCAGAAGTGAATAAGAGTAATTAACAAGGGATGAGTGTCCGTAAAAGGAACACGACATATTGTTTTACAGGATCTTGAGATCACTTCGCCCGGAGAGTGACCTTTGAGCAACACACATCTGGGAGAGCTTGCCAGTGGTCCGAGTAATGGCAAGTGAGGGGAATTGGACACAAGGCAAAAACAAGGATATGTATCAAATAATGGGAAAATAGGGCAATGCAAATGATTAAAAGGAAAATGGAATTTGAATAAAACAAACGACGAGACCAACTGTTCTCATGTTTCGTGAACAGTCCTGGTGCTGTGCTGTTTCACCCTGGTGCAGCTGAGGAAACATGCTGCTACATGACAGGACTGAAAAAGATCCAGAAACGATATATCAAAATTTGGTGGGAGGCAATTGCAAAACCTTGAATTCCAAGTTAGCGACCAGAGGGCATGTGTTTAGATCCTACATAATGCCTTGGTAAGGATTTGTAGTAGTTAACTTGCCCGGTCGTGTCTAAGCAAGCCGTCTTTCAAGAGCCTTTTTTTTTACACTGTTGTCTTTAGGTATAGAAGTCCATAAAACCCAACAGCTTATTTTTTTTAAAAAATCCATCAGCAGTTGTCATGTCTGTGGGCATGTTATTTGTGAGGACACAGAAATGGAGCAACCGCATGGGATGGTGTTGGAGAAACTCACAAATCTGCATCTTGTGAAGTGGCAACTGCACTCCAGGAGCCAAAACACAGATCCAGACTTCTGTTTCTGCCAGACTAACTGCTTGAGCACATCCTTCCCAAGAATCTTTGTGCAAAAAAAACTTGAGAGGAAAAAGAAGTGTTTCGTTTTTTTACAAGGAATTCGTGAACTTTTTTAAAAGTAAGTGGAGCCGTGGCAGCTCAGACGGCAAGGGTGCCTAGCTCCTGACGGGAAGGTCCTGGGTTCAATCCCAGGTAGGGGCAAGTAATGGAGCTTGCTCTAATTCCTTCCAGAGAGCTTCCAGATCCAATCAGCCTGCTTTCCAAATGAGTACTGGGCGTTAATCCTTCTAGGAGAAATAGACTGGCTGGAGTGTGATGCTGATCACCTCCAGTGTTGGATGGTTGAGAAAAATGGTGGCCCTCACCCCCCATTCTCCCCTGGGCCTTAATAGCCTGAAAAGAGGACCTAACCTGCCTACCATTTAAAGTAGGTATACACTGTTCACAGATATACTGCTTTAATAAATAGATGAAAGATTTTCTAAAATGATAGTAACACTGAATCAGTTTTGATTTGTGCAAATATAGACATATATTGCAGTTCCAAATTTAGAGTGGTATTTTATATTGCTTTTCCTAGAGCCAGTATAAATATGTCTTATTAGGTTTATTATAAGGTTTAAATGTACATGTGCTGCATAATGTATATAAAAACAAACATTTGTAAATCTTTCTGAGATACCAGCACTAGTTGTCCTCAGATTGACAGAGCTGTGTTGGATAAGAGTGGTAAAGCTAAGAAAGAAAACAGGCAAAACAAAAAAACAGGTCACTAAACGTGTTGGGAAAAACAGCTTAACAGAAAGTGGCATCTACAGTATAATACAATCTTGCAGTGACGAGAGAAGTTTAAGTCCTTGTAATGTAAGTGAAGTCCCATTATCACTGCATTTCATGCTGCGTAGGACCCGTTTTTCATTTCGTGTAGCAGCTTGGCAACAACATTGAAAACCTCTGCCAAACATTCAAGCCTCAGTAACCCAATTTCTCCCTTGATTTGTCTCTCAACTAATAAAAAGGCCTGCTAATTACAAAGATGCTTTCTAACATTACTTAATCTTGATTTTCCTTTGTTCTCTTGGGCGGTGGTGTTCCAGGGCAGTACCATTAAATATCAAAAGGTATGTTTATTTATGCAAAAACCAAGGGTATGGGAGAGCTCTCCTGCCTTTTGGTTCCTGTGGATGAGGCGTTAGGGAGGCAAAACATTGGTAGTGAGGTGGTAAACTGGGACCTTTATTTGAGTCTGCAGGTCACTTATTGAAACAGTTGCACAAGCTCTTGGTTAAACATTACCATTGTGTAACCAGGAAGCATAACCATAGATACCTGCCAGTATCGAAACTGATTCATAACCTTACACTCAAAGCATGTTCATGAGGCAAGGTTTATGAAGGGGCACAGTGCTATCACAGTAACAAGGAGGTGATTCTGACGGCAGCATGCATTTAAAAAATGATGAGCATCTGAACATTTTTAAATTGCTTTTCATATGGTCAAGGTGATCCCAAATATTTCTCGTGGAGGCTTCAGCACACAAAATCTTTAGAAAATACATAAATACCCAAGAACAGCATTCATAAGTATTCTGTGCAGCCCTTGACAAAATTAATTTAGATATCCAATACCAAGCATCATTTTTATAAAGGAACAGGCCTCTGTTTTCTTAGAAGTTTCATAAATTAATTTCCCATTGTATTCAGTTTAAATTATAAATCTGTGGTTGTGTGAATATTTGGGGATTTGAAGATTCTCAGCAACTGTACAGTTTCAAACACAAACCTTCTAGAGAGTGTGTGTGTGTGTGCTCATGTGGGTGTGAAAGGGAACAGGCAGATCAGGTTTGTCAACAAATTTGGAACAGACAGCCCCTCATACACAAGATAAGCACACAGTTTAAACCAGGGGTGTAAAAGTCCATTTCACAAGGGTCTCATGATCTTTTGTGGGCACTTTATTCCCATTTGAGCTCTTAATCACTGGATTGATTAGGTGATTGAGAAATTACTTTACAAAATAAATTTAACCTTTAAAAAAAAACTGAGACAGTTTAAACAATATGCTTCATTGAAGGCACATTTACAATTAAATGATTTTGAGGCCAGCAGAGAACCATTAAACCTGTCTAGCTACTCAAATAATTAAGTGAAGTGCCTGAGAGTCTAGGTGGGAACAGAGTCTCTACAGCGAATTAGCCTTCTAAGAAGTGAGTTTGATTTACACTTGTTTTAAACAATGCTAAGAAGCTCCAGATTTCCCCTGCTGTAGGTACTGATCAAATAAGTAGTTCAAGTAGGTAGGTGCGTCAGCATGCGTAGGCTGCAAACGAACAAGTAAAGGTTTATTCCGTGCTGAAAAGAGAAGAAACACAACATTTCGGCTGTGGAGCCTTTTTCGGGTGTCAAATAAGGATGGCCATTTAAACTGAACCACAGTCGTTATGAGAGCTGATCATTTGAACTCTGATTTACCACAACTCCGATGTGTGCCAAGAATCTACAGAATCAATGTAATAATGCAGTAAGGGGGCAGATGTTGTCAGTTTTACTGCAAAATGCTTTGACAAACAAATGCAGCACCTGAAATAAAAATGCATTATTATCAAATATAACAGCAAGAATCACAATCTTTACAATGTATGACCAGTACACATAATACAGGATTCTGTAATGAAAGCAGTCTTTTAAACTACAAAATATAACAACCTACAATACACCAACAGATGATTGAATACATATCTGTTTATCAAGCACAGGAAACTAACTGGGTTACAGGATAGCCTGGCCTCTCCCATCTATTTTGGACAGGAAAGTAACACTGATTTCATATGTAGAAAGTGGGAATATTTCTGGGTTGAAGGAAAGGTGGTGGTGATTTAGCAACATAGTTTAGAACCCTTGCACAAGGAAAGTAAATATGAATTCCACATTATGACACCTGATAATACTTCATTTTTTGGAGTGAATACTTTTTAAGTAATATATTTTCTTGGTCCATTTGCAGTTTTTGTTTCTGTGAACAGAAACTATGTTGCTATATTCCAAGTGTTTGGTTTGGTTACCAGCTGAAAGAGCTGCATTTCATTGTTAGTGATGAACTCCTTTTACTTTACCATTTAGAAATTCCCTGGAGGCCATAGCTTCTTCACCAGGTTTAAGCTAGCAATTTAAGCTCCTTGCCCACCCAGCTCTGGCCATGTGTTGATTGAAAAGATCTGTTAACACCTGTAACAGTTTTATGATGATTTGGGTGAGGTGGACCTTTCTGGAATGTAAATTTGTAACCACAAACCCATAATCCCCACTCACTTCACACACCTAGAATATTATTTTGTAAATCACTGTATAAAAGCAATCCAGTTTTGGCCAAAGCCAATTTAACTTCAACTAAATTAAAATTTTATTCTAAAATGGAAGTGATAGTGCTCTCCTTACACAATGATACCTTTACCTTCACAAGCTAATATCTGCAATAAAATGTATTAACAATGTTCCTTATCAAGATATTATTATACTATGTTAGTTCAGATGCTATTATACTAGATTTTGACAAATTATGTCTCCGCTTTTGTTTCAATAGCCATATTCTAAAACAATCTTATTTTATTCTTGTTTTGAAATGGTCATTTCAAAAGCTGTAACAAATTACCACTAAGTAAAATAATCTTAATAATGTTCATTCTAAACCTTCAGGTAGTAACAGGTGCAGTTGAGAGACCAAGAATGAATGAATGATGCACTGAAATTGAATGCAAAGGTCTGGAAACTAAAAATAAAATCCTGCTTATGAAAAGTGAATATACAGACAGTGATATTGTATATGGTGGGCTCCAGTTATTAAGCACTGACAGTTTATCTCCTCCAAGGAAAAAATCTTAAATTACAAAGCTGCTAAGCCAGCAGTCATAACAGCTCACAGCTTGTAAACTGTTTACCCCCAAACAACCCTCCTCCAGTTTCAGATCCCATTTAGGGCTGTAGTGTCCTGCTTTTAAACTGTTTTACAGCTGGGTGGGGCTGCTGCACAAAGCAACAAGAGATGCCCTGGGGGTCATTCAGTTAAACACTAGTGAGCATGAAATCTGACACCTGACTATCTCGCCCAGCACTGCACTGAGCAGTGGGCTGCACTGCCTCCCTCAGGTGATGTGAAGACTGGAGTCATTTCACAATACATCAGTCCTTGCATGTCTGGCTGGTTTCCTTCTCTTTAATACTTTCACATTGTGCGTCAGCAGTGCCATGAAAATCGCCAAGTTCGAGATTGAACCATCAAGAAAACCTTCAAAGCTAATTGGCTCCACAGATGAAGTTGCTTAAAGTTTGCCAAGCAGCTCCACACGTTTAAAGGTGTCTATACTTAAAGGTGTACAAAATCTACAAAAAGATCATGACATTTTCCACCTACATAATCACTGCTTGGGAGTGTTTATCTTGGAAAGTTTTTTGAATTTGTAAAACATGAACTTAGACTTTTGCCATGAAGCTGAAAGATTGAAAGTCAGTTTGCAGGAAGGGATACCAGAACACCCCAAAGGCAAGAGTTTGATGGAGGGAAGAAGATTAATTTACACTGAACCAAACCCTCAACAGAAATTTCCCACAGGGCCTTTACCAATTCACGGCCTTCTAATAATCCCCATCTATGAATTGACTTCATCACTCTGTCCTCCTCCCCACTGATAGCTGGTGTGTGGTCAGTGTACTGGTGCACTTTGTCTGCTGTCACATCATCTAGTTCGGGGCTACACATTGGTGATGGTGGAGGGGAGTCCCCCTTACCTGTAATGTGGAGTGTCCAGTGTTGCACCACACTATGTTGATTTAGGTTTTTGTATCCATGATTGTATCACATATACTGTACTACAATACTTTAAGAAATCAGGAATTTCAAGTCCATTAATCATTTAGTTCTTGAGTGCCTGATTGTTTACACGATTGTGCTAAATTCTTCTGTCAAGTGGTCTACCATCCCATTCACGGAATAGTCCTTTCTTGCACCCTGTATTACCTTGTTTTAGCTGTACTGCCAGCTGGGCCCTGTGGCCACCAGTGGAAATCTGCTGCCTGTAACTAATGAGCTTGCTGGCTTAGACGTTTTTATGCACTTTGTAACCGAAAGGTTGACTTCCACCGATTTCCATAGGTCTTTCCTAGGCTGAAGAGAAAAAAACAAAACAAAAATTCAACAAAAATTGTACAAAAATTCTAATTAAAACAATAAATCAAAAGGCATCACAAGTTCAGCTCTGTAACAATTTTCCTGCCAAATGATAAAGTGACTCTATGCTCACATAGAGTAAGAGATTTTTTGCAGCTACTGTATGTAATTAGATTGCTGGTAGTGAAGATCCCGGCAGAACTGAGCAGCTGATCTTTGCAGGCTAATAAAGAGCTGAGCTTTGCTCTTCCGTGTGCTGGCAGTGAAAAACTGGCAACCCCTTACTTTGCCTCATCACCTCACAGTGACCCTTGCTGTTCTGAGTCTGAATGGACAGTCAAGCTACTGTAGCTTCTGAGGGTAACTGGCCATTAGTGAGGGTGTGAAACCTCTAAAAATCTATACTCACATATAGATTTTTAGACAAGGTGAATAAAAGGTGATAACTCAGAATAATCGAGGATACAGTGCAATGTTCAGTTATATGTAATTTTAAGGGACACAAATAAACCTCTACAAGCAAATAACATAGTACTAAACACTGACATAACCCATGATAATTAAGTTATAAATGACAAATATCGTACTTCAGTTAATAACCATCCAATTCATCAGTAATAACTGATCACTTCACATAAGGATATTGGTTCTGTATTAATATTCTCTTTATAAATTGCATGTTACAAGGGATTCATGCTTGAATACACACGTTCTGTAGTGTTACCCAATATTCTCCTACTTCACATTTAGAAAGGTACATCTCGAAACCTGAATTGTTAGGGCATGTTGAATCTCGCATCATGGATACGACTGAATGGTGTTCTTGTTCTTCATCTTGTGTCCTTATGAGAAAGAGAGTTTTTTTTCCCCAAGCATGCACAAGCAATGGCTCTTTCCACTGCAATAATGGGAGTTAACCTTTGTACGGATCCCCCCAAGAAACTGGCAAGTGAGCAGGTGTTTCATGGGCTGACGGATGGCAGGTAAGGAATACACTTCCATATACAATACATTCATTAGTGTTTTAAAACAATACTCATAACAGTCAGGATACAGAGTCATGGTTTCTTTGACACTGTGTCTTAACCTTTTATGAGCATTTAAAACACAGGGATAGAAGATTAAGTGACCAATAATTTCTGCTTTATTTACCGCAAGGTGACAGCTGCCTGTTTTTATCCACTATCTGCATGCAGCATATTCAGATACATCTTGAGTTTTCCATCAAATGACTAATCTGACCCCATACTAAATATTTTGCAACATGGCAGACATATACTGTAATTGAAAATGTTGCAACCTGGAAATAAAAAAGTTTCAGCTCCTTATTGCTTCTTATCACCATGAATGAACCACATTCTATGTGAAGGTTGCGAAGTGTTCAGCAAATTAGAAGACTGCTGTTTTCTTCAAGAGGTACAAAATCAGCTCATATTTAGTACTTGTAAATTGCCAATGAAATGTGCCTTCTGTGCAGGGTTTAAATTTAAAACACCTGCATCCGGTTAAATATATACAATAACCGGACAGACCACAATATGGATTATGTTCAATTCATTTGATAAATGAAAACCTGCTTGCTGCCCTAATTTAATAACCTAATAACATAATATTTTTTAAAGTACCCTTGCAGACATTTAATGCTATTTTAACTTTATCTTGCAAGTCATTTGCCACTGAGTGAATTATACAGAACCTAATCAAAATGTAATAGTGTGTAATTAATTTTAGCTAGATTTGATAAAGGTTCAGCATTTGCAAATGGATGTTTAATGTGTCACCGGTTGCCATCTAGTGCTCATCCAGAAGTACTGTTTTTGTTGTTTGCAGTTTGTAAACTGAACTGCATAGCTACTGTACGTTAAGGGATCGCAGTGTAACAATTTCTTTTCCAAAGAGTACGACAGGTCGGAGGAACATTTGTCTTACTTTAAATGCCATTCAGGGTAACTAGAGTAATATTTCTTTAAACTGTTGGTAATGTAAAGAAAGAGAAGGAAAAATAAACTATATATAGTGTTAATATACAGTATATAGGTATAAACAAGAAGCATTATTTTAAGAACACTTGATAACAGATGCAGGACTTTTTTATCCTACCCTGTACCAAATGCTGTTGTTTAAAAATATTGTGTACTATTAAAAAAAGAAAACAAACCTTACCATCCCTGGATGTCTATGACCAGTCTATGTGTAATTTATTTAGACAATAAAAGAGTAATTTTAGAGGACCTTCGAAGACATGAAAGCTAGAATGGTAATTATAATCCATTCTTTTGGAATTCCTATGAAAGAAGACGAACCACTGGACCCAATGGAAAAACACATCAGCATGATCATAAGAAAAGCACAAACATGTGGGGTTTTGTTTCCTCAAGCGGAATGGGTGAACTTAATACAATAAGAGGTGTCATGAATAAGTATGATTCAAAGCATATTTTCATAATATTGCAAAGGTCTAGATGTGTAACTAGCTCTGTTGCTTTATCAAAACACACTTTAAAAGAACCGGAATATTTTTTTTTGCCAAAGCACTCAATACAGAAGGTATGTTGAATTAACATAATAAGCCTTTCAAATCTGCACAGAAGGCCATATATTTAAGTGCCTTTTTAAAAAAAGATCTGTCTGAAAGAAGCATTGGATGTTTTTAAATATTGTCACTCAGAAAATAAATGGTTTTATTTTACTTACCCTCTTGATGGTTAGAATATTGTTTCATCAAAGAAATTAGAGTGTGGTATAACTGGAGAGTGGCACAGGATTGTTTCCTTGTGTTGTCTGAAAGATGTCCTATAGAATAATGTTTTTAATTGCTCCTTAGTCATATGTTATTAAGAACCCTGAATGGCATTTACTAGAAAAACAAAGACTGGGGGAGACCATTACTATTGTCATATAGTAGAGGTATTGAACCTAGACAACACAAGGATAGCACCAACCTGCTTAAGAACCACAAGGAGTTCACTTCTCTTTGGTATATAGAACTATGTGTTCCTTTAAATAATATTGTTGGATCTTTTGAGTTCTCCTATTGTTACATGATGATAAAATCCTAATAACCTATAATAATCAGCTTGTTCATGGAAAAAATAGTCATTAATCATGCACAGGTCTTACACGTTTATCAATTGCCTGCTCAAAATATCCAGTTGTCACCAAAGAGGATTCAGTGAAAGTAATGTATCTGGGTTTGGACACATTGGATTAACATTCACTTGAGTATTCATTAGCGTCATCGATTGCTCAAGACGTTCACTTTCTGAAAAAGCTTGGTGATGATCCAGAAAAGGTGAGAAAGCTTTAATGAATATTATGTTGCTTAGGTAGTTGGTGATTTTTTTTAAAGTGCTGTTTATTTTAGTTAATGCCAAAATATCTTTATATCAAATCTCTTTAAGCAAGATTTTATATTTTATATATAGAAGATACAAACTTAGCAGGAGTTTTGCCTTTTGAAACAGTAGATAAAAAAGAAAAAGTTGTAATGTAGTTATAGGTTATAACGTATGTTCTTTCTGTGCAGGAATAAAGTAATTAAATCTGAAATAGAACATATGGGCATGCTCTATGTGAGATATAAATCCAAGAACCTTCCATGGTTAGCTAGCCTGAATGAATCTGAGTCACTCTTGCCTCTTTTCATTTTTCAAATGCACAAACTGGAGAAACCGGAGAAGAGAGAAGCTCATAAAGGGAACTTAAAGACTGAAAGAATTGAAATAGCTTTTCTGCTTTTTGCGTTTCAATCTGTAGCTTTCCAACATTCCAACCTCCTAAATATTTGATTGACATATTTGGTGATATATTTCTGGCTAGTCTAATTCAGTTAATTTACAGAGGCCTGTAGTGCCAAAAAGGGTCCGAATTTTGTAGAATTTCGTCAACATGTCCACTGGCAGTCAGCCCAAGCTCTACAAAACATGAGAAAGCTTTGGGAGCACAATTCAGGTGTGTACTGCAGTTCAGAGGTTCATGGAAATGATAGCCATTTTGTGATAAAAATTCATCCAGTTTTTCAACTGGAAGCTTGAAGGTTAAACAATATCACACTTTATCTCTTGGGCAAAGTGTCTATTTTCATCTTTGTCACAAAGAAAATTAATAACCACCCCCAAAGAACCTTACTCAATCTATATTATTTAATGTGATATAGTGATTCCTGAACTATGGATTTCTACTTCAGATGCGTGTTCATCTCAGAAAAAAAAATCCTAAATATGAATTTCTTTACATTTAAGTGTTAATCATTAAAACAAATAATCCGTACATAAATTACAGGATTTTTCTTTTCAGTGAGTCAGTAATCAAAGCTTTATATTTTGTACTGTTTTCAGGGATTATAAATAAGGTCTAAAGCTGGTTTCTTTTTGGTGAAGTATCGGTATGCATTTCTTTTTTCCAAAGCCCAATTTCCTCAATTGTATGAAACCAAGAAATAACAACTCCAGAAGAGAAATGTTTCCAGTAGAAGCTTTTGTTGAGTTTTTGATGTTAAAAATGTTTGCGTACTACACTCTTGTCTCTTTAATTTATATCGGTAATGCAGTGTTTGAAGTTACAGATGAATGCCCCCCTCCTTTGATGTTCTTTCCTATTCTTAGTAGCTTGTCAAAATCACATATTTAAAAGGAAAAAGGTGGATTACATGATAGAACTGAAAGATGGACACTGGATTTAGCAAAGGCTTCTTTTCAGTGGTATTGTTTACAGGCAGTGAAGAAGCCGGGTACAGATATTGCATACCACATATTGTGGTACATAGAGATGACTGCTTATCTTCATCAACATTCACCCCAATATCAAAGGAAAAACAACAATCTCACTGGGCTATTGTGGGATTGGATGGAATTTCAAATTCAAACATAAGAACACATGTATGGCAACAATAATACCTGAATTTCTGCTGTTTTTATGGGGTTTGAATCATATGAGATACTATGGACAAATCTACAAAAACCAGAAAGAAAAGGAATACATAAATTGACCATTTTTCTTTTCTAAAATAGTTTTAAATAATATAATATGATTTTCAATTATTACATTAATTATATTAATATATCTACTATTTTGTAGGAGGTGTGAATCCATGAACACAGTTTGTGCTCACCTACACTTCCCAATAAAAAGAAATCGGATGCAGATTGTGTGATGCGGATCACAATCTGAACAGAAAGTTCAAGAGCTCAAGAGAGGTGGTGGATACTGCAGACCTGCTATTCCTAATAAGAATTCATTTCATTTATATATCACTTTTCATACCAAAGGATCCCAAACCACTCCACATCATTGAGGGAACCTACTTAATCCACCTAGGATTAGGGACAGCACCTGCCTACGTGAAATATGACATTATATCAAGCCAGCAGCCATATCAACTGGCAGCCCACTGAAGCTAAGCAGGTGTGAGCCTGGTCAGTACCTGGATGGGAGACCTCCTGGGAAAAACTAAGGTTGCTGCTGGAAGAGGTGTTAGTGGGGCCAGCAGGGGGTGCTCACCCTGTGGTCCATGTGGGTCCTAATGCCCCAGTATAGTGATGGGGACACTATACTATAAACAGGCGCCATCCTTCGGATGAGATGTAAAACCGAGGTCCTGACTCTCATTAAAATGTGGTCATTAAAAATCCCAGGGGTGTAGGGGTGTAACCCCGGCGTCCTGGCCAAATTTCCCATTTGGCCCTTACCAATCATGGCCTCCTAATAATCCCCATCTATGAATTGGCTTCATTACTCTCTGCTCTCCTCCCCACTGATAGCTGATGTGTGGTGAGTGTTCTGGCGCACTATGGCTGCCGTTGCATCATCCAGGTGGATGCTGCACACTGGTGGTGGTGGAGGAGAGTCCCCATTACCTGTAAAGCGCTTTGAGTGGAGTGTCCAGAAAAGCTCTATATAAATATAAGCAATTATTATTATTATTATGTGCCAGACGCCCCACTACAAAGCAGAACTTGTGAAGAGGAGATATACTACTTGAATCAATTTACGGGAGAAGTTCAGGGAAGCCCAAAGTGAAAATCAGCCTGAACACCACTACTCATACACAGATCGTCTTGGGATCCGGACCGGACCTGGACTTTGGTTCAACCTCTTATGCAAAGGAGAGAGAGAACTTTCTACAGAACATTGTCCCTGGTCTCCACAGTGGAGTATTTTGGAAATTCTGGTATGGAATGAAAACTGCCACCCACTAGTCCAGCAATTCTACTTACAGAAGAAACCTGGTTTTCCTTGGAGATATTGCGTCACATCAGCAATCAGTCCCAGATCCAGTCACATTCTTGCTTAGCTTTGAAATACAAAGTGGTGACACAGCTGTTGAATTTAAAAAATTTGTAGCAGATTTCATTAACTTAATAATGACAAGATAGTTCTTTAAGAGATGAATTTAGTACAGTTTACTAATAAATTCTGCTTTCTAATAAAGGGGGCCACAATTTAAAGTAAAGTATATACAGTATATTACAATTCAAACTATCTGCAAAATAGAGCCCATTTGGTTTCACACAAACAGAAACATGTACAGTACTTGTCTTACGTGGTCACCCTTCAGGAAGATTGAGGGACCTATTGTACTATGCTTCTGAAGCACACATGGTCTTCAAGACTATAGTTTGAGAATCAAAGAAGGCAACTTCTGCACATGAAGATCTACAGTATGTGTAATATACTCACCATTTTGTGTAATCAATGGAAAATATTTCTGTTAATCCTTGGAGACCCAAAACGAGTAGAACAGTATATAAACGTACAAGGTTCCCATTATAATACACCAGTACCATAAGCATATTTTATAAATATATTTTATTTAACTGAACAGTGTTTAAAACAAACTTAAATACATTTCATTTCTGTATATAAGCTCAACAAAGAAAAGATTTCCAGAAAGGAAACGGTGTGTACTTAATAGAAAGCATAAACATTTGGGGAGTGGAGTGTGGACCAAGAAGAATGCCAAGAAAAATATTGAATACACATTTATGTTTCTTTGGAATCTATAAACAATACAGAAAAACAAAACATACTTTGTACATTATTGCAGATACGAGCTTTTATAGTTATTAAAAAACATGCTGGGGCAAACTATAACAGAAACCGAGAAGCATATTAAAATAGCATTAAACCCTGTTTAAGCAGGAACAGTGATTTTCATGTCATTTTTGAAAGCCTCTCTGTAAAACAGGCAATGGACTTGGAAACACCAAAAATATTTGTACCAGCAGAGCTACATATCAAGTTGACCTCAACACTATTTCTTCTCTATCTTTCTCTCCATTTATGCACAGTTATACAGAAAATACTAACCAAAAATATAACAAAATATAAAATATAACAAAATTGTTAATTGCTCTTTCAAGGAAAAAAATACAACCAAGATACAAGGCTTTTTTCAACCAAAGAAACAATGAATAATAACTCATTAATACGGGGCAGTGTGAAAAAAACACAACACTTCAGTAAAGCAATTTCCTGAAAATCTAACTAATGCATTTTCCACATGCAACTGCAAATATCCAAAAATGATAACTTCATAAAACACTAAATCAAACCAAAGTTAATAAGTGGGCATGTTTAAAAAAAAGTGACAAATAATACATTACTTTAATATATGATATAAAATATTTTGACAATTAAATGGTTGTTAAAATGAAAGGTAAGATGTTAAGTGTGGTCATGTACCAGGTATTTAGTATTTGGAAATTAAAAGACAGTATTTTACATTGGTTGAAAATATGTTAAAGAGCAAATTTGAAATGTTTAAGACATCAATATCACCTAAAACCCAAAATAATGGTTTTAAGACGACACAGAGAACTGGATATTTTCAGTTTTCTGTTGGTAATTCTTAATACATTTCTTGATCAAGGAAAGACCCAAGAGCATGAAAAATATATCTTAAATTCACATCTTGACCATGACGTATGTAAGGGCTAGAAAGTAAATTCAATGTGTTTGTTAAGGATACTGAGTGAGCCTTTAGCCTTGATCTCCGTTTAAGAGAGAATTGCTTATTGTTAATCACTGAAACAAAATCGGTCAGTTTTCACATCTGTCAATACAATATTCTTCAACAAGTATGTCAATTAAAAGCCAAGGCAATCTAAAGGCTATGTGAAGCGTGATTCCATTCTAAAAGTAACCTTCAGATGACTTATGAGTGCATGGGCACTGCTAAAGCTTATGACAGTTATCAGAATAAATATTTATTACTGACCAAGTAGATGACAGTTTCTTTCACCACTTGTTTACATCAGGAATAATGATGATCATCCAGCTGCTCTTTAAAGCTTCTTAAAAACCAATCATATTAAAATGATCATACATATGATAAACACAGATAAAGCCACAGTATATGTGCCATTAACTTTTAGAAAGGGTCAGCAAACAAAACTGCTTAAGTAAAAGAAAATGCATAGTTCTCACACTGCATAAACAAGGGCAAAATGTAAACCTTGCAGGAAAGACACAACACAGCAGGTGTTAAAACAGTTCCTCTTTTAAATTGCACAATTCAACTCATTAGGGCTATTAAATCAGCTGATGAAATGTAGGGAATTAAAACATATGTTTGGTCTAAAAAGGCAAGTGTCTGTAAAGACATTCTGGAAAGCTCTGTGACTGTCCAACATCCTCTTTTGCACACAATCAGTTTCTAACACCGGGCATGAGTTTTGAAAAATGTGTTGAAATTAAAAAGCACCAAGATGGTAAGTAGAAATATTTTACAAAATGTAATGAGTTTATATTTATATTTATTGGCAAATAGCCCCACCTTTCTTCCTGTTTTGTAAAATGAACAATAACTCCTGCCCTCAATGCTTACAGAGAATGCACTTCCTAATAAGAAGGACCCATTTGAAGTCATCACTCCAAGTTTAGTATAATATACATAATATACGGGGAATGAGCAAGAAATGCTAGAGTAATTTCAGGATAATGGTGGCTCTTTCCTTTTCAGGATACCTTAACCCAGATTCTCAATAACACAGGTGTTCTTTTCTGTAATTTTCGCTATCCTAGGAAGCTTATATGAAGACACTGAAAGCTCTTAATCCTGAAGGTTTAGTGATAATAGCTTTCCAGATAATGCAGCTGAACAATGGGCTGAAAGGTATTGTTACAACCCACTTAAGTGAACACACTTACAAAGACTTAATAGAAATAGCGAAAAATGTCACAAATACTGTACTATTTTTCATGATTCGTCATGTCTGCTATTGTGCAGAAGGCAGAATATAGGTCTACTGTAAGCCAGTCTTCTACATTTTAACATTACTAGGTAAAGCACAACAGTCCTCTAACAAACAGTATGACTTAGTTCTGGATATCTCCTCTGTTAAATTATACAATTCAAAAGCAGGGAACATCGATAATAAATGGAATCTTAAGAAATAACAACCCTGTCGATTTTGGCACTACTGACAACATTACATTCGTTTGAAAACACAGCTTCCCTCGTTGTACAGCATTAGTTCAAATGCTAAACCTGAAGAAACAAAAGACAGGTTTGGTTCTTCTCACCTACAGTATATGTGGTACAGAAACAAAGTCATATTTCTACCAAATGCTTTATGTGGAATTCATAGTTGACAAAAATGAATTAATGGATCACTGTTATTTTACCTTTATTTAAAAAGAAAATTTGACCTGTGAATTTATAGCCAGCCAATAAACAGGCTAGAGGTCTCAATTTATGTCACATTTAAACTGATACTCAAAAATGTAAATTAAAGACTGAGAACATAACATCATAAACAAAGACTGAATCACCGACATCATCATGGGACTAATAGAACAACAGCATTCTTTCGAAAACCAATTAAGCCACGCTGTGGAATTTTCACTGTGGAAAAACAAAAATTGACAACATTACATTCCCTTTGCTGTTAGACACATTATTTTTGGGAGACTTCGATAGACATCCCTTTTCTTTTTAGGTTAAACACATGAAAGCCTATAAAAGCAAGCAAAATATGTTCCCATATATTTTTTCCACAATTGTTCTATAGCTTTTCAATAAGCATTCAGATTTTTTAAAAAAGGTAACTAGTGATTAAGACAAAAATTACACTAATTCAATGGATGACAAATGAACACAAATCCAAAGAATGGGCAGTGCTGTGCAAGGCACAAAAGACCTGCTCTTTAACTATTGCAATAAAATGAACTATTACTGTGACCTTCAAATTAAAAAATACAAGGGAAGGTTTTTTTTTTATAAACACCCACGCAGCAGATACTTCAAAAAATAGCTCACCATCTGCTGTTCTTGATTTATAGTGTGTGCCTACTCTCTACCCTTGGAAGCTTAAGGCCTGGAAATTTTATTTAGCCTTTTTGCTCAAACTAATAAAACTTCTCTTTAAATTAATAACTACGTTTGTTGTAACTAAGTTATAACAAAGTACTTCATCCCAAGGCAACTTGAGGGAAATGTATTAGAATCAATCTGTGCAGGGAAAGAATTATAACAGCACATCATTTGATCAAGTTAAAAATGTGAAACTAAAACAGCAATAATGTTACAGAGAACTTAAAATGACTGTGCAATCTGATTATGTGAGCATTCCTATACTGCTCTGTCTTGAACGAAAGTGTTTCTCCACTTTCTTAAACTTGTTTTCTTCCAAACACACAGAAGCAAGACTTTTGATTATTCACACAATGAATCTAATTTTTCTGTTATGCCATCTGATTTATCATGTACTTAAAACCCCTACAGAGTGCAAATATATACAGATATATTTGCCAGACAGGAAATTTGCCAATCTGCAATTACAAGTTTTCACTGCTATCTTGCAAACTAGATTTAATGCACTAATTCTTCTATTTACTTAGGAACCTATTTTTCTTAAGCAAAGATAACTACTTATGAGCAAGAAATTGTTTTATATTATGGTTTCATTAATTTGCATATTAATTTAAATTTAAAAATTAAACTACAGGAATAGTTAAGGATTTACCACACAGAAATGGCATTACTATAATACATAAATCAAGACAGTCGTACAAAACATTACATAATGTTTTTGTGTTACATTATGTTACATACAAACATTAGAGATTTTGTTGAGAGATGTTGAGACAGATATAAGACATGCTCTGTAAAATTATTCAAACATTCAAATGCAAAAGTCATTAATGTCAGTAACAATATTTTTATAACCACAAGATTGTTTAAATGTGTTCAGTCTAAGGAAAGCTCTTTACAATTGTACTTTCTTTGGAATTATATTTAATGAGCTTGCTTTGAATGATTAAATTACCATTCAGGTAACTTCTAGAAAATATGAGAAAAATACTACACCTGCATGTAAGACAATACCTCCTTCCAAATTATTATAGTATGAGACTTTCAAGAAAACAAGACTTAACTAAAACATAAAATGTTATGTAAAATATTAAATGTTTTAGTTAGGCAAAAGACAAAGAAAGATATATTTTAGTCAATCTAAACATATAAATGTAAGATATTATAGCATAGTAGATACAAATAAGAGATTTGAGATTTTGTCCTGCATTAAACTAATTTCAAAATACTTTAAATGATAAGTATATTTTGATCATGAAATATACTGCAAATTATTTTAAGCAAATGCAGTGTTTTCACTTTCACCAAATACTGAACATACAAACTTTAATTATACACTTTACTGAGGAATTCCTTAAACCCGTTTATACATTAACAGAACATACCAACAGGCAACAATTTAGCACACAGCACTGTGGTGTTAAGTTTTAAGAGACAAAGTTGAATTTTTTGCATTTTTAATGCCTGCTAGCCTTTAAATCTTTTTTTTACCAATACAACCAAAACACATTCAGAAACTTAAAATAAAACAAACTGCAGAATTGTATTGAGGTGCTATATAATACTACAGTAATAAACAGTACTTTGGTGTGGATGTTAGCCCAAAACTCTACCCTATCTATAAAGCACTAAACTAACTTTTTAGAAGTCTTGTCCTAGTCATGTATATTATTCATTTAAGCATACATTTCAAGTGAATTACATTAAAAGGTAATTTCAAATACTATTTTTTTGTTAATTTCTTCCTTGTACACTGTCTTGTACATTGTTTATGCTTTTGGTTGTTCTTCCTAGTTTGAATGTTAATTGCCATCCTAATTAAAGTTGAGATAAAAAAACATCTGCAAAAGTAAGTACATAAGATGATTATCATGGAACTTGTCATTTTCAAAATAGTTCCAGGGTTGCAATGTATCTCTTATTACACTAGGTAATTTCTGGTGTTGCAACATTCGCAGCAAGGCAAATCAGAAAAGAGAATCATACAGACCACGAGGATTGTAACAGGTAAAAACACAAATCGCAAAAATCTCTTTACTACTGGTGCTTATGGAATATAACCAGTTAAACCTTTTTAACAATGTTAAGTCATATTTAGTATTGAAATTCTATTCCTCGAACTATTTATATAACTTAATTTTAACATTATTCTATACTTGAGTTCTTCACAATGGCCCCATATCCTTTTAAAAACTTGGAATTCTGCATCAGACTTCAGCTACTCTTTATGGCTGCAGTGGTATTTTTGTTTTTCACTGGGTAAGATCTGAAGGCAGGAAAAGCAGCTTCCCTCCAGCGGTAGTTGCTCTGGAAACCCAACTCCTGTCACTTCCTTTTTACTCCACATTCCTGTATTTTGTAAACAGATTATAGAGCACTCTCAGGGTTGACTTCAGGTCACAGTTCACAATATCTGTGGGGGGGGGGGGTAATCACAAAGAAAAATCACAGCAACTATCAGTGAAAAGGCAAATCATCAATTCAGACTACATAAAATGCAGTACACTCTGACAAACATGAGACAGCAGAATTAGTATTTGCTCCTCTACAGGTGTGTAAACAGGTTTTCTTACAAAAAGGCCACAGGCCATCCTATTTCTTTAAAAGAGAAGAGATGCATAGTTTTACTGAAGAGAACTATGACCTTGATAAGCCCAGCAAACACTCAGTTGTGACGGGTTTTAAAGACACTGCATCACAGCTGAAACCTAATTAAAAGTTATTTTAAAGCCACAGTTATGACTACCACCAGCATTTGAAAAATATGCCAGTATAAGAGAGCTCTGTAACTCCAGTCATGTACATCCCCCTACCACATATAAGCTGTTACTGTAATTAAACAACCAAGTCTTTAAATAAAAGCTAAAAAACTGCAATAGTTGAAACAGCCACCTCAAGTCATTCATTGATGCTTTAATAAAAAGTAAAAAAAAACTTTACAGCCTGCTGGTGAACTGTGTTATGTGGTCCATGTGTTTCTTCTTAAGAGAATAAAAATGATCTAATTTCAAATTTGTAAGCACATTTTATTTTGCTTAAATGTTGTAATAATTATTACTTGTAAGTAAAATACCACTATTGTGCTAAAAAAAACATCACAATGGTCAATGCTCATCAAGAGGAAACAAAAAACAAAAATGAAAAAAGGCACATCGTGATATGCACATATGGAACTAGAACTGATGGGAGTCTGATTGTAATAGCTAAGATCCATATTAAAATGATTCTGAAATACCACAGGCAGGACCTTACTTAAAGGTTTGGTTGTCAGATCTCATTTTACATTGCTCCTTGTATTCTGCCAACATGTGCTCATGATTTTAATATTTTTTGGTGTGCAAATGCATTTTGTTTTAAAATATCTGTTATTGTTTCCAGTAGACATTAGGGATTTTAGAAAAAAAACAGCAACCAATGTAAAACAGATTAATACGTATGGTTGAAACACATTGTTAACAGTGTGAATTAAGTCTGGACGTTTTCAGGAGTCTTACCCATTGTAAACCTATTTCATTATCCGGCATAAAATATTATGAACATTGTTAAAGCCCATCAGAAATGATTAAAATTGAAGTAACAGATACATACAAAAGATTTCATACATCAGAAAGACCACCGAAACTAAAATTATTCTGCAACTAGGATCACACATTCTCCCTTCCCTTAACGACAGATTACTGTTCTTTTAAATTTTCTCCATTCATTGGAAGTTTCGTTTCACACCTCTCTCCACCCATTCTGACTTCACACCTCTTGATTGGCCTCTCTTTCTGTCCCCTGCTCCCGCCTCTCACTCCTCCTCCCTCTCAACCTTTGTTCTCCCGCTACTTTACCTTTGCCTACTGCCCTGTCTCTCTCACACCTGAAGAAGGCTCCACGGCCGAAACGTTGTGTTCTCTTTCTTCTTTTTTTCAGCATGGAATAAACCTATTTCTTGTTCCTTTACATACAAAAGAGCTATGTACAATGCAAGCTCTGAATTGTAATGCTGTGCTGTAAAAGAAAATAACTACTTCTGCACTTTGTAAAAGACCTATGTAACCATCTGGAAAAAGACCAGAGGTCAGAGATCTAAATTCTTTAAACAGCCTATTATATGCTATTTGTAATATCTTTGGTTTTGCTTCAAAATACTGTTGAAACTGATAAGGTTTGGGGGTTTAACAGTGTGGTAATGGTTCAATATTATTCTTAATAGCATTTAGAATCTTCATGTTTAAAATCTATCAGGATGTGTATGAGAAACAGTACAACTTAAAAAATATAAATGCAGTTTTGTGTTTGCCCACCATTTTAAAGTACACTAAATTTTGTATATACAGTATTATAAACCATAATATAACCCTTGTAATTTTTTTTTATTTCCCTTCAAATCCTATGCCAAAAGGAGTGAAATAAATTTCTGAAGAGTATCAACTGCAACTGCAATTCTTACTGATGAACAATGACGTGAAAATCTTATTGAACTGTTTTCCTTATAATAAGGCCTGCTATTCAAATAAAAATATTCCTGATGCCAAGACATTGCTTTTTGGTCCATATTCTTTATACAGTTTAAAAATAGTCTTGAGTCCTCCATTTTTATAGCAGCTGCTTTTCATAACTGAAATGGAAAAAGGGGTCACTCACTATTAGTACAAAATTTAGCAGGCATAAAGGCTTTTCCACAAGGCCTTCAACCACCCGGCAGTAAAACATTTAAAAATGTGTTGGCTATTAGAAAGAAAGAGAAAACCGTGAAAATTAATAAACCATGATGGTAAACCCAAAAAATCTTTTTCCTGTATGTCTGTTTTTATTTAATTCATATAGCCATGACCTTAAATGTGGTGTAGGTTTTACCCCCTTAGTACAAATGCTGCATGGAGTTTCACGCAAAGTTACACAACCTCCTACCTTCAGGTCTGGGTTTGGGTCTTTCCAGTCCACCATCCTGCATTAGCTCAAAGGAGAAGGACACATTATGCACCTACAGTAGAAACAAATGCACAGCCCTTATGGAACAGAAATAAAGACATGGCAAAATGCTGTGAGATATCTGCAATCTAATTTGCAAAGTATGAAAAGCTGTGATGGAAAACTTATGTATTCTAGTAACTCGAGCTTAAATGCAATAACAAAACTTACACATACATGGACTTAAACTTACATGTTTCTTATAAACGTCTTCAACAATTGTTTTTTAAAGCACAAAACGTGGAACACTGAGCTGTAAGAGAGGTAGGAACTGCATGGAGGATATTGGAATAAAGGCTATATCCAGAGGGCTTAGCAGAATGCTTCATTGGATCCTGTGGAGACTTCTGCCTGTCCCATAAGAATGCCTTAAAGCGCCTTTCCATATGTGTGTGGTCTCATTTCACAAGTAACAAAGGACTGTTATGCTGCTTCCATACTGAATCACTCAGCAAAGAGCACTGATTTTCATAAAACTCACTTTATATACTGTGTTCATTCTATACTGCATTCAGCATGTGAACAGATTGCATCAGCACTAAAATGGATTAGCCTTATCCACTGAATCTGCATGGATAAACATTTTCTGTTACACCATGTAAAGCACATACTGCTGTGTTTGCAAGGAGCAGTTTAGTCAGTTTGGTACAGAATCTGGAATGCTAAAACACTGACTGCTTGGGAAGTGAAATAAAAAGCTCTGGGAAATTACTCTGCCTGAGTAAAGGAATAAGACCTCCTTGAGGCATGAGATAAGTTATAGCTCAGTACACCTGGAAGTGCTCTCTAAAGCAGTACTGCTAGCCTGGTTAGGGCTACCCTTATTAATCCCATCATAAACAAAATCACGAAGAGTTAATAGTTCACATAGGTACTGTATAACACTGAGCAAAGGCCAAGTATGAGGTGAAGATTAACATGAAAAATAATAAGCAACAGTCATCTGAAAACAATGAAACCATGTACTAAATACAAGAAGCAGGCATTTAATTACTTTAAGAAGATTTTATAAGTGTAATGTGGTGTCTAAGTTAATATTACCAGCAGGATGCAATATTGTACAATTGGGTTAAACAAATATTTTAACATGAAGAACAGGTGATGTAAACAATTTTCTTAAAATAGATTTGATGTGGTTTAAGCTCTCTTTCACAGAGACACAATCACACATTAAGAATTAGAGTGTTTCAATAAGTAAAGATGTTTATTTCCCTTTCGTATTTCAACAATCTTCTTTTTAAGATAAGTTTGTTTTCCACTTAAAGGAGAGCTCTACTTATGCATTTTAAAATACCTAAAAAGAATCAAAAGCTCTCACAGACAGGGGGCATTGCTGGAGGGTCTTATGGCAGCACCTGCAGCAGACTGTAGAACAATGCAGTTCTGCTGGATCTGGAGCATGCATTAGATAAATTATTCCATGAAGGCAGGATGAGAAAATGTAATAAAAAGGCCTTAATAATGAACTGCAGCCTCTTTTGACTGTTTTAACAAAATACAGATTAATAGCCTTAAAACATAATGGTGATTGAATTTTAAAATGTCACACAGCCTTACAAAATCCCATTGTTTGCAATGAAAAAAATAAAAGCAATATAAAAAACAAAAGAGAAAAAAAAGGGAAGAAAAGGCTCAAGAAATAAATGGAAACATTTCTATGGAAACTTTAAACCTTACTTCTGATCAAAACACCAAAAAGACAAGGCTCTGGCATCCATGAGCTAAACCAAGAGGAAAACAAACAGAGAAAGACGCAGAAACCCCAAATTAAATAGCAATTAAAGTTGTTCAAAGTTGGTTGGAAGAAATGAACAAATCCATAATCTTTAATCACTTCAATCTGGGAGTTCTGCAGTCTGTACTGTATATGCACAACAAATTTACTTTAAAATCTCACGGATGTAAAAGTAAACGGTACATATGCACTTTTCTTTCTCAGCCCCCAGATGCGTTATTCTGAGCATCTCCGAATAGCTTCCCTCAAGGAATTGTTTGTGTCCATCTCCTGAGAACTTCAACCCAAAAAGTATGCCACAGGAAAACGCAATTGTTACAAACATGTGTTATTGGAAAAGAAAATACAGCATGATGCACTTAAAGGACAAAGGATTATGATTCACTTATATCAATAAGAAGGGGTTTGGATGCAGTAACGTTCTTTTGTAATCTGTTAAAAAAACTTGCAACTACATGCCAAAGAAAACGAATTCCAAAAAAATGGGAATCATAACATTTTCCAATGTCAACCAAATGTCAATACGATGTATTCAGAAGAAGAAGTTCTTTTTCAAATTGAGTAGGCCTTTTTCAAGATAATTCCTCCCTCTTAAACTCCAGTCCTAACATTGCAGTTCTTTGGATTTTAGAATATTAGGGTTAATCTGAGCCATCTACCAGTGTAATATTTGTGTTAAAGTTGTAACTTTCAGACTGAATTTAACTAACTTTAACTCACTCCTTGTACAATTCTCTGATGTTGCGGTTTTAAACATTACTTACTCAGTGCTGCCATTTAAAAAAAAAATACTGACATGAAATAAGAGTTTCAATTGACATGACAGCAACAGCAAAAAAATGGATACATTATTGTGTACATCTCTGATCAAGAATTCTAAATAGCTTTCTGCAAGAAACTCGGATTGTTTGTCTCCTGGGAACTTCAACCCAAAAAGTATTCCATATGAAAATGTTACAAACAACATGTTATGAAAAAAAATACAGCATGATGCATTTAAATAACAAAGGATTATGATTCACTTATATTAATAAGAAGGAGTTTTAATGCATACAGCAATGCTCTTTTGTAATCTTTTAAAAAAACTTGCAACTACTTTCCCTAGAAAAGGGTAAAGTTGGGGACAAGGTATTTTAGAAAGGCAAGACTCTCACTGTCAATATTCTACATCCAGTAAAAATAAAAAATAAATTGTAAAAAGGAAAAATGTATATATGTAAGAAATCACATCATTGAACATTACAAGGCCCAAAATTAATAAATTATAAAAAGGAAAAATGTATATATGTAAGAAATCACATCATTGAACATTACAAGGCCCAAAACAAGGCACATCTGTGTCCTGGGTGTGGTTGTAGGGTTTGTAGTCGAGAGACGAGACATGAAAAATGCAGTGATTATTTCAAATCATGTGGGTTTATAACAAAATAGCTCACAATTTTATTGTAAAGTGAAAAATACTATTGTTTTGTACATGTTTTTGAAACTTTTGCTACATTGTTTTCCTAACCTTATCAATAACAGATGTAAACCTGATAAATTCTTGAACAAGTTAACTTAGTGTTAGACCTGCAACACTCCAATCTCTGGAAACAGCTCCCATCCTAATTGTGAGATGAAGTATCCCAAGTAGGGGTCCATGAATAGCATCTTTCATTTCCTTACGTACAACTGGGGAATACCACTAGGTCCCAGTAATTTATTTTTTTCAAGATGTCCTAACCCCTACAGAATCTCATTGGCAGTGTTCAAGTTCTTCGATATTCACAGAGCTCCTTCTGTAACATGGGGAATGTTAATGAAAAAAATGTAAAAATATCTGTGGGAAATATTAATTAGCATGTTTACTATTTCCATATCATCCTCTATCATTAACCCCCGTGAAATCTATTTACTTCATCTTTTACAGTTCTTTATTACTGTAACACTGAAAAAAAACACTGAAAGATTTTTTGGGAGTAACTCTGACCATAACAATAAGTGCAGGTTATTCAGAACAATTTAACTCTGACATGTTTTGGAAGCAAAACTGAGCTGCTGCCAAAACAAATATTTGTTTGAAACAACTGTTGCTGAAAATTGAGGCTTGTGAAGCCAGAAAGAAGCCTTTTAAAAAAACAAAACAAAAAACAAACATATATTGTTCTCAAAGTGGACACCTGATTAAACCCTCCTTTTGGAATGCATGATGTACCATCAGCATTACAAGTTTGAATCCAAGCTGTGCTACAAGTCCACTGTAGGTGGAAGCACCTAGGAATGATGTACATTTGACTGTTTACCACACAGCTGTAATCCCTGTTCTCCCAAATGGGTATTGCCAGAAGTCACCTTCATAAGCAAAAACGAATTCTGCACTACTGCAGATCAATGATGACCCTCTACATTTGCACATCACAGCCAAAGTGGCCTAATTGTCTTAATCATTCCTGCTCCTTAGTAAATATAAGCATGTAAGTTTCCCTAATACAGGAACAGTTAGTGCCACCTGAAAGCAAGTCTGAATAACTATTGGATAGTCCAAACTGAATGAAGGTTTGTGAGCATTCTAAATTAGAAAGAAAAGTTTGATTTTTTCAGACAACAGAATTACTGAACATAACTGAGCTTTTTTTCCCCAAATTATTTTTTTCACCATGTGGAGAGTCACCTATGGACATTTCATCTGCACTTAGATACTTTGCTGAATATAATACAAATAAATCACAAGCATAATGGACAAAACACATTTCTTGGAGAAGTCCAAGACATAGTGGTTTTTGGAATACTGAGAGTGAAAAGGGTAGACGGCTTTATATTGACTGAAATTTCTAAGTTGATTTTTTAAAATAAAAAAAACACTATGAAGAAGGCCAATTTTTAGCAGATGTTGAAAAGCTCTTCTATTGATCTTCTGGAAATGAAGTTATAGGTTTTTTTTTTTGCAACAACCTGTATGCAGATCAATTATCACAGAAAGTATGAAACAGGAAAACAAGAAGAAGAACTGCAATTTTTAAATATACATATCTTTACAGGGTAAAAAAAAAAGCTTTAAGGTTGGAACTGTCTTCAATAACTTAAAAAAAAACACTGGGGTTGCAACTACCGCAAGTTAGCTGAGCATTTGTTCCCAAAAAATCTCTACCACTTTCAGTGTCGGCAACTGAAGTGGCAGATCTCAAGGTCAATTATTTCAACATACCTTTTGATCAAAGTTTTCGGGTGTAAGGAAGAAGTTGTATAGCGGGACAAAGTATCCCTCCAAAAGGCCCATGAGCAAAACAAGGTAGACACCGTCAGCAAACTGAAGGAGAACAGAACATGCATGATTTTTTTTCTGCCCAGCACACCAAAGCATCATAAAAATGTGAGCAAGTCTGCAGAACAAAAACCGTAGCTCTCTCATATTTTATTAAAATATGCAAACCATACAATCTTGAGAGTTTGTGCTAAAAGAGACACTTCATTGTTTACATTGATATTTGTCCCATTTTGAATCAAATGTAAAAACAGCCTTTTGGAGCAATATATTTAACATTTTGACGAGATCAAATGACTGCACAAGGTACTATGAATTATGCAGGTTTCAGTCACAAATAGTCCACTTCACATCTTATTAAAACATTTTGCTATGGTAAGAAAGTAATTCCAGCCACTTTCTGTTAATAACAGGTAAAAAGAATACATTCACATAGTGATTTAAACACATTGTTTGAAGTTTAAAGAATGTGTCTAAAAGAAAACTTAACAGAGAGAAGAGTTTTTATTTAAACCGGCAAATACTATAATGTCAAGTCAGGGACAGATATGAGTGATATGGATAATTATGTACCTACAGAACATTATGGTTTGTTTCTTTATGACAGATTATTCTCTTAACAATGTGTATTTCTAATAAGAAACAAAAATGTGAATTCAGTAACACAGAAATAAATTAGATTTAAGATGTTTATTCTTGCGAGTTCTGTACTTATCGCTTTGCTTTGCCTCCATTCAAGGAAAAAAAAATTTTCTGTTTGTTCCTTTATTTCACGACTCTGTAACAATGTCACAATGAACCCAGTAACAAACAAAATACAATAACTAGATGGTTTGGCAGCATTCTGTCCCTTTTATTTTCTTACCTGAGTGTCCAGTTCAGCTACCTCCAAATTCAGTTTGTTTAAATGCTTGTTCACAAATGTTATCAGGGTCTGGAAAACAGCACACACTTTACAAAGTGGGTTCACTGAGTTAGGAATCATACAAAACAGTCACACTTCCCGAACTAATGTAAGTGTTTGTTCTAATGATGAGGTATAGATAAACAAAACATACTTCAATTACAAAGAAAAGTGCTTGCAAGATATATAAAATATCTTGTGAATCAGTGAATCTGCGATTCATATAACTGGAATGAAATTACAAGTGCAGATAAAACGTTATATATTTAAATATAATATTTAAAGTACTCAGAAAACTGCTAAGTTCATCACCATTGAATCTGTAGGTAAATCTGTACCTTTTTCACAACGTTGAGTTTGTCTGGAGCATGATCAAATAGTGTATCAAAAGCATCCCGCTCTAAAAGATTACAAAATAAAGAAGTTGTTATGTACAGTATTCCAACCACAGGACAGTTTTTCTAATGGCAGCAGAAGCGCTATAGAAATGCTTTGGTATCATTCTATCATTTGCACAAGCTATGCTAAAACACACAGGAAATTTCACAGCATTATCACTTTTCCTGTTTCTGTTAATAATTACCCTCAATGAAACACAGCCTTCCAGTGGAAAAAAACCCACAAATATGAATAAATCATATTTGGAATCAGTCAAATTTCATTTCAGTGCACTAATGCAGATATGAAATTTGCATTTATTTATGACAAGCACGAAGCTGTAACTTTACTAAAGTCACTATTGTTAACTTCTTTTATTGAGCGTACTGCACAAAAAAGCTTGTTGCTACATTTAATTTGTTATTATTAATAAGTGACATAAAATAGGACTCAGCTCACTCCTCACAAAAACATAATGGAATGGAATGAAACTGTACATAGGCTCAAGAATACAAATCCAATATTTAATTTATGAAGCACTTAGAGATTGAGGCCTTCCTGTAACAAAGAATCACACTTCAAGAGTTCCTTATACTTGAGAATTCCTCTTACATCAAACACTGCGTTAATTACAATGCAACTCACTATATAAAATGTTTCTTTGACAAGTGACAAGCTGCTTTTCAAACAATATTAAGTATTATTTTTCACAACAACATTTAAGTACCTACCATGCCTGCCAGATAAAGCCCTATAAAGAAGGGAAAGAAAGCAATGCTACAGTTAAAAATGGACTGATTCCCATATTAGAATAATGTACTTATGCTATAAAAAATCAAGAGTGCATTTTTCCATTTGAAATTTTACATATGCCGTCAAACAGATTGTGTTACCAGGGGGATGTGATTAGGAGCCGGAGTTGTGTCCCTGAGAGACAGAATCAAATCAGCTGGGCAAGGCCATTATTCCAGAGAGAGGCTTCTGTCCGAGAATGCCTTTTCTTCTCTTCCAATCTGCTCTTGCAGAAACATTTTTCCGCAACGTTTTTGAGTAGCATGACAACAGCATTATGTCACAGGCTATTTTCTTGGCTAGCTTTCATGAGCTGGACATCAATTAATTGACTACAGGTTTACAAAAGCCAGTGTTAGATGCACAAAATTTGGCACAAAGCGTGGGTCTCTGCACAGAAGAAATGTCTTAAGGCTTATTACGTACTCATCAATCAGTGCTCATTTTAGCACTTGAAACTTTGCTTTAGAATGAACACTGTTAGTTGACCTTTTGAATTGAAATGTAATACTACTTTTTAAACTTCTTAATAATTTAGCAAAAGAACCTTAGAAATTGCACTGACCCTGTTCTGAAAGCATCCCTACAAGTCCCTTGGAAAGGTCAGACATATCACATACGTTTCTCTCGTCTCTGACCATCCTTGGTATTTTAACTTGCTGTTGAGAATGGGAAATAAAAGAAATAGAGAAGGCCATCCCTAAAACTGTCTTTAGGCTTTTCTTTGACACTGGCTCAACTGTCTCAACACTCAGGTTGAGAATTCTACTGTTCTTCACTGTATTCCTTCAGGGGGTTTAACTAGAGTATCAAACCCATGGCAAAGTGATTGAATTTCATCTGGGCATCTGTATTCCATTAAGAGAAATCGCTGACTACGACAGCGCTGACATACTCAGTGTTGCCAGTGATTTCCTCCTGGATCTGGCGAGATTGAAGAATTCCCTCACGTTTCTGTGGGAAAAAGGACAAAGCACTAAATTATAGAAGACACCAGGAAAAAATACATATATCTTATATGGATTGAATTCTCCTCAACAGGTTTATCATTTCCAATTTTTTCAAAGCACCACAGTTTAAAAAAAATATATATTTCCATCTGGAATTCTAAAGAGATAAAAAAAGTCTTGGAATTTAAGCAGAAACCTTTTATTCAGCAACTTTGGGATGCACCTTAACATTTCCAGGGATTATTTGCAAAAAATGTATATTAAAATGCTACACAACACTTTAAACGAATGGAAAAAGGCATGAAAAACACGTTAATTTTTACACCTGGAAATGAGTACTTAAGTAAATAAGAGAAGAAAACAAATTAATTGGAAGGTGAAGATGATTAATGTATTAAAAAAGGATCACTAGAGGATTAGAATTTAACTGCAAAACATATTAGGTTACCACATTGGACAAAACCAGGAAAACTGGAAACGACAGTTTACCTGAACGACCACCACTTGTATGGACACATGGTCAGGAAGCCTAATGGGGGCTCTGAAATGCTGGGACAGAGCCACCAACAAGTGCAAAATGGCCACCAGGCTCTTAGCGTGAACAGCTGTCAAAGGCAAAAGAAATAGGACATCATAAAAAGCTGCAGCAACCTGCAAAATATTTTAATCCAGATTTCTGGCTTTATCTTCCAAGTCCTAGGACTGCAATTTTAAACAGGGTCTGGCTATGGGTACTTTAGGATGCATGATTCTTATAAAAACTTAGCTTCACATCTATTTTCTCCACGTCTGGTAGCTACATCATTTTACCAGGTGCTGATTAAATACTCAATGTCAAGCAAAGGTATCATACTGTACATGATAATTAAAAATAAGATGGTCTTTGTGTATGTCTATATACTGTACTAGATCTTAGGAACGTTTTTAGAAAACAATAACTCAAAAGATAGATTCATGATAGTACACCATGATTTCATAGTTATCCAAGAACAGAACAATAGAACAGTAACTAGCCTATATTAGGCAATGAAGCTGAATGACTGAGCATTTCTTAGTGAAGTAAAAATACTATTTAAGAACATAAGAAAGGTTGCAAATATCAACCTGGAATGTCCACTGAAACAAACATATGAAAAATAGTAAATAAACCAATAAACCACTTGCTTTATTGTGTGATGACAAAATGTCATACAATTTTGTTCAGAGGTTCCTACAATGTCTGGTGGCTGATTATCTTTTGATTTGGGTCACCCAAAGGTTACATACTCAAAAACTAGCAACTTTTTATTTGAGTGCATTCATGTCAGTAATCAAAATCACCTGCGATCAGAACAACACAAATTTTACCATAGGCAGGTCTGTTGAGTACTGCAAAGTGATCAGCTAGTCCAAAAAAAGAAAAGTAATTATTTAAAGAAAAGGTTGAATTAAAAAAATGCTTCAGGAGATAACGAGGAGGTAACCTGACAACCTGGGGCATGTGGTCAAAAACAAATGGTAATCCTGCTCAATCTCTTTGCTTTGTTTTCTTATAAATCCATAAAGAATAAAAAAAGGAAAAAAATGTTGATGGAATTAAACACTCATGAATGTTTAATATGAATTAAGTTAATTCATCTTAAGAAAATGCACAACACTAAAGAAGTGCCATGCTTCAAACAACACTGATTAGCCACGTGAACTCTGTTGCAAAATCAAAACAGAAATCTGAATGAATACTGTACTGACGTTGTTAAAGGTCATTGGATTATTTGCTGGGCTAATGGCAAAATGTTTTGTCCCCATTGTTGTAAAATGTTTAATCTTTGTGAAGTTTTAAAAGAAGTCTTGAAAGAGCCACCTACAGTATCTTAGATATGAGACATAATTCTTTGCTCTTGCAGTTTTAGCTCTGTTATGGCTTAAGAACTTTACCATCTTGGAAATCTTGAAAATTTGTTGAAAATGAAATGTCAAGCCAGCCTCTTACAAACAGCATTAAAAATGACTTGTACATGCCTTGCTGATCAGTCCTCTATCTAGCCATTTGTGGTGAGTTGCTGGCAAGTGCCACAGAGCTAGTTGGTCAAGGAGCTCTTGCAAGACCTATGACATTCCAGGCCTTGGCAAATTTGTGATGTTGATAACAGCTGTGACACTCCTCCAATCAGCACTAACTCTCCTGTAACACACTGTGAAGCCTTAAGGCAATCACTTTCCTAGATCGGTAAATAAAAGAAATTTCATATTTAAATTGGCGATTCCAATTTTAAATTTATGCATATTTCTTGTACCGTTTGTGGTATGTGTGTATTTAACTCATGATCTTAGAGCATGACAAGACAATCCACTGAGATGCAAGGAAAACATGATAGCGATCTCAGATTTTCTATTCACATGGCTTACTCTGACAAAACTGAAGGAGACATTTCCAAGGCTTGCTCATGTGCTCAAGAGGATAAACCCAGAATAACTATCACAAATGGAAACTACAATATCACCTCCTGACAGCTTCTTAATGTGACCAAGGCTGTACATTAATAACATAACACTTACAGTCGACATTCCACTTGATATTCCTAGGGGAGATTTTCAGAGTGTCATTGATCTTCTCTAGGACCGTCTGCAATTTCTGCTTCTGGGCGATTTCAGACTGAGTCACTTCTGCAACGTTCAGTTTCTCACCCTCCAGCTTTTCTACATGTGAAAAAAAATAGTGCTCACAACAAAAACAGATCCCAAAACAGAGTAAAATAAGTGCACACACAAACCATTTAGAATTGCTTTCTTAAGACACTCATTTAAAAAACAACTATGCAATAAGAAGTTGTTGACATTAAGATGCAATTAATCTTTGTTTCCAAAACAAAAACTGGAATTCAAAAACTGGCTTTTTATAACCCTGCAATTTGAAATTGCTTTGATTTATTAAATGGGCTCACTGCCATGACATTGTTACTATTTCCTCTAACACAGCCTACAGTAGAGTTTGCATTGAACAGAGAAGCAATGCAGCTCAGTCTGACAGCACTATGAGCTAACAGATGCCTGGCAAGAAACCAGACTCGACCTAGGTCTATAGAAACACAGTATATGGAGCTACAGTCACAGTCTGTTATTAACAAAGCCCTGACTTGAACTGGAAACATCCTCGCAACAGGGTTCAGCTTCTTCCCCAAACAAGCACCTTTACAAACTGTGCATCCTGGCAATGAGCATTCATTTTAAATTAAACATTTTCTTCAATGTTTCCAATACCTAACTCTTTTTTTTTTGCAAATCTCAAGAGCAGGTCAGACAGGATTGCAAGAAAAACTCTTTGGATCTAAACTCTTTTGTTTCAAGGATAATTTGAAATAAGGACAGGTGTCTTTACCAAAAAGCTTCTGAAGAACCTGCCCATCGTACAGATCCTCTGCAAGGTCTTTCACGATGATCCTTTCTCCAACTAGCACATCATTAATCCAGTCTATTATAACCTGTGAAACAAAGGGACACAGGAAAAAAAACAACCAAAATGACAGACTGCTTACAGCAATGTCACGTTATTTAGCAGACAGCTAAAGGTGTAAATGTAGGCATTTACAATTTTTTATTTTAAGAATGATTATCCAAAGGTATGAGAGAATAACAATGATGTTTTAAAGCACATTATATACAGTAAACCTACATCTGCAGAGTGCAATTACAACTTAAACTGAAAAGTGCGGTTTATATGGTCTACATTTTACAGAAATTTCAACTTTGCTGCATCTTCTGCAATACGATGTGCTCAGACATTTCTGCTACCTGCCTGCCCCCACAACTTCTAATGAGACTTCAACATCGAATGAAATACACAGCTGTGGGACAATGTGCTTATGGTGAACAGACACAGAAAAATGTGCTTTATGAATTCTACATTATTGGGTGGCACAATATATTTCTCCTTGCTAAAATCTACATGACATTTTTCCAAAGCTAATCTTCATTGGAACAGCTAGCTTTTGAAATACCAAAAACAGCAACAAAAACCCTGATTGAGACAGAATACACTGTACAGAACAAAAATATAAAAAAATCAATAAGATCGTATACTATATAATGTGATACATCACCACTCTGACTTTACATTTAAGAAATGTTCTTACTGTAACTTTAAATGGTATCTCTTTGTATTATTTAAACATCTTTGTATATTTCCAATTAATATTTCTGACTTGAGATGCACAGCAGGTCACTCAACTGGTAGTATTACTTAGACTTCGATAAAAACTGTTTTAAGGTTCGTGAAGCATACAAGTTTGTTCTTCAATCAACAAGTTAAAATGTCAAACCTTCATTAGCTCTTGAAGCTTGGGGTCATTTCTTGAATTTGGATCAACCATTGTTCTAACTTCATTCTCCTCTGCAAAAGTAAAGAATACATGAACAGCACAAATACTGTAAATGACTATTGTTCTAATGGCCATATTGCCCAGCATTGACATTTTTATGTTCTGTAGGTCTTACCTAACATGGTGTCTTCACGATCCAACTCAAAAGGAATTGGGCTGAGGGGCAGATTGATGGCATTCATTCCTTCCTCCTGCAGTTCAGACACTGGGGCAAAAAACACGCACAGTGGGATTCAACATACTGGTTTCATACACATCTGTCAACCTGAGAACAATACACCAACATCTTCCTGCATGAACAAAAAAAGAAATGTTTTTTTTTAATACATTTAGAATCCTCATTAATCTTTTTTCTATATTCTCCCCAATCCGGAATTGTTAATTTTTCTCGTTATGATGCATCTCAGTTGGGGCTCTGTTGATCTGTCCACCCATTATAAGTTGCTGTGGAATTTACAGTGTGTCAAAAAATGAAGGGTGCAAATAAAATATGATAGGTCATTCTGCACCAACTGGACGAGTGGCACCTCTGTCACTGATGTCACTGCAGAGCCTGCAGGTACCCAGGAAGCTACAGAAGTCACTGTGCTACTGGGACCACTGGCAGGACTGGTCCAGTTGTGTGCTACAGCTGGCTTCAAACTCATGACCAGACAACTACTGTCCATCTGTTTCACTGTTCCTTCACCACTCCATCCTTTAACAATCAGATCAATTACAGCCCTTGCACCTAAAACACTTGCAATTTAACTTAAAAACAAAAAAAGTAATTTCAACTGTTCTCAGTGAAAACTTCTGATTACTGTTTTAATTTTAAAGCTACTGTAATGAATTACTTAAATCTTCCAGGAATTGTGTTATTACAATTTTAGAATATTGTTTTTAGCATTTTAAAATAAACTTTTAGTAATGAGCATATACATAAACTCTTATGTACGGTATATGTATTTATAAGTATATTTTACAATGTATTATATACCTTATATTGTACCTAAGGTTATCAACAATTTAAAACATAATACCTATTAATTGTACTGTGACCAATGTATAAATATACATTTCCAAACCTATTTGTGACAAATATTTTCTGTGTAAATATAAAATATGGAGATGTAACCAAGACCCGTACATAGTCACACATCAAATAGTCTGTAAGCCTGAGATTTGGATAAGCAAAGTTTTATAGTACTGTATTTTCAGCTTCATTTGCTTTTATTAAAAGTTCCTCTGATCTGCCTTCTTTATCCAGATGTTTGCCTTCATTACAGTATTTTAGCTTGAATGTTTAAATTGTTAACTTTAACTGCCAGTTTTATGTCTTGCTGCTGACTCTTGTTTTACTGCATGTATTGCATGTAACGACTGCTATTATAAAATTATTGCCACGTGGGTATGCCAAAATTCTGCAAATCCACATGCACAGCTGCTGAAAAAAAACACTTCAATTTTTACAGTAGCACAAAGATATCATTCCTGCTACACTGCGACTGTGGACTCACCTGTGTGGGGACGTTTTTGACAAAGACAACCCATATGAACACCATGTGTAGTCTAATTGCAGTGGCAGTGCACTAAATTGGAACAATTACCTTTGGAGTGCGCTTTAACAACAGATGATAGCACTATAATTGGGACTTACATACGGCTAATAGATGGCCTAACTGCACTTCCCAGTTATTTTTCCCAATTTATTGCACTTTCCCTCAAGTTAAACTGCGCTTGTTTTTTTTATGCTTTACATTACAAGAAATTGCGGACGGATAGTGCCGCACACCAGTTTTGCTCTAACAAGGGCTTTCCTCTCCAATTTCGTGTAGCTTCTGTTGGATTTGATTTAAAAAAAAAAGCTTTTTAACATTTAAAGATAGGCACGCTCTTTGTATCTGCTCACAATGCTTGTGCAATGCAGAGAATTTTCATATTTACAGAGACCATGAAACACAAATGTTTGGTTATGTAAAACAAAGTACAGTACATTAGGGGGAAATACAGAACAAGAATTCTACTGTCCTTGTCCAAAATTAATGACAGACAATCCTAGAAGTTGTGTCATATTGAAAACATTTTTAAAATTCTTTATTTTAAAACTAATTTCAGAACTGCTTATTCAATTTTGTGGGGAAAACATTTATGACAATATAAAATTCTTCTTCTGAAAGGCGCATTATTCACCAAAATACAATTTTCCCCCAGGTTTCTTTGTGAGTTGCCTGAGACATTAGCATATGAAGCTAGCGCTTTGCCCCTTGGTTAGGTCCAGGGACCATGAAAGCATCTTTTTAATGGTCGAGGAAGAGGTGTTAGTGGGACCAGCAGGTGGCGCTCACCCTGCGGTCCATGTGGGTCCTATATGCCACAGTATAGTGATGGGGACACTATACTGTAAACAGGCGCCGTCCTTCGGATGAGACGTAAAACCGAGGTCCTGACTCTCTGTGGTCATTAAAAATCCCAGGGCGTTTCTCGAAAAGAGTAGGGGTGTAACCCCGGCGTCCTGGCCAAATTTCCCATTGGCCCTTACCAATCATGGCCTCCTAATAATCCCCATATATGAATTGGCTTCATTACTCTGCTCTCCTCCCCACTGATAGCTGGTGTGTGGGGAGTACAGGCGCACTATGGCTGCCGTCGCATCATCCAGGTGGATGCGGCACATTGGTGGTGGTGGAGGGGAGTCCCCATTACCTGTAAAGCGCTTTGAGTGGAATGTCCAGAAAAGCACTATATAAGTGTAAGCAATTATTATTATTATTATCTTTTTCCACATGCTTTGGCTGTTTCAGATGTGGGTAACTTTCTGAAAAAGATCTGGTCTTTGCCCACTACTCCACACAAGGCGATTCCTGGATTTTCCCAATTGACAACCATAAGTATGGAAGACTCCGCTGCTCAGATCCAGGGTGAGGGAAGGAGGGGGAAAGGGCTTCGATTTTTTATTTTAAGGTTTATAGAGAAGTCCCCCCTCTATGCTAGTTGGCTCCCAGAGACAAATAATGAAAGGTTTACTAAATAACTCCCACAACACTCAAGCATCCAAAGTTTAACCTATGTGTCAAAAAAGCTCTTTAACAATGCATTCCAAGTTTGAATCGAAATTGAATACATAGGCCTGTATTAACAATCCCTTGATAAAATTCCCTCACTACGATAGATTCTTTTCCAGCTTGCTACTAAGGTAAAAAGATTCAGCACTAAAACTGACCTAGAAGATCCAGGTATGTATTTGGAGCATTGATCATATTCAAATATAAACGTTTTTTATACAGACTGACATTTAAGATTTAAAACAGTTTAAAAAAAATTAAACATCTATTTTTTAAGTAGGCCACTACCTTGTCAGATATGCTTTTAGTTAAAGCAGTGTCTATCACCAGGAAATCACAATTCTAAGAAGCAGTTTAGAAGCTGGCTTCAAGCTAATATAATTTGCTATTAGTTCCATTCTATTCTATTAGTATCAGTGTTGAGGGCTACAATCACCACTGCTTGAAAGTCAATTTCAATCTGACCGAAAGCTAAGCATATGTAAATTAAATGAAAAACAGTTTTACAACACTGGGATGCGGTCTTCATTTCGGACTGCATTATTCCCCAGTCTTCGTGAACAGAAAAGATCAGTTTATGTTGATGGTAGGCATTTATTTTATTAAAAAGGATTGCATGTCGTATAAACCATCATTGGATCTGGTTTCCTGCATGATGCGAATGCATGCATTAAAGTGGAAGGAATCTGCAAATTGACCACGCATGTTGTTACTGAAAAATGAGCTTTAACAATCAATGGAAGTCTTCTCCTCTTCCCTAATTAGAGTTAACTTGCTTTAGAAATATTGAAAAAACATTTTTAAGCAAATGTATATGATATTGGTGGCATTTCATTTCTAGAAAGAAGTAAAGAATTTTACTAGCTGCACTTTGCACACTCCTGCATTAAATAGCAGTCTCTGTGCCTTACAGAAATCCTATCGGCCTGTTGAACAAAATGACATAGAGGCAAACATAGTACATTTATATAATATTTAAAAGAATTACTGTTTTTGAATATAGACCTGTCAATCTTTACTTTGAGAACAATCCTATTATTAAGGTAACTCAGTAATCAAGGTTTATACAAAGCACCTCTGCCTGCCCTGTTATTAAAGTCAAGAAAAGAAAGAACATAAACTCTGCAAACCAGAGGAGAGAATCTGGCACATCCAGGAGAGCAGTCTAATTATAATTATGATACTAAATTCAGAAGTTTAAATTGATCTTTTCTTACAGCATTTGTATATATAAAAGAACCTCTGTGCTTCACCCTCTTCTACACTCCAGCCAGCATTTTTTTTCTCAGATTTTAAGGAAAAAAAAACCCGAAATGCAAAAGTCTCAAACACAAGGGGGCCACTTGGCTGGACATGCTTGTGCAGTTGCTTTGAGCTTACGGATCCTAGAAGCCTTCCAGCCTGTTTGTTTGACGCCTCAGAGATAATCACCATCAGTTAGTCTATCCTTCTCAGTATCAAATTAATATATAAATAAACCAATAGATAATTAATACCGCGCAGCAACATCGCTGTCATCGCTCCCCAGGCAGCGCGAACGTGTTTGTCCCAGTAGGAGAGCTGGATGTAGCTTTGCCGTGAAGCGATGTGCTGGGTGGGCCTGCGAAGGGAAAGTGCTGGAGTACATCCCGTGCTGGATTTCACAGCTTTTCACAGCTTCCATCGGAAGCAGCTTCTGCCACTGCTATTCCAGCTCTGTAGGTCTACATCAACAGGGGGTGTCTGTATCCTGACAATCAACACTATGATTCAGATGTGCTGACATCCCCCCCCCCACCGTTAATGCAAAATTAAAACACTTTATTTTTGAGACTCCTATAAGGCTTTAAAAAAAAATAAAGGTAGGCAGATTCCTTGGTTTTCATCTGCAGCTTCAAGTGATTAGTAAGAGCAGAGACTCTTCGAGTCTTCGTTTCTTGCCATCTTGAAAAGTTATCTGTTCTACTTATTGGACTTCATATTCAGACATATAACATCTCAGAAAACAATGCACTTCTCCAGATGTTCTCATCAGATTTCTTTTAAAGTACAAAATACAGAAACGGAGTTTGTTAGATCCTGTATTCTAAAGTTTTCTTCACTAAAGTCAAGGGCAAGGGCACATGGGGCAAATACATCTCGATAATAATGGCATGATTCACATAATGCAAAGCAAAGTCATTTCTTTAACCCGAAAAAGATTAATAATCAGTTTATGTTTTAGGCAGTATACATGCATTTCATTTTGTGCGAACAGTAAAGTAAAATTTGCAAGATCAAATAAGCTTAAATAGAATGCTGGCTTCAGCCTGGCATATAAAGTTCATTACAGTGCCTTCATCGTAACCTGGCACAATGACAAACTGCTCCCTGCAACAAGACTGTGTGTCAGTGACTGATTCACTCCTCATCCCCTCCTCAGATTCAAGAGGACAGAAGGAAGGACCTACCTTGGGGACACAGTGCTCCACACCCCATTGCAATCTATCCAAGGTACCATCATCTTCCCTGAACAATATGCACTGTCACTAAAATGTTCTCAACCTTTTATAGCCTGCTACGGCCTCCCACTCCTATCTGCTAGATGGATTATCTCTCTTTTTTAAGAAGGGCTGCTCTCACTTGTCAACTTTCAAAAGCTGGCTCTCACCTCCATTTATCACTATGGCTGAGTCCAAATGACTGAGTGTTCATAATTTAATATTTCGCCCCATGGGACTCAAAGACTTTATATCAAATCGAATCAATCCTTCAAACATTGTGGTAAGTTCCATTTTCTTTTTCTGTGTAAATACGGTACATCTGCTGTCTCGGAGCCTTCCTGGGACTTTATTGATTCAAGTGTATGAAAACACCAGCAGGCTGAAATTACAAAGAAATCTATTTGTTGACCATTAAGGATTTGAAGCAAACATCCACGCAAATTGATATACAGTAAATATAGCTGTAGACAAAATGTTCTGACACCCTTCATTTTAAACGATGTTGTTCATTTAGTGTATTAAACATTTGATTCATTCATTATAAAACTTTCAATCAACATTCAGGGAAAATATTCAGATAAATGCAACGGTTAATGACATAAAACATTACCACAGGGTGCTTTATCCTATTCAGACAACACGATTGTGAAAGTTGTGTGACTTGGAGCAATGAAATGTTGATATGCACAATGGCAGCAGACAGTGAACAGCTCTGTGCAGCTGTACACCTGTTATTCCTATGTGTGGTACTTATTATCAACACAGGTGATGGGCACATAGAGCTGAAGATACTCTCCATGGTGTATAACGTTGTCCAAAATAATGTAACGCCTACAGTCACATTTGTACTAAACCTTATTTCTTCACACTGCACTATTTTCAAAATAATAATCTGTTTTGAGTGAACTCATTTTATAAACACTCTCTGTATATTAGCAAAACGATTTAGAATTGTAGCGCTTAGACAATGGAGCCATTTTCAGGACAGCTTTGGTGCAGTGTATAGCACAGAGATAGTGTCACAAGTGCTCAGAAACATACCAACTCCTGGAAATAAAAAAAATAAAAAAGCCCATTAAAACAATTAGAGTACTCATTTTTACTCTGAACTACAGCAGCTTGCGGTTTATCTTATAATTCAAATAACACAAAGGACACTTTTTTAACTGTAATAACCATCCAATACTTTGTTCTGTAAAAAACACACCAGCATTTCATCTACTGTAAAAATTCTTTTTATCTGCTCTTCCTTCATTGCTCTGCTGGCCTAGTTGCACATGTAATGAAATAACCAAATATTCTTCCATACAAGGCAAGAATGAAGCACTCCACTGAATATAAACATTACAACCTCCTGTGCTTTTCAGGCAAGTCCTGTACCGACTCTTTAGGAAATAAGCTGTATAGGGCTTCTGGTAAGTGTATATTAGGGCATGGCCACATGTACTGTCTGTACAGTATGCTCTACGTCAAATCATGATTGCATTTAAATAGCTAGTAATAGTTTTCACTATAGCACTCATAATACCTGGCCTAGTTATTATGAGTTATTAAAAGAAGAGTCCAAGGTGACACTCCTTCTGTATTAAAACTGTAATGTCAGTAGCAAAAGACTCTGACAGCCAGGTGTGTTTCCTTAGAGAGATAGTGGGACATCAATGCTGCATTTCTGTAATTTATCTGCAACTGGAAGTGCTCTCTTTAATCACACACTGCATTTCATCTCATGCTTTTTTTTTCCACAGCCATTTACCAATATTACCACTGTACATCCTCAGCCTCAAATTACAGAGAGGGAAATATTTGTTTTTTCTTTATTAGCAACAAAACAGGAAGGAAAACAAAAGAAAATGAAGTATGCAGTTATATCATTTTAAAAAATAACCCCATTAATAAACAGTTTTTAGAACTGGACTGCCTTCTTTGTGGAGACCAAAGACTGATTCTACTGAGAGAGAACTTTAAATAATAGTGCTCTCTCTTTTGTAGTCTGTGGTTTAAGACACAGAAACAGAACGTTTCCCTATTAAAACAAGTGGGTTATTGTCCACAGAGTTTTACTTCATGCACTTTTATGTACTAGTAACTTATGTTTCGTGCTACAGCTTTACAAGGCTGTGTCTAGGCAAATTTCACCGTATCCTCGTTTACAGAGGAAACTTCAGTTTACGCTATAGCAAAACAAGTTACTTAAACATGAAGCGCTACTAAGGTTTATGGGGTCAAGTTCAAAGAACCTATAATCCCTAATTCAAGCTTTATGGAGAGCGCAGTGCAGCCGCGTTCAAAGTTCTTCAAATGCGGTTTTAAAAATATTAAGTACCGCATTGCTACTTTGTTTCTTTCCGAAACTATAGCCACATTTTCAGAAATGTACACTTCAGCACTGTAACTAAATGCTGCTGTAGCTCTCTGTAAATGCCTCTATGTAAAACCTAAGAATCTCAGTTCCTATCTAAAAGCCCAGCTGCAGGCTATGAATACCAAGGCGATGATTAACCATGAACTAAAGAACTTAGTTATTAACTAAGGGGCTAGTAAGTATAAGTTATGCGGTGATAAATGTGGGTTTGTTCTTTTTTTTTCATTCAAAAACTTTAAGATTATGGGTGTAGAATGACGTCACGTCACACAGGAAAAAAATCCAAGATGTCTGGGCACACCCAGTTTAAAAACTATCCAATTCGTCACACTGCATTAATTATTCTGTCCCATAAAATAACATTTAAGTGTTTTACGCTGTTATTTAAAATACCCAGTCCGTAATGTAGCAATTTAACATCATTATTCAACCAGTCAAAAGTTTTTTTAAGTATCTCGTATTCGCTTATTAAGGCGTGAAAAGTAACACACGTTAAAAATTCCTAATACATGGAATCAAGCCTTTGAGCACAGCACTACACAAATAGCGCTGTTTTATGAAAACTATATACCTTCTTTTGCTTTTTTCCTTCTTGCCAAAGTTCCTCCAAGTTTCCCAAGAAAAGAGTCATCTTTCTTCCTTGAAGGTGGCGATTTAGGGGTCGGAGATTTTGGAGAAGACGGAGATTTCTGTGGTGAGGAAGCCATCGATGATATTTTTTTCCTGTTGTTTTTTAGAAGCAGGCGGGGGGGAATTGCAGACTTACACAGTTGTCTACCTTGAGTTTAGTCAGAGTTTACCCTCTCCCAAACGGAAGCGGAATTCCAAGTTATTTGTTCAGCCTTCGGATGTCAGCTTTCCCTACAAATGAATTCCAGTTCCCTTTCTCGATCCATGTTCCCTCCCCTACTGCGAGGAAAAAAAATGTAATATGTAATAGCCTACACACAGCCCAATTGCACTGAAGCTCTAGCTGAAAAACAAAAGGTAGCCATTTGTATTACTGCTTGTGTAACCCACTACTGTGTTGTATGACCTTTGCGAACTTAATCTATTAATGCCGATCGGATTTGTTTTCTTTTTCTTGGAGATTGTCACTTTACTGTTTGTAATGTGTGTTTAATGAACGCGATTACAACACACGAGAGTCCTACATTACAGAGGGAAATGTCGGACGTTTTCATTATTTAAAACTAAATTATTCTCAATCTATGTGTCCCCCAAAACACATAGATTGTAAAGTTGGTACATACTATAGATTTGTGGTCAAAATTATAGGAACATCTGGAAATCTTTCTGAAGAACCAGTAACGGAACAATCGACATAACTGACTGATTCATATCAAGTTTCTAACCTCAAAAGTGCAACAAGGGGATGTGATTTACTGCCAACTTCTCATCAAAATATGCTAGGAATCACAACATTATCTCCTCTAGGGCATTGTCACATGACTTCAGCAGTGCGTGTGTTTCTGGGTACAAGTTGGCAGCAGTTTTGTTATTTTGTCTTTTTCTTAGCACAACAAATCTGATTTAATTTACAATTCCGAGATTCATATATGTTGGGATTTTTTTTTGGGTGGGGGGGCACAATTAATGTGGACTACATATCTAAATATTGCATATTTTAAGGATATGTAGATATCTGTTACAGATACTGACAGAAAATTAAAGGAACGGGCAAGAGCACAGTTATTTCTTTTGCTTGAGCCAGGCCTTAAATCATTTGAGCCCACCAGTACTGCAGCAGCACAGGAGAGATAAATGCGTGTCCCCCACTTAAAATGTCAATTGTCTGGACAAACAGATGGATGCTTATCAGATTGAACAAATCTTCGTTTGAATTGTTTGATAGCCAAGGACAGAAGTACTGTATGTGGAAGAGCCTTGTCAAGGATATACAGCAAGGGGTCAAAAAAGGCAGATGAAGATACAGTATATAATGATATACTGTATATATTCACTTTTATAGATGGCTAGCTAAATAAGAAGATATTCTGAATATTTATTAGTACTTGCAGATTCCCTAGGGACAAAACTGTCAAAAGAGCCTAAATCTGTTTTCACCTTTTGCATATGTGATGTCAGTGTTAACAACTGCACATATCTTACAAGAAAAACCATTGAGGTGTTTGGTGTTCCTAAGAGCATGCAGATGATTCTGCCCCCTTCAGTGATGTGAAACCACAAGAGCTAATTTAATATTGATTGTCATAATTTATAAGACGACATAGTCTTAAAATGCCCCCCAAAATATGCAATTTACCAGCTGTTATATTCTGAATGTTATTCACAATGAAACGGCATGATTCTGTAAAAGATATATGAATTAATGAACACGTGTTGTACACCGTCCTTGAAAAATTACAATGGACTTTCTTAGGTTGTGCAGTTCTTAACACAAAAATGGTACTTTAAAAATTCTAGAACATATGAAAAGCAAACTATTCAGTTAATAGACTGAAAACACAACATAAAAAGGATTGCTTGGCTCTATCAAATTCAAAATTCAGGCATAAAAATAGAATTGTTATAACTTTTATTAGAGACACAAAGAATTAAGCATGTTTTAAATTAAAGTTGTTTGCAAATTGAAGTAAATTAAAGTTTATTTTCAGCATGGAATATTTCACTAAGCAATTAGAATCGTACTAAGATGATTCACAAGATGCATTTACTTATACTTATTGTCTTTTTTTACACCATAAGGATTGCTTGTCAGTTACAGTATAATCTGAAAAAAATGTTTAAGGAAAAACAAAAAAATATGCGTTTACATTTTGTTTGCATTTAGTTTAAGGTATATAACTTAAAGGGCAAATAAAGAAGAACATTTTTATGTTCAAATTTTCACACACTTCACTCTGAGGCAGTTGCCATTTTGAAGATGCACATCACAATATGCATTTTAAAAAAATAATTGTCAAAAATCTTATTTTAAAAACCCACTACCACATCTTATTTTCTTGTGAAATATATACCATTTTACCAGTTTTTACATTTTTGTAATGTTCAGACTTGCTAAAAATATTAAAGGTGTTATGCCAACATAAAGGCACATATATAGCATCAGTTAGTTTATGTCTATGAAAATAGATCTGTCTGATGTATACAGTGTGCATTTATAACAAGCTGGCCTATTCCGACAAGTGTATCAAACAACTGCAGGGCAGAAACAAAATAATCGGGAAAAAAAGAAATTAAAGAAAAGAACAGATTTCTTACACACGGTGCACATCCGCAGTTTTGACTTATACGGTATGCTGTTTGCTTAATCTCTGACTTTCATGGGCAATTTAAAAAAAACAACAAGAATTCTTTGGTTGTGCAGTAACGTTTCATTAGCCATTTAAATTCCTTATATATATTTTTTCCTAGTAAACATTTTAAAGAGGAATTAAATAAAACTTTTGCCACAAATTATTTGATATTAGAAAATGGATATGAAAACAGAAAGGTTTATTATGCTGAAGTGCTAGTTACCAGATTAAGCTTCTTTTTGATTAGGCACAGATCACAAAGGCCTAAAACCACTGAGACCAACTCTGTAACTCTGAAATACAAGATCTGTGCTGTTTCTGTGTATGACTAAACTGACATCCTCTGTTCATTTGGTCTATACTAAATGTATCCTGATAAAGACTTCCTTGCCATGCTTTTTCTATATTTTAGCCCTATAAACATGTTGTCCATCAAAGACAGAACTAGCTTTTTTTTCCGTTTTTGGTGCCAAATGTGGCAGACTTTCAAACTGCTGCAACAAGACACTGGCTCCTGTTGAGTGGAGCGTCACATCCAGTTGAGCTGATATCCTTTAGACAGCACAAAGCTCTCCAGGTCTTTGTCTTCAGCTCTTTCTTGAAGCCTCTGCTCTTCAAGCAGGACCACCAGCCTGTCTCTCTCCTCCACCATTCTCATCATCTCACCGAGGACCTGCTGTTCCTCAGCTAGCTCCTGTGGGCTCTTCTTGGAATCTGGGAAAAAAAAAACACGAAAAGGAAGGAAACTGAAAATGATACTGAATTTTGCTTTGGAGGTTAAAAAAAAGTTGGACATTTTTGTTCCTTTATAAACTGCATCAGTATTTTGTAATTGCACCAGTATATAATGTAAATAAGTGTTAAACATTGTATTTATTTGTAAAAAATCTATTTTCAGTTTTGAATTATTTATATATACAGTTATTTTTTTAAGCACAATAAATCAATGGGGAACTTTTGATTGCAAATGCCCTTTTGGTATACGTTTGTGTTTATTATTGTCGGGGAGCAAGTTAAAAATAAAAATCCGTTCAGAAAATAAATATTTTAACTTTGCATACTGAAATACATCCTCGGATTTATGTGTACACATTCTGATAATCGATTTGTTGATGTTTTCACTGCTGTGAAACACTTTTTACTCAATAAGATAAACACATAATATATTTAGTTATACCTGACAGAAATACTCTAACTGACATTACAAACCAATAATACTAAAGCCACTTCATCTAGTCAGAAGCAACTACAGTAGAAGGAAGATGAAAAAGCTAAGGGCATCACTTGAAATTGCAAAGGTTAAACCATTATGATATTTCTGAAAGCCAATACGTGAATCAGGACATGTGCAGAATATTGTCTACAAATCTGGGATCAAAAGGTCATTTACAGGGGATGCATCTTCTATTCACACCCATCAGGGTTCAAAGCTAATTTGTTCATTCAAAAAGAAAGGAAAATTCAATTAAGAATCCCAACCCCTCACTGTTCTTGATCTCATAACCCCAGCAGTTTTGTAAAAAAAGATCAGAAAGGTAAAACCTTAATAAAAAAAACATACATCATTTTCTGAATTAAATCACGTGTAAGCCCTGCATTCGGGTTCGCCTTTTGTAGGTAAATTTCAGCAATGCAAAGAATTAGCTGAAGAATTTACAGTATCTGAGGAGACTTTCCAACAACCTAGCGAAATAAACACGGGGAACTAAGCTTCTTGGTTTTCTTTTATAGAATGTTGTCCATTTCCTTCTAAAACCCTCACAAAGATTCGTGTCTCTGACTCCTCTTCACATTCTCACCATGGATGGCCATCCTGCGGCGCAGTTTCTGCTGTAACTGGCTTTGGCAGTCCTCCAGCTCCAGCTCTTGGGCACTGAAGGGTAGACACAAGCACAGTCTCACACACTGCCTGATGCCAGAGCTTCTGGGGACCGATTATATACTTTGCTCTTTTCTCCTGTTTCTCTTCTCAACTCATCACCTTGATGTGAGCGGTCCTGGGGGGGTATCTATTGTTGCTGTTTTTTTTTTTACTATTAATTATTATTTTAACAAACCAGCAGATGATTTTAGAAAAGATTCTTAGTCTCATACCCAAATGACCGGCAGCTACATTGTGTCTTGGAAAATTAGAACCTATGTTAGTTACCAAGAAGAAGATGAATTCTGTCAAGAGGCAAAGATGTTCTGGATAAGCTGAGTGCATACTTACAAAATCATCAGTTCAGATTCATAGCGGACAAGTTTATTCTTCTCCAGAACCAGCTTAAACCAGGTTTGAAGGAGTTGTGTTTCATCAGCCGAGCTGGAATCTTAAGGGAATAAAAGCCCTAAGTTTCAGTGTACATGAACAAATAATTCAGGTCTTTAATACCATTTAGACAGCCCTGGTTATATGTCCATGAATTTGTCTACCTGTCTGCTCATCCATCCATCTGTCTGCTGCTTTTCTGTTGTTATATAATTTTCAATGATCCTCATGGTTTGACATCAGTCTTTTGTGAACATCACTTATTACAGCAATTTATTGATTACACTTCATGAATGTTGCCCATACTGAGTGCATATCACTTTCAAAGTTGTTGTACAAGTGGCAGGAAGAATTGTGAAATTGTAAGGTTTTAATTTAATTACTCAAATATTGCCAAAATTAAAGATGCACCAAAACACACCCATAAAATCTAAGGTTTTACAATAGGTTTTACACATTATGTAGTTAATCCCAAGCCAGGACTTTCTAAATTGGTGCCAAACCTGATCCAATTTCATCCTGACAATCCAGAATTTGTGTACTAATGTAAGTTTTAAACAGTACTGCCCCCTTCAGGAGAAGCTGTAAGTAATTTTCATTTTCTGCTTAAATATTCAGTAAAAACAATAATTTTGCTGCACTGTAATATTAAACTCAATTTTGTGAAACACAAATGCAGTTCTACACCAACCCCCATCTTTATGCATTTCCTTACAGGTATACCAGCTTGGATAAAGTCATTGAAATTCTTTGCAGTGTATTCCACAATATCTGTCAAATATGTACTTTATTTCACTGAAATACTTAATTTAGTATAGGCACAATCAATATTTTACATGGAATTCCCCATATCATATAGTAGGAAATACAATTTAATTACAAATACTTCTGCTAAATTCATTATCTAAGAAGCATATATTCACATTTTTTGTTCATGTAGGCTCAAAGGACATAATGAAATCTAACTCATTCTTTTTTTACAGTGCACGGATGTGGAAGTGGATTACCAAAAGAGCTGCAATTTGCAATTACGTTCCAGAGTTGAAATTCAAAACTTGTGAGAATGTTGATAAAATATAAATGTTATTAAACAGATCCTTTTTAAATGTCATAAGTACACAAATGTCTGCAATCTGAAGGAGGAAAATCAAAGAATGTTTAATGAAGTCATACTTCACTGATGGAAAGTGAAGGAAATAGGTATCTTCCTTAAGATTTGAATATACCACAACGTGTGGCAGCAGATCCTGCTTTGAAACACATGTTGCTGCTGTTACCAAATGTATTAAAACCTTTACCTTACTGATGAACCAGTGATTACAGTGATTGTGTTAATCACGTAACACTTCTGTAATCGTATCCTCAATAAAAGAAGTGCTCAAATAAAGTATGTACATCAATTCTTATACAGACGGCATTAATTATCATTATACAATATATACAATAAACCACTCCAGACTGTCCAGCTGCCTGTGATCATATGAATCCAATCCAGCGTTTTACAGTTTCAGAAATATATTCTAGACATAACATACATTTGAGAAGATTATTTTTTAGTTACATTACTTCCAAAGGAATTTAAGATTAGTGTCAGAAATGTGCATGTATTTTGAATCAAAGGTCTCCTGGTATAAAAAAAAGACGATAGCTCAAATACCATTGCACTTGACTGTCTGAGCTCCACGGCTGATTTCTATCCGGCTAGAGCCAATAAAAAATACTTTTTGCAAAGCAGGCCTTTCAGAGAATTTGCAAGTGACACTCATACACACTGATGAATTGTATGCTCCTTGTTGTATCTCCTTACCACTCAACTACAACACAATGTTTTTTTTATTATTCCTGAAGAAAATGGTATTATTACGGCTGAAAAGGAAATAGTCCTGTGGTATACTCCTGAAATCAAATGCCACAGTGTTTATTATTGGTATTGCAGAAGGAATCTTAAACATTTTATTCTTCATCCTGAAAACAACAAGCACAACAAAGAGAAAATCCCCAAACAGCAAACAAACCCGCAAAACTTGCAGGTTCTTTAACAAAAGAAATGGGGAAAATGAGCCTAATTAAACAAATTCTGAAGATAGGAAAAGGCAACAGTCATAGTTTTTGCCCCAGCAAATTGTAATTAAGACACTATGTATTTCTGTAATAATAATTCGAGAAAGAATCATTTTTAAACATAGAAAAAAAATCAGTGTCCATTATGTCAAATGGAGATAGCAGGATTGTCATATTCACCATCTCTGTGCATTGTTTCCCACCTACTCATGTCCTCTTTCAATCTAGTTTGGGTTTATGAATAATACCCATTAACAAAAGGCCTATTCACTGTTCACCCCTCCTTAATGCAATTATCTGAACAAAGCCATGCAAACGTTACATACAATGGACACTGCCCTGCCTTGGGCTGTCATTATTATAGATATTTTCCATGCAGTTATGTACTAAAATCTGTTGCAAGGACACATTTACCACTGAGAAGTGCCTGAGGCCCATGGCTGTACATCTTTTCTGTAAATGAAGGGACACTTTTCACTCACAGAACACGGCTTCTGTGCATCCAACAAGACAGCCCATTTCAGTACAATTTCTAATACAGAATTATGTATGTCGTTCTTCTGTTGCTAAAATACAGAACATACTTGCAGTAAGTATTCCATAGAATAACACAGAGGGACTTCTGTAGCAACGACAATAGTTTGATCAAAATGCTTCAGAAAAAAATATTAGTAACAATAATTATATTATACCCCACTGATGCCATGAATCACATTATAGATGTCAATACATCCTGAAAGCATGACTCATTATCTAACTGCAAACAGAAGAGTTTTGCAACAACTGTCCTTGCTCTGCTTGATTTAAATCAATAGCTGGCTTTTGAAGAGACAACCTACACAGCCTAATCTACTATATGACAGCAAAATGAAAACATAGCTCAGGGTCACTCGGAGGTAGAGAGGCTTTTCGGAGTCACAAAAATTACAGCAAACTGGAATGCAATACATTCAAGAGCAATCAAAGCCTACAACAATTACATGCAAATAGTAAAAAATGAACCCATTTAAATGGTCAACTCTTTTAACACATTGCATAGTAACATATTGCTTTGTGTACACCTTCTTCTCAACTAATAAACAGCTTCTTCAGGGGAATAAAATGACAAGAATATTACTGTAAATATAAAAAAATGTCCTTTTTTGTCATTACCACTCGAAATAACTGTTTTAATGACTATCCTGTATTGTGATGTACCTTAAGCTGATAAAATATGATATGGGTCTTTCTGTTTTTTCCTTTCATCATTTCTCAAACTATTACCTTTCCTATAATTTCATACAATTTCAACTGAAAATTGCTATTTTGTTCAAATGCAAATCTTTTTTCATTTCGGGAGTATTTTTTTTTTCATAATCCAGCTAACAGCGCATGACATCTTCCACACTTTGAACCACAAATGTTTTCCAGTTTTGCACTTTAAATCCTGAACTCTATTAAAAGCTTGTCAAAGCTTTGTATTTAATTTAACCTCTAATTCATACAGACTCTGGTTAGCAAAATATACCCTCTCCAGAAGTAATCTATTTTTCAGCATCCAGTCCTAATCCTGTAAACCTTTTATCATTTAGACTTGGATGACCCTAATGAAGCCCACACGCTAATAAATAAATGAAAGTGGTTCTGTCAACTCCACCTGAGACACTGCATTGCTTATATTTGTTTCCTTTCCTTTCTGTGCCTCCAGGCTAGTCCATGTTTCTCACCAGAGGTCATGCAAAGTGCAAGTCTGCAACTGAAAATAATTTCCCATTCTTCACTGTCAATATTCAGCTCCTTTATGCAGCCCAAACAGGCAATCTGCACTTTTCTTGGCTCCACAAACACCTTAGATGAGGCAAAGGCATTTTCACCACTGCCAGAGTAGATATATCAAACGAGAATGATCTAACAGCACATACAGTTCATTTCTTTGGATGAAAATAACATTCTGCCTGGAAGGCTGGAAACTTCATTGTAGAATTTTCTGTAACAAAAGTGTCCTGACTTACCTTGAGATTTACATGATAAATGTAGCACTATGAAGAAAGATTAGAAATACAACATGATAATACATAGATATACAGGAATAGAAGGTCATCGTGGCCAATAACAGGTCAGGGCCATAATGTTTTGGTTTTTGGTTCACAGTAACCTTTGCTCAGCAACGTGACTTGGTGAGAGCCATGTTCACATTGAACATGTTTATTCAGTATCACAACAGTCTAGCACAAAATTATCTATTCTCACTCTTTTAATAAACAGATGTGTAATAGATAATAAATACCTAAATTAAAAATCCAACTCTTAACTAGTTCAGGTTAGTAATGCAATACTCTAGAAAAATATAATATCCAAAGTGGCTGTTAAGATTAACCAAGCAACATTTTATTACCCAGGATTAGAGCAATTCATCTTTACGTTTAAAGGAACTCTTAGATCAGCAAAGATGGCCCTGAACTTTGCCAGCCCCTCTTTCCTCTTGATTGTTTGTAGAAGAATCTGTCAGCCTCAGAGCAAGTCATGCAGAGTGAAACCCCAGCAGCCAGGTCAGCTGTCAGTCCTATTAATTTGTGAGGACAGCCACAATTCCTTAGAAATAACTTTATCAATCACAGGAATTCTGGCCAGTGACCTTCTGCCATTATTTCAACCTCCAATTCGCCCTTTGGTACCTCTGAGGAAGGGTAGGAGGGGTGTGGTGCAGGATGAATTCCATCTAATTAATGCCTTCACCTTCTAAACTGCAGCACTCTGACAAGCCCCTCCACTCTACTCTGTAATGGCTTCTGACAGGCCCACCTGATGATGGGAGAAAGACAGGGCCCCGGTATGAAGGGTGCAGCTTCAGTCAGACAGCAGGCCAAATTAAATGGAGACGAGAAGCACAAGAGTGACAGAGCTGAGGATTGTGAATGGCAGGCGAGACGAGGAGAAGAAAGGGAAGGTGCTCTTGTCACAGCCTGTCCCTCAAGTGGAATTGAGAGGCCTTCTGTGCTTCAGGCCAACACGTGGTGTTTTTGAGTTTTGGATAGCTGGGTCCCTCACCTGTCTCTCCCCGCAGTTCCTTCTCCAGCTTCACCCCCCGTTCCTCCAAGACTCTCTGTCTCTCCTCCACCTCTTCAAGCTGCCGCTGTATCACCTGGGGAACACACAAGGACAAGCAGAGCATCAACGGGGAATTGCTCAGACTGCTGAATTAAAAAATACTTGCAATTCAATTGCAACTTGCTAGGAATTAGCTAGGAATTACATTCATTATTACCATTTGACAGGTTTAAATTTATAGCATTATTTTTCAACTTTGAATTTATGGTATGAATGTTCTCATTCCTGAATGATGAAGTACGCTTTAAAAACTGAAGTACTGTAGTTCTCCGGTTTCAAAGATCAGATCTTCAAATGTTCAATTCCAGGCTTTACACAAAGAAGAAGCTCAGAAGCAGCACTTACGAAAGTTGTTAACGATTTTTTGACGGTGTCTACAGATAATATCCCTCTAGTTCTGGATGGAGTGAAAACAATCTAAGGATCACTGGTTCTTCTCTTAGTTGATTTAGCTTTTCTTTTGCTACAAGGAGCAAAAAATCTTGGTTGTTCAAAAACTAACCTAGTTCCACTTACTCATGGAGTTCCACAAGGTGCTGTACTGGGATCAACTTACTTTTTGTATTTGTATGTTGCCATCACAGACTTAGGATTTACTGCTATGTTGATAACAGACGTATTTGCAGAACAAATCTGATAGTATTGATACATATTTGGGATATTTAAAGGGTTTGAAAATAAGATATGGATGCAACAGAACTTTGTTAAACTGATGTGTGGCAAAACTGAGATTATGCTCAATGGCTTCTATCATTAGACATCAGTGTTGTCAACGTTTCTTCCACTAGTGTAACATTACTCATTTAAGACCCTTTCTTAGCCTGGTAACCCAATTTCATCTGATGATGAAATATTTCTATGTGCCTTATATTATGAAGATTAGACTACTGTAACACCTTGTTTACTGAGGTATCTTTTAAGGTACTTAAACAGACTTCTATATGTCCAAAATTATATGGCTCATGTGCACAATTAAAATAAAAATAACAATTCCTGTCCTTTGCAATCTGGCACGGGGTCCTAGTAAAATTTAGACATGTAGTGGTTTGTCATTAAAGAGTCAGTAACTACATTTTAAGTATTTAATTGTGGTTCATGTAGAAGATATTGAATGATTTAGCTCCAAATCATTTTAAGTTTTTACCATTCCTAATATGAGATTAGAAGACTAGGTTTTACACAATGGGCAACAGAACCTTTTCTTGTGCAGCACCGTGCCTGTATAACTCCAGCTCCAACTGTCCATTCACGACTCTGGGAATATCAACATTTTCAAACCATGCTGGAAGTCCTATCTTAAACTAAAGCTTTTAATACCAAAGCCAGTTTGGTGCTCTTTTTTCTATGTTTTGCACCTTTACTGTGTGTTTTGTGCTATTATACAGCACTTTGAGTTTGCTGAAAAGAGCTCTTAAATACAACTGCATTAGAAATAGTAGTACTTTTGGGAAGAGGTCTGATCAGGTCCACTGCTCAATACCTGTGCCCTGTGGAGTCTCTTCAGATTTTCGTGGCGGGCCTGCCTCTGTTCCATCTTCTCCTGCTTCCTCCTCTGTCGGGGGCTGGAACTTCCCAGGTGAGACGAGGAAACCTTCAGAACAACAACACAGCAACACAAGGGCAGTTACTTACCAGCATCACTATTCTTCTAGAGCAGAGCCTTATGAATAACAGCTCTTAGATTTCATATAAAGTTAAGTTACAAAACGGAACTCCCCTGACTTAATATAAATCTTGCCATGAGATCCCAGCCTTGAATATTTTAAAGAATATTCTTCAAAAGTGAGCCCTACCAATCATACGTTACAGCAGCACAGTCTCAGGAATACATTTTAGTTAAAGATTTGATTTTCATTCCAATTATTCGGTAAGATTCAGTCATTTTACCGGGAAGAGGTTCCAATGTTTAACTTTAAATCCAAACACAATGTTTTAATGCCGAACTAGAAAAGTTTGTTTACTTAGAAAAAAGTCAGCTTTTATTGGAATATGTGATTTTCATGCAGTACCTTTTGTTTTGATGAAAGTTTCTCTTCCTCGCTTGAGGAACTAGCTTCATAATGGTCTGCCTGATGTCCTTCAGACAGATTATCTGAGTCTGTCAAAAAGGCATAAGAGGTGTAAGGAACAGGTGTGATTAATGGCACACACCTACAAACTGTTCTGAAGTCACCTTTATCCTATTTTTTAAAGTTGCTCAACTGATCAGACTTTGACTTGGGAGGAGAGAATGAATTGCTCTAGTTTAAATTATGGACCCACACTGTTCATTTACTCTGATTGAAATCTGAAGAGCCTTTCTCAAAAACTATCTGATATTTTGATCCAACTCCAGTCATCATATTACATCATGGAAGGCATAATTGTATGCATTAATTAAAATGATTTATTTCTCCTCTGGATTCATCTTACACTGGAACACATGAACTTGGTTCACAAGCTCTCGTAAAAGGAGGGAAACACTGGAACTAATTTAAATAGCTGTAATGTTACTTACAAATGTGCCTTCAAATTTTAAAGGCCTATAGCTTCAGACAATTCAAATAACCTGCATTGTGAATCATGGAATCAACACTTTAGAATGATTGAGAAAGCCACTGACACCTTAACATTCCGACCAAGAATTACTTCAAGGGGACAATGAACTATGATTACCTCAGGAAAGACCAACTGCCAGACAATAACTTCAACTACAACTCAAGTACAGTATTGTGGTGCCCAAAGACATCAACCATGTAACAGACTGTACAGTATGTAACACTTTGGAATGACCAACAGCATATTGACAGTTAAATGTAAGATGATGGAAAAGCGCAACACACTTTTATAATAAGAGTTCACAATAAGATTTCAGTGTTGAGTTTGTCTGGAAATTCTGGCATTATCCAGGACTGGCACGATCAGTGGGCAAGTAATGATAAGACCAAAGGCAGTTTGATTATAGCTACCAAATACTGTATATTGTTCTCCTGTGTTCATGGGACTGTGCATATCAATGTGAAGGGATTATTATATATTGAGAATAATATTGAGTATTATCAGTATTCTTAGTACATCAAATTATTTTGTTTTAAAGATACGTCAAGAAACCTTGTGTTAACCTTACATTAAAGACAACCAAATCAAACATGAGAGTAGGTATATCTGTTTTATGGTTTACAAAATAAAGCATGAGAATTTAGGGACATAAAGTAAAAGAGGCCTCATACATACAGTATGACACAATCGGAGACACTGTCAAATTATACTGATACACAATGCAATGTTAAACCCAATACGCTAGACGTTAAGCGATTTGGCTAACCTAAGCACTGGTCTTAGCTAAACTTTCTGTTCTAGGCTTATGAGTCTCCAAACACGAGGAGCTGCATTTATGAAACGAGTAATCTGATGCTAAGATCCATAATCATATGAATTTGATTTGCCTAAATGCTTTTAAACTAGGTATCTGTTCACTTAAATTGTATAAGCAAAGGTTACACACTGGCTTGAATGACTCTGTGAGGTTTGCTCTGTCACATAATTGGATTGAATATTGTGAGCCAGCTATTAGACAGATTACCCTTAGGTAGCTTATAGCATCTGGCTCCCACATTTGCATCATGACATCTGTTCAATGTAAAGTAACTGGCGTCAGAAAGTCTGGTCATAGCAAATAAAGAGAAAAATCATTTACACCCAAATAAAAATAGAAGTAAACAATGAAGTCACTGATCATATGAATAAATGCTTTCCATGAACTAACTTGTGTCTTATACTGACATATATACAGAAGGATATCAGAATGAATGTCAGCTTTTGACTTCCTAGGTCTGAATGTCACCACATCACCAAATTAAAACATTTAGGACAGGCAGAATCTTTCACAACTAATATACTGTACGTTGTTCAGAGTGGCCTAACTTCTTCAGGCTGAATAGATAGGAGGAACCAATCCATTGTTATTCTTATAATTATATTATCATCTTCATGCTGGAGGGAAACACAGCGTCCCCACAGTCCAATGTAATTTTTAACACCCTAAAATAGGCAATCCAGTGACATCGATCAACAGTACCAAAGATATTTCTACTGTGAATGAGATTTTTAAAGTGAGAATCTGAAATTTCCTCTTTATTAAACAAGAACCACAATTCCATGAGCTACACAGTTGTTGTTTTAAACCTTTTATACATTGATTCTTTGAACAAAACATTTTCAGAGAAATGTGATGGGGGATTTATAGTAAGTACCTTTAAGTAATATATCCTGATTACACTTAGGTGTTGGAGTGTCTTTTTAACAGGAGCAATGATCCAAATTTCCCAGAAATCACGATAAAAAATATACATACTGTATCTGTGTACTAACAGCTCTCCATTATTATAGCCTGGTATTAAAAACTACCAGAAACCATTTAATTGTACAATTTAATAAACTGGAATACAGCTGTAGAAGTTAAATCCCTTGATCCTATTTTTACCATTTTTGTTGAATTATGAAATTCAGATTGATTTTTTTCCTGAAAATTAACCCCATTTCCTTCCTTTATGAGGCTGGCAAAAAGATACAGAATTAGGATATTTAGAGGGAATAATCCTATAACACTGAGACTGGAAAAGTTTGTAAGGGCAACTGTAAAATTAATAAACAATTGAAAATTAGTTAATAGAGCTTTTTTTCATCAAAAGTATTTTTGGGCTGTTTATCAATTTTATGAAACAGGAGACATTTTGGCTTCCTCTTACTGTTTCGTCCTGTGTTATTTAGCATTCAAAATATTTCAACAATAGGACAGAAAAAGTGCAAATGTTTTTTCCCCAAACTGAAACAGAGATGCACCTGTTTTATAAAAGGGCCCTCCATTCTTAGAAAGTGCAGTTCTACTGTTAGAGATTCTCTTAGTTTCTTGGTCCATACCTTTCTTCTTGAATTTGGCAAGAATTGCCCAGATGTCATTTCTCCCTCCAACTTCATCTGCACCCTCTCCACCCCTCTCGGTGCCTTCGCTCCTCTTGAGTCGCAAAGAGGAAAAGAAGTTGAGTCTTCTCCGTGGCAGAATTGTCAAATCATCCTTGGTGGCACGGGAAGACATTTCGTTCAAGGACACCTTTTCTAGCAGCTTCGGCATGTCATTCTCCACCCCCTGGGGACCTAGCCCTTCTTTCCCCATGTTGCCGGTGTTATTCAGCAACTGGACTGGTTCTGATGAGCACCTTGCAGATGCTGACACAGCTGAGGCAGAATGATGAGGTGGCGCTGTGTCCTCAATCCTTCCCTGTGTACTCTCCCTTTTGTCTGTCTCCAGTGTGGGCTCACTAAGTTGCTCGTCACAGGACGGACCCCCAAAGAGGGCTGCGAAGTTGAAGAAAGATCCGTCTGAGACAGGCCGTGGCCTAGGAGGACTGCTCTCTGTGTTGCTGGTGATGCCTGAGGAGGAAGCACCTCCAGACCTCCTGAAAGATCTTCTTAAGGCATTTGCAAGAAGCTGAAGGCCTGACTGAGGCGTTTTGTTGGCCTCTTTAGAAGACTGTGGAGGCTGAGCTCTAGGTTTGGGAGCTGCAGCTACTGGCACATCAATGGCACTTGGGGAGTCAGCCTTGCTGGTCCAAGAGCTCTTATCCTCTCTAGCTCCTTTCTGTTGGCGCAGGTCTTCAGAGAAGTTCAGGTTCCAGTCCAGTAACTTTGCCTTCTGGGAATTAGAAAGGGTCAGCTTTTTCTTCGTTGTCATCATCTCTTGATCGACATATGCACCGCTCGGTCCTCCCCAGCCACCGGCGCCCACTTTGCCTCTGTCTGTGGAACGAAGACTCAGGGGGGAGCTATTGGTTTTCACATCAGTTATTCCAGAAGATGGGATGTGCCTTTTCGCACAACCCAGCAAACTCTGAGGAAGTTGAAAATCAGAAATAAACAGGTAAAAATCATTTTGTTTTTATTGTGCCCAACTAGATTTTTTTTTAGGCACCGAATATAGTTTTACCCAGAGAAAATGCCACACAAACATATTGAGGAAGATATTATTGATACTTCATAACAAAAGTAATAATAATTTTGCCCGGTTAAGTATTTGTGAAAGGTAAAAGCAGTGTTAGGTCAGAAAAAGTAAATAAATAATAATAATAAAATAAATTAAATAAATTCTTTATTTTATATCACTTGAGAATGAATTCTAAAGTTCAGGAGAGGTTTGTGAAACACTTCATAGCCCGTACTTTTTACTTAGTCATGGTAAAGTGCCATGAGACTCTGCATTATGAAAGGCACTTTATAAAATAAAGATGTTTAGTATATCATTTCTAAACCTCAGACTTGGATTCTTCCTCCTTTCCAGAATCCTTAGGAGTGGGAGATGTATCTTCAGGGTGCTGAATTAACTTCTTCTTAACCATCGTCAAAGGAAGAGCTTGGGCAGTGGAAAAGCAAAGAAGGATAGAAATGGATTTTCAAAATCACATCTGCAACCCTGACACAGAGTGCACAATCCAAAGGAGAGTTTTACAATCCGAGTCTGACACATACTTGACAGATATCTGTAAAATTCACACAGACAATAGTAAGGGAGAGAAGAGTATAAAAATGTTCATAATTAATTTAATACTGATAGACATAAATACATATATTATATGCATATTCCTATACTTTCACAACACTGAATGTTCTAATATGAATTAGATGTTATGCCTTTTGTCTTCAACTGTGACCTTGATTAATGTTTTGGTTTGGACAGAGAATAGTACCGATTACTATAGAAATCATATTATTGGTATTTTGTATTTTCTTTTGAATGAGAAGAAAACAATGTATCTCCAGAGATGTTTCTTTGCACAACTTGTGGATACATACTGTTTCAGTCAAGCACAAATGGGATTTTTCTGCGCATTGTATATTACAGAATTCAAGATTTAAAAAAAAAGCTAATTAGAAAAAACAATGCAAACGACTGAATTAGAATATCCTTGGTTTATGTAAAGCAACACGACATTTTTTGCTCAATGAAATTCAGTAGCTTCAGTCTCAAAAACACAATTCTTGATGTAGTACACTAACGGCATATTTTGGGAAATCAACACTACCCTCTAGCGGTTACATTCTTAAATTGCAACTTAAATTTTTTTGCTTGCTCTAGAAATAGAGGACACACCGACCCCAAGGACAACTACAGATATGGGAAATGAGTTCCTGAAACAGGTTGTATTAATCGTAGGAAGAAAGTTTAGATCTTAGGGTGGGTGGAACAGAACCTACAAAAAAATACTTGTATCTATTAATGATTAATCCATCTGTTATCAGAAAGCCACTTCTTACTGATATAGGTTCTAGGAACCTGGAGCCTATCCTGTAAGCATAAAGCAGGACTTCATCCTGGTCTATCACAGACTCACACACACCCACAAACAGACAGGGTCATTTAGAGATGACAATTGACCCAACCAGCATGTTCTTGGAAGGTGGAGGAAAATCAGAGGAAACCACATGAATACAAGAATATCACACAAACGCTGCACAGAGTAAGATAGCAGTGCTAACAGTTACGCCACTGTGCTGGCCATTATAATTAAAATGATCTACAATACATGACTGGATTGTAATATGGAAAAATTCAGAACCAAGAATGAAATACAAACCTATTCTATTCAACCCAGAAGACAGAAATGGAAACTAACAGGGTCCTGTCTACAAAATTGAGAATAGGAATCTCTTTTTCACAAGGGTGTGCGAATCTGCAGTAAGCTAATACCATCACGTCTCTCACGAAAATCTTTGGATTAATTAACTTCTAATAACCAAATGAGCCTCCACATACTGCAAAATTTATTATTATCATAATATAATATACGATGAGACAGTGTTGGTCTTTTCTTTTTTATTATAAGGAAGCATCATCTCTAATAATTTTGGAATATAGGTTAAAGAATAAAAGTATGAGTATGTATGAGCAGTTTCTATTTTGGTATAACCATGAGAAACCGTAATTATAATGTAAAGAGAGAATGGGAATGTTTAAAGTGTTCCAAGACAAATCTTTATTCAAATGAAAAAGTATATATTTACAAATTACACTGACTGCTTGGCTTTAGTTTTATTCTTCTAAAATTGCTTGTATGTCCCAGGGCATTGACCAATTAATGATGACTGCCAACACACTGGTGTGGAGCCTCATGTAATAAAACACATTTTGTCCAGCCTGGCATAGTGCATTTCCCATGCCTGTAATTCTAAAGCATGGTAGCAAGAGGGCCAGAGAAACACGTCACTGACGCACCATCATGGTCAGGACAAGCTTAGACAACAGCAACAAAGGGAAAGCAGAAACAGACTCACTGGCCTGAATCTTTCTCCTCCATCGACTATTTCTGTTGGATGATGAAGAGGGCTGGACAGCACTGGAATACTCCTGAGCTGCAGGGAAATTTTAAATTAGATTTCACACACCCACAACCATACTGGCATATTTATAATGTTAAGTCAGTCCATCATCATACTTTGAAAAGATCACCAATTATACTGGATCCTTCCAGATACTTACTGTGGCTAAACAAGATTTTCATTTTAAAACAGCACGAACAAAAGCAGCAATGTGCAGATAAGTATGCACTGTATCTCTATATGTATGTATCTCTATATATTTGTGCAACGGTTATCAAATCCTATAACAGTTTTGTTACAAGATGCCATGTTCATCTACTAACAAAAAAGCCGATGCCTTAGATAAACCAGACTACTGATATGTTTTGGAGATTCATCTCCAATTCGGCCAAGAGGTGGCATTACAGACCTCAAGTTCCATGTATATTCAGACTTCATAAATCTTCATTTTCATAATTTCTTAATGCCTATAATTCAACCTTTTTATTATCTAATACGAACACATCATTTTAAAAAGTAATGAAATAACCCGAACTAAACATTTCTTCTTATTAAACAAAACAATGTGTCTTGGTTTTAGCAGATATAGTTTTTCAAACAGGAAATACACTCTACTGCAGGTGCAGAATACATTCTGATATATAATATTTCATAAGTGAAAAGAGGAAAGGAAAACAGTGGCAAAATGGAAAAGGGAAGTTATAAATACAAAACATAAACCCCCATTAATGTGCCCAGGGAAATTATTTTCTGGTAAGATGTTGATTAGTTCACAGCCTCACTTCAGAGCAGCTAAGCAGTGGTTTGTTTATTGTTTTAGAATCTATGAACTATAAAGAAATTTAAACATATCTCAAATAAATAAAAAAATGTAATTTCAATTAAACTTCACTCAGCACAAGATTAGTGTGCTCATCAGAGAGCTGCTATACTATTTCAAGAGTCATCTCGTCAGATTTCAGAAGCTAAGCACCTTTCTGGAGGCGAGGTCTCTAAGGAATATGAGGTTGTTATGGGAAGACATTGGAGGACCAAAAGATGACACTCTTCCCATAGGCTCAGGAATGTCGAATTAGTGTTCCAGTATGATGAATGGAAACATGGTGCAGTAAGAGGTACCAGTCTTGCACTGAGGTTATGACTACTTGATGTAATCAAAGATTACACATAATTCCTTACAATAGTAGGGTTTATAACACTGATATTACAACAGTAGGGATTGTAATTGAGGTAATTATTAAATACCTTTTCATATTTTCCCCTTCTATTCACCCCAGATTTTCAAGTTTAACTGGTGAAGTGATTTATAAATGCTGGTGCAGAATGACTCTGCACACCAACACAGGCAACGAACCATTTGTGGTCACTCAAAACGCAAGTTATACTATCAAATCACATGCACCCCAATATCCAGCTATAATCAGGCTTAAACATATTCATTAAGTGAATCCACTCCTTAGTCTCAGTAAACAAAACAATCCCAGGATTCCTAAAAAATCGGACTTTTGTTGCTTGTGGGTGCTGTGGTGCTCAGAGGATTTTGTCCTCAGCCGGAACAGGATTCACCATCATTCCAGAGCAGTTCTCCTCACTCAGGAGGCGCTGAGTGTTACAGCGACCACAAGAAGCGTTACTGGAAAATACAGGGATATTTAAGATAAAGAGGTAGGGGTACTCAGCTGTTACCAGGTTTTGTAAATGTTTCAGCTGTCCCTTGGCCTTAAAGAACAAAGAGGATGGAGGAGGGGTTGCTTCATGTGAAAGATTTCTCACATTTATTTGAATTTTTCATCTACAACTATCAGGCTTCACCTACCACCATTTTCATCAGTCAGTAAGTCACATCTTCTTAAGTGTGGTTGGAATTCAACGGACGTCCGTGGTGAGTCTGAGGCATCTGGCACTTCTTCATTTTTACAAGCGCTCCAGTGGGGACTGGATTCAATGCTGGCACTTTGATTGGCATAGACATGAAAACTTTGTAAATGGAAGTGAAAATACTATGCCCCTAATTATCAGTTTAGGTACAGCCGCCACTATCTCCTAGTAGGTAAATTGTTTACATTGTTTTCTTTTAGAAATATTTTTCACTTGGATACGATGATTATTAAGTCTTCAAGCAGGAGTTAACTACAAATTAAACCTAGCCTTCCATCATAGTGAAAAGAGCAATGCTGGTCTTGGTAGTGTCCCTGGTATCTTTTCTCCCTGAAATCAAGATTCCAGCATTTTTCATGACACCAGCTTTTGCAATGTTTCAGAGAATAGTATTGATTAAATGTCTGCAAGCAATCATCAATACAGCCTTGGACTGCACTGGTTTCCAGATTACATCTTGATCTGATAAAGGCATTTATTTGAATATTCAAATCAGGTGGTGCTTGATATCTCCTTTCTCTTATGATAATTCTTTAAAACTAGACCACAGTACTTATCTCTTTAATATGCATTAATATATTGAGAAATAATCTCCTTTACCCTAGCATGGGAAATGTATATTTGTTCCATTTCAATCATTTTTGCCACAAACCTACCCCAAAAGTGTGACACCTTGTTTTTAAGAGCTCTCTACTGATGTAAAGAGCATCAAGTGGCTTAACAGCCTCTAAGAAAATCTTAGACACTAGAAATTACTGAATTAAACAATAAGAGAATCTGCTTCACATTTAAATAGCAATTATAAGCTGCTGTATAAGTGAGCCTTTTTTCAATATTACAAAATTTATCTTAAGTGGAATGTCTTATTCCAAATAATTTTCCCAAATACATGTAACTGCATTGATATTTTCCACCTATGTCCACCTGATCCTCTTGAGAGCTGAGTATCTGCTGCATGTTAGAGATAACAGAAAAACCCAGTGTACTGCAGTGCTTGCAGCCTCTACAACGGATAATCACTGAAGAAGGGTAAAAAGGCCATTAAAAGAATTTAAGTTCAAGTGTCCTTACTGTGGTTGCAGCTTTGTTGGAACAAAGGGATTTGATTCAGTTTTAATGGCATATGTTACAAAGCCACAAAAGCACTGAACTAAATACGTGTCTGTAGTGCATATATTTCTCCAAAGGAGCCAAGACTAAGACACATATCACTGGGCTGTAAGCCTTTTCAGTTGAATTTCTCAAGAACAGGCCTTCTACACTTTCAGTTCTTTATCATCTTTCGCCATTGACCTACTGTACATGAGAATTGATTAAGATCTCCTAAAGCATGTATTCCTTGCTAATTCCAGAGATAGGAATTATAACTATGTGCCTTTGTAAAAGGCTTCTGAATTGGAAGTCACCTTATAAAATAAAAGGTCATTTTTTCATTCCTTTTTAAATTCATACTTTTACAAAATTTCACAAACTGTTGTTCATTACTAATTAGTGCTGAGGTTGTCATGCAGGGGTCAAGGGGTTGAGGGAGATCTGCCGGTCCTCAGAGACTTCCAGGGGCCCAAAGGGCCCAACTAAGGAACACCTTTCACTATCAAACCTGGTTCTGAGAAGCACGACTTCTGTGATGGCATTTATGATAAACATGTTTATATGCCTAAACCATGCTTAAAATATTAAACCTGTGTTTCTGCTTTTTTAAATTTTCTAACCAAGAGCAACATTATTAACAGTAATTACATATTTCAATTTGATTACACTGTATGCTGAAATTGTGGAGGGTCTCTGAAACTAGACTAAAAGTATGCAAATATATACTTATATAATACAAGTATATTATTATATATTATTTAGATAATATTATATTACTTTATTATAGATATAACACTATGATGTTAATACATAATATTATATATTATTTAGTCTACAATATATTACATATTATAATCAAATGCATGAAATGCATGAGTATGAATAAAGAATTAATAAATGGAAATTATTCTGGCACTGACAATATGAGTATATGCTAGGAATAAAAAGTAATGAGAGGCTCTTGTAAAATCTTCACGTGACAATTTTGCGATCTAACCTACTTTGTGCATACTTACTAGCTGGAGTCAGTCATGATCCTGTTGTGCACAGCCTCCTCAGGTACACCTGTGACTGAGCTGGACTCTGAGAGGGCCGGACAGCTTTGAGACGTCAGACCCTTTACAACACTTCTAGATTTCTTTGGGCTGGCAGAATTGCTCAAACGCTGGAAACAGCCTCCTGCAAATTGGAAAAATGTCCAATACAGGCTGATGAAGATCAAAGCACTGTGTGTACCAGTGCTTCTCACTACAATCCATGCATTTGCTCCAGGAGGTCCATGTGAAAATGTACTTATGAAAAAAGAGAATATAAAAAGAGAGTAGACATTGAGGAACCAATGTGCTTTTTGAAAGGGGATCAGAATGTCTTTCTGCTTGACCAGGCACATACTAGTAGACATTTTTGAGGAAAAATGGTAAAAGTAGGCTTAAAATAATCAAGAGAGTTTAACTGGGTAGTCACTCAAATAGTTAAAAAAAATACAAAAATAATTGACGATTTTGAAAAATACAGTGAGAAAACACTGTAACAATATTTATGTTTGTAATGTAGTACTTCTTGCAAGCACTGGTACTTTTGAAAGGGCTAATTCATATCCAAACAAGAGAGGTTTCTAACATTACCTAGATAATTTGTTGAGCAGCACAGTAAAACTGAAGTGTTATGTGTACTCAGGTGTCAAATGATCAATATCTGTTGCTCTGATGTTAAGAAGAACATTTGGCAAGCTAGGGGTTGGTGACACATCCATAGAGTACAAAACAGCTTAAAATTCAAGGTCAAAGAAAACCATTTATGTTAAGTTTGACCATACATGAAATATTTGTTGCACATTCTTTCTCTATCTACTTAAATTGATTTAACTTTTTCTTAAGGTGTTCAGTAATTTAATTAACTGGATAAAAGACCCATCCCACTCGAAATTCCAGTTTCTTTTGTCATTAGTTAATTGCTTTAGTTCTCGTGAGTTCTATTGTCCCATTCTACAGCAGCATTTTGTGTACAGTACAACTACTCTTTGTAGGGCTGCTCTCTATTCAACAGACAAGGCAAACAAAAGGAACTAAACCCTATAGACAGATCAGAAAAAATGTTTTCAGCAGACCAGATTGATAAAACTACTGTGGAACTTGGGAAACAGCAATGAATAGATTTTAGAAGGACTGTGTGGCCTTTTCTCTCAGTCCTTTGTTGCTGTATACCTGCAGTTTTCTAAAGGTGAATTTCTATTGATAAGTTTCTCCTAAACAACGTTGTGTTTTAACTCAGGAATCTTAATTAAAGAAAACTATTTGAATTCCTTAATTCCAGACATTCTCATGTACTGTATATAATTGTGTTTTTAAGAGTCAGATTCAACACACAATATATGATACACAAAGAAGCATTATCTACTGTATTTCTTATCTATTTAGAAATCAATAGCCCTTATACATACACACACAGACTTAATCATTAGTAAAAAGAAACAAGACAGTGGCATGTCCTTTGTTGTCATTTTTTAAGATTGCTTGAAATGGCAGAAAATAAGTGAAAATTCACTGTACTATATAAACATAGAACTGTTCAATATGTGTACCTCAGAGTAGAAACTCTTTACTCCAGCAAGCTTGTACTATGACACCGTGGATGTCATGCAAGTTCTCCACACCAAACTAATTTTCAGACATATACTATAAAGATTTTTTTTTAAATATACAGTGGAAAAAAATGGAAAGAACCAATGTAAAGGTTAGTGTCAGAACGGATGTCAGAGTGGATGTACCTTTATTTATTTATAATTAAGTTGTTTAATTGACAGTTTTTAAATGAAGCATGTGGCGAATTTCCAATGAAATTCTTATGTAATCTGAAAAATAGGAAGTCAATGAATTATGTCACCTCCCGTTACTGTTTCCGGTAAAGGAAAATGTTTTGTTAAGGCATCAGAATAAAAACATGTGTACTGTACACTGTCTTATAGGAAAAAATAAACCTATAGGATTTAAGGTTTTTAGTGCACCATACTATGATGGTGCAGTACTAGTGGAGAATTACAAGCAGGTCAATACTGTACTTTGTGTAACGGTTCTTAATACAGATGTGGACAGAACAGTTTGAAATGATGGGAAGAGCAATGCATATACATGCTATTTTGTTTAAGGCTGACAGCTCATTCAGAAACAGCTGTAACAACAGCTAATCAGAATCAGGCCGCATGAAAGACAAATCGTGGGATAACGCAGGCAGTTGAAATAAACCATCCGGAGCGCCCATATTGCGATAATGATGGTTAAACCTGCAATCAAGGTGAGAGGGGATGCAGCTACTATTCATTCTCTTGTTTAATGAGAAGGGGAAAGAATGTTTCATATCTTGGCAGAGGACACCTTTGGAAGCCTGCACTACATTACAGAAAGCGCAGGAAATGTCCATGTCCAATCACACAGGGCGAAGTCATAATTTCCCATAAAACTGTTCAGAAGCTGTGCAGGTGATGTAATGTCTGCCTTAGATAAAGCCAACGTCACCTTCGGAAATTGTACTCATACTTCACCTTGTTTCTGGACCAACAATAACAAAGCCTGTTTCCTATTACCAGAATCACTCAGGTTATTAGCATTGTTTCCTGGGACACTGTGGCCAAGGATGGCAGCATTAAGCTTACTGATATAAATTATTAAGGTCACAAGAACAGCTACTTCCAAAGCCAAGCCGAATATGACACAACCTCCTGGCTCTTTCTGTACGTCTTTATCTGAGCAATCCAAACAAGCTAAGGAACACAAATAATATGGGAATGGGAATGGGAATTTAGACATCAGTATTGGACTTAAATGTTTTCAAAGGAACTTCATGAACCCTTCACTGAGGTGCTGATCATAAGAACTGTTTCATTTTTAGAACATTAACATTTAATAGGTGGATTTGAAGGCCAAATGGTTCAGTTTGTTTTTATGTACCTTTAAAGTTTTTAAGGTGGTGAAAGGGAATACCATCCTGGTGTTACAAAACTGTATTCTCTATTACTAATGTCAGCTTTATAGCATGTGGAAGCAAATTTTCACTACAATTTTTACTACTTACCAAAATTAACCAAAGTCTTACCAACAAATTATTTTACAACTGCAAATCTGAATAAAACAAAATAAAAAAAGACAAATTCAGGATCCTGAAGCTGTAAAAAAAAAAACTAAAGTAAATTTAATTATACACCTTTATAGAGACCCATTTACCTCAAATGAAAACTCAGATCTGCATTACCTTTTTATCCTGGAAACATTTGAAGCAGATATAAGAAGCCACATGAAAGTAACAAAAAATAAAAGCAAAGGCATAGACAGTCCTTTACAAAGTAGATAGATAATCTTGCTGTTGGTCTTTTTTGCAGTTTATTAACAATACCTCACATAGAGAATCTAATGCAATGGGTCTAGTGCATTAAGGCGTTGTTAAACCTAATTTGAGAATAACCATAAAACATCATATACAGTACCCAACAGAAACACATCCAGGTACACATTAATAGACCTTTTTGTGATTCTTTTCTGGCTATGGTGATACATTGGTTTATTTTATAGTTCCCTAACACAAAATCAGTTATTGTGAGAGAAATGTTCACTTGGACTTTATTTCTCTAAGATGAGGAGTGCCATGTTTCACTCTGACAACACTAGCATGAAATAATTTGACATGCGGATCCATACCATTCTTCATTATGGAGACACTGTATAATATAACAATTTAAGTTACATAGCCATCTGTGACCACAAGGGAAGTTCTTTTGGACATAGTCATTTGGTCTTACCATTCTGCATGCAATGCCAGAAAGCCATTCTTCATAATTCATCTTTTCCTTTGCAATTTGTTTTAACTTGAATGTACCCAAGATCATCCACCCCTGTTCTAACCTCTTAATCCAAAACAGGGTCACAGGGAAGCCGGAGCTTATCCTGGCAAGCGATGGGTGCAAGGCAGGATAGCCTCTGGAAGGGACACCAGTCCATTGCAACAAGATCATTTGAAGAATTTTCACATCGACTTAAATGTTAAGCTGCAGTATACTGTACATGTGTATAGATTGTGTGCTGGTGTGCATACTTCATTGTATTACAATTAGAAAATTGTTTTGGCTAGTATTTTGATTTTCCTTTTATTAATATTAATTGCTTGCACATGGTTGACATAATTTAATTAAGTCTTTAGATGGAATGAAAAAAAAAAGACTACTTTCCTGGTTCACAATTGAAGACAACAGAGATGGACCTTTGATTCACATGAGATTTTTTCCAAAATTATATTTCTAGGATGTTCATTTTCCTTCAGTTAAAAAAGAACTCTTGGTTTTGTGTAGCATGTATAGATGTGTTGGAGTAAAAATTCTAAATAAAAATTGTGTTTCTTACACCTATGGTCACAGGTGATGTATGTCTTTCCAGATATTTAACAGCTAATGATTATATCCCAAGAGGAAATAAAGGCAAGAGAGGAAATGTGATTTGTATTTTCTGTTTTTGTTCTGTAATGTTTGACTTTGTTGTCTCCATCTCTTAGGTGAGCCTTATCTTATATGATTAAAAGTGTCTGGCCTGCGTACCAAGAGTGCAAAGTTTATTCACGGTGGATGATCTCATCGCCCAGGAATCTCATCAGGGTTTCAGACATCTAGGCTCGAGCCGTGATCAAAGGCATCTGAATAAACGCCAACAGTCTGACACAAAAACCTTACAAGAAGAATTCTGGGCCATTTAGATACAGTAGGTACAGTCAGGTTTTGCAGCCAGTATGACAAATTTAATGTATCAGCTTCAGAGTGCGGTTTAAGTGTAATAATGAAGGTATTGCATTTTGAATTACTAAGAATGTATTATTTGATTAAAGTTGGCTTTTCTCCAGAATAAATCACTGTATTGGTGCCCTATGATGCTCACATTGTACGTGTATTATAGGTACTGTAATGTTAGAAAACATTAAAGTTTAGGCCAGAAATGTAACACGTCAAAATTGCGAACACCATATTGTTAATAAATGTACAGAGACCATATTAATTTTACAGTATGAACCTTTATACTACTGTCTGTGTTTTTTAAATACACTTTGAAATGCTGTGCATTTTGACCTCAGTAAAAAGCAGTCACAAAAGAGAGAGCACATTAGTTTATAAAGAATTGTATCCATTTATTTATACTTACAGCTTTAAATATCATAAATAAAGCTAAACAGTTTTTTTTGACTGTGCAAAATACAGTATTGCAAGTGATTTTGTTTTATAAATACAACTTTAAATTTACAAAACATCTCTCTATGGTGAATTTGTAAAATATGTAAAACTGAAATCCTGTGAATAATATTAACCGCAATTTAAGGAAGAATAAGACAGATTCTTGAGTGGCTTTCTGAAAGAGAAGCTCATTCTGCAACAGAAAATAAAATAGGGGTATATAGAGAGACTTTGAGGCCTGGGTGTTCATTTCAAAACAGATGAGGCAAAGCAGAAAACTTTGAAACATGCAGAGTTTCAACACTGAAAATGATATAATTAAAAGCCAATGGCACAGCATTTCTGTTAGTAAGCTTAGCTCTAACTCAATAATCCAGAAGCAAATAAAAAAATCAAAATGCAGCAGTATTAGTCTCACATCCTTCTGACTTGTGGTGCTAAACCACTGAAGTTGTAGTGTTCGGTACACTTTGGTCTTTTAGTTTTATTTTTGTTTATAAAACTAACATAATATAATTTGTTTAGTAGCCTTAAGTGCACAGCAAAGTTAGTAACTTGCAGCAGAAAAAAAAGAACGCTTTAATACACAAGACCCATGCAATTTTCTCCACAAGGTTAATATGCTGTTAAAAGCACTCGAAAACACTGATAGCAGTTATTGCAAAAGATATGTGACCAATGTTGGCCATTCACCTTGTTACTGTCATTTTTCAGCCAATGAGAGGTTGCAGTGCTGGAAACTTGAAACAGACTACAAGCAAATTGTAAAAAAGGGAATAAAATAAAAAATGGAAGGATTGAAAAGAGAAAAAGAGAAAAATGAAAGCTTAGTGTGGTTAAAGCAGATAAGTTACACTGGCAAATCAAGGAAAGTATCTACACCAGAAAGATTCAATTGAGAACAAATACAAAACACATACAAACCCTACTGTTTTTTTGCACAAGAGCAAATGTGATTGCAGATTGAAACAACAATTTGCAGATGATATACACAGGTGTTTCCTTGCTGTGTTTTTAAAACAAATTTTAGCTAAGACAAACTGAAAGTACAATACAGAAGGTAAATCTAGGAAATACCTACAGTATAAATCATTTCCAATGCTTTCCTTCAACTAAAAACAAAAACCTGCTTAACAGTATGTATGAACATACTTGACTGTTGACAAACATTTAAACCTTCCTACTACAGCACTAAAATTAAAGCTAACACAAAGAAAAAAAACTAGCACTATTTATACAGAGAGCTTTATAATGAAGGCACTGAGAATATTTCAATACAATTTGGTTAGCAACAGCGGGAAACAGATCAATAAAAAGTAAAATGAAAATCTTAATTACAACTTTTAAATTTCTTCCAGTGTAGAGATGTTTGTATCCAAAGCATTTGGTACAATTCTTTGGTGAAAACCCTGGTATAAAAACTTTAAACACACACTTGCTCCCATGAATTGCAAGAAGTAAGAATCTGGATTTGCAACTCCCAATTGACGTGGTGCTATTTATAGAAACATGATTTTCAAAATACTGGAATGATCCTTAGATGTGACTGGTTGTATTCAATATGTATATCTGATTTTGGTCCTTTGAAGAAATCTGACTTCTTATTAAATTACATTGGGGTATATGAATAAAATAAGATCAGTCAGCCTTCAATGGATGTGAAGAGTGAAATAATTTAATTAATTCTCTCCACACAACTGCACACTGTTTTCTAAGAAGTGATGCAATCTACCTAAAACACTACAGTTTCAGTGCTTCTGTTGACATGAATATTAAAAAAGTGAAACACACAAAAGAACTGATATTAAATAAAAAAATAGGTGCTACCAGCTCTAAAGAAGTACAAAGAAATGTCCATATTATTTTGTTTGCATGTACAGTTCAATATTTCTTTTGTTTACAAAAACCCTGATATCCTTACATTATGTCTTTCAAAGTTATTATGACATATGCTTATTTAGGAAATGATTTGGTTAGAAAAATTTTAAAAATGAGGTGGAATTACAGTAAAGCATTACAACCTATTGCTGCCTGCGCAGTTATGAATGCCAAAGAGGGTTTATCACATCCTGCTCTCTGGATATATACTCCACACGCTGGTCAAAGTTCGGTTTGCAGCTGCCTATATAAGCATCCAACTGCCTGATACAAAATATGTCTAACTGAAAAGACAGAATTTGTTTTCTATTCTTTTCACGACCAATATGTCAAAAAACATGGGAATGGAATTCTTTGAAAAATGCTTAGAAAAGCAGCAGCCAGTACAAATAATTCTGGCATTTGAACTTAAACATAATTAGCAAAGGAAAACCTCCAGAGGGGAGCTGAACAATTTGGAACATTCCTGTCTGATACATTTGATAAAAATCTTAATTTCTCTATTTTTGTGCTTGTTTTATTTCTCTTTTTTTATCAACAGTAATTTAGAAAACTATCCACACGAAACTCGATTTTGTTAGGTAAAGCTATAGAAATAGAGATGTTGCCGGAAGTTTTAAAGTCTAAAACTATCACTGTCATTTGCATAACAAGAAACAATTGAAACATTTGTGAATAAAAAAAGTTGGAATTTAAACCTCCTGTATATCCAGTGTTGCTGTAAAGGCAACTTAAACATAAAAATGTAAACCAGACCAAAATGAGTGTATTCAGGCCTTTTTAGCACTCTGTTCTTCAGAATGTAAAGCTGAACAATAAACATTATTCTATATCTTACATGTTGGTATTAACAAATAATGTAATAAAATGTAAACCACGGTAAATGTGAGTGTAAACTACAAAAAGTATCAAAAGAACCTAAATCAATAGCAATATAAATTCAATATAAAATTGGAGAGCATTGTGCATGTTATTTAAAATTGAAAATCCTCAATTTTAAAATCAATTGTCACAATATTGTCAATACTAAAACAACTGTCAATATTTAAAAAAAATGTGCTACAAAAAATGCACTGTTTTGTTCACCAATGGTATTTAAAATCTGTTGATGGCAGCATTATGGAGAACAAAAAGATGTAAACTTTTGTTTCATTTTTAAAAAGAGATTCTGAGAATGGCTTTTATAGGCTTTTTGGCATTTCGAGTGTATATAATGGATAAGAATGCATTACACATTGCACAAAAAGGTTTCTAATGTTTAGTAAACTGTGTGCGTAATGGCCGAATTCACAAAGATTTACTGCATATTTTAACCCTCGATATTAAGAAAAAGCTCTTCCATTCCCATTTTAATAAAAGAATGGGACAGTGCCTAAAATTAAAGTGCATTCAGTAAATCCTTTTTACTTTTTAAAAGATTTTTAGACTATTGTATCCTGAGCAAAGCATTGAAAAACGGAAGACACCCTTAGTTTGTTAAAACCTAAATTTGATTGCTAAGCTCTATTACAGTAACATCAGGGGTAGCACTATATTTGAATGCATTCTTAAATGTAGCCCACACAACTTCACAGAGGCTATGTAACCATGCTGTAATAACACTCATTACTCTATGCAACCATTTTAAAAAGACATATTGCATATTTTAAACCTTAACCCCAATCCAAACCCTAACCATAACAAAAGTGTTGACTGTGCAAGCAATTTGCTGCAACAAATGCTATGCATTATGATTACTTTTTTCTTAATTATGAATTTTGGAATAGCATTGATAAACAATTCTGAATGTTATTACAGCTTTATAATTCTCTGAAGGTGTTATTGTTGGCTAAGACTGCATTCAAATAAAGAGAAGACCAAATCAGGTGACCCTGTTTGAACTGGACACCCACAACATTTATGAGATTTTCAAAAATGATATGGATCACTGTCTGACTATGCATGTTACCTGTTGCAATCCGTTTAGCTATTCATCATAAACTATTTATTGGGTTTACATCTTGGTTTTCAATTGGATTTGTAATTTACTAGTTTGAAATGCTGAAGGATAAAATTGTTTCAAAACATCCAATAACTGCAATAAAAGAGCCTAAGATTAGGTATAAGAGGCACATACAAATGTCAGGCCAAGATTAAATCAAAATTTACATACTGATTGAAAATTACAATCCAGCTGCATTTTGTTTGCCTGGGATATACTGCTTCTTCTAAATGGAAATACATCAAGTTTTTTTTTACTTCAAGACTGGGGGTATTGGGTGGATCAAAGCTAAGATTTAGTCTTTTTGGCAGGTTATCAATGCACATCATCAGAGAAGGCCATGTCATTTTCATGAAACAGTGATGAACGCTACAATGTCCAATTCAAACCAAGCATCACCCAATACTGAATGGCACATTTGGTACTCAGTGGCACTTTAGTTAAGCTTCACACCTAATTGCATCTCCACCCATTCAAGCACATATTCAAGTGTTGGAGGTGCGGCTTCCATGAACATGTGCCCCAGTATCTCATGGAGCATGCAGAGAAGAGGCACACCTAGGCTTAACAGCTCATACAAGTAGGTATAATCATTGGCATTGTCCCTGAAATGGAGGCCAGTGGCGTGCACTGCACCATGCATCCAGCGAGACAGGCGTCTGGGGATATCAAACACATCCCGGGTGACACGCAGCGGCCAGCTTATGGTTTTCCTAAGGAAGGAAGTCATGGTACCTGGGGGCCGGCTCTCCAGGCTTCCCATGGCCGAGTAAGTGCTTGCTGCTTCCTGGGCAGACGTTCCAGAGTCCTCCTGCTTCACAACCTCCTTCTCATCCTAAAAAGGAAACACCCACAGAATGCAAATCAGCAGGGTCGTTCCCGATGGTGGGATGCGGCACCATGGCTGACAATCTATTTTCCACGAGGTCTGTCGTTTTCTTCCTCTGTGGAAGTCTTCACGTCATTTCCCAGCACTCATCATGCTAACACCCCTCCACCAGCCCCAGTGTTCACTGTTTAAAGTCATGGAAGGGCCTCCTGAGTGCCTGAAAGCAGACTGAGCTCTTTGTTCCAGACATTGCGGGGTCACTAGCTGACTGTGACTGGAAATTGGATTTCCCAAACATTGATGCACAATTAGCTGAGCGCCGCCGAGGGATGGATTGGAATTAGTCGGATTTCAGTGACACAGAAAACCCTGAGGTCTCCTGGGCACTAGCAGGAATGCAGGGCTACTGGTCAGGAATGACTCGCTCCTCTAATTAATGCTGAACCTGAATCAGTGCAGGGCTGTACTGACAGATGTGTTAAAAGACGAGTGGATCGAAGGAGTATGCCTTTGTACTCATTCTCCCCCGTATTCTGAGGCAGGGTTTACAGCCGTGCACCAAGACACAATAAAAGCACAACTGGCAATTTCCAAATCGGATGGATTAAAAAAACAATTGTCTATTGCAGTCCAGCGATTTTCACATTAGTAAGTCAAGACATTCAGAACCTCAACACTTCTACATATTTTAATATAACCCACATTATCCACCAATAAAGTCCAGCACCTTCACTCCATAGCAGAGCAGGGAAGGAGAGAGAAATCACTTTGCCAGTTGAATTGAGAGAGAATTTAAGGGAGGCCAGATTGTGCAGGCCCAGTGTGGACACCTGGGTAACACTCCCTATTGCTTTAAAGGACACCATCTCTACCAGATACTCAATACACTTTTCTTGCTGTGTGAATATTCCATATTTAAATACATAAAAATACCTTTTAAAGCATTGTATTGAAAATAATGCTGAGATCATTGTTTGGCCATATACCACTTTTAAGCAAAGAAAATATTTTTACTTTGCTTACCTTTTCTAGATCTACACGCCTCTTCCTGTGCTTGACACTGGTCTTGCGTTGAGTGAAATGGGGCTTGCAGTAAAATTTACCTACCAATATAGTAAACACACCCATTAGATTTCATGGAGAAACAACCATAGTGAGCTTTATTTTTCAGGAAATAAGAAAAAAATATTCTACAGTTAAATGTAAGCCTGATTAACTCTACTTCAACAAAACCAGGTACCTTTTTGCTGAAAAAAAAAAAACTGCTGTAGGAGAAAGAGTTGTCAAAACATGGGTAATTTCATATTTCAGGCAACAGACCTCCAATCGTTTATGGCAGCCATTCTGAAAATACTACATCTGATGCAATAGCAAAACATATTTTGCAGCCCATGACAAAAATCCACAAAAAGACAAACTGCTGGCAGTCTCAGGCTCTTTAAGATGTGAGTTTGAACATTTGTCCTTATTTTCCAGTGCTCATCAAGTTAACACCTCTCCATTAATCCCAACCTCCAACACATTAACCCTTGGGTTTATCATAGGGGTCATCATCTCACTTCCTTGCCATTATGGCCAAACAATTATCCCTTAAACCAGAAGGGTTAAAAGCAAATATATTATCAAATGACACTACTGGTTATTGTTTCAAATACCTATTGTGGTTTCTATCTTTGTTCTGCTTTTTATTAAAACAATGTAGGGTACAAGAGTTTCTGGATGTTAGAAAATATTTCCAAGGTTTAGTTTACCAGCTGATGAGTTTCACCCGCCACAGAGCACTGCAAAGGAAAAGATTCCCAATAGATTAAGTAAACATCTAATCCTTGTCCTTTCCCAGCCACGGTCCTACCTTCATCCACATCGAAGGCATAAGCACCCAGGCGCAAGGTGGTGTTGCAGACGTCACACCTGAAGCACTCTCTGTGGAAGAACCTGCCCTCTGTGCTGAGGCGTTCCATCACGTAAACCCTCTTCTTACAGAAGTGGCACGTGTCGCTGCCCCCGAGGTTCTGTGGGAACTCCTTGCGCATCGACCCCTGGGAGCAGAAAAACAAATGGTGAACATCTACTTCAACAAGGCTTCGCAGATGTGCGGAAAATGCGAGGATGATACACGACTGAATAAAATACCGCCTTTAGATAGAAGGCCCTTGGAAGACCTGTGCAAAGTTTTTCAAAGTGCTTCTCCCCACCCCCCCCCCCCCCGAGAACTCTAACTCGTAATACTGAAGAAGAAAACAGTTTCCAGGAGCATCTGCAGAGTTGCCTAGAGGCACATCCAGAGTGGCATGGTAGATTCTAGCACGCTGGGACCTGGCTCAATGAGATGGGCAACAGGAACATGCCAATGTCTGTTGTGGGAATCACAGCTGCCACTGTTTGTAAATCCAATACTACTCGTGAAGATGGACATGTTGTAGAATAAAAATGTGAAAAGCCTTGAAAGGAATTATTGAAACCACTCCTACCAGATTAATAAATGCCAATAACCATTATTAAATAATATATCATTTTTAATTTAAAACAGTGCATTATAGATGTGGAGAAGACCCCTCACTGCAGATAAAAAAAAACTTGCACAAGTCATGCATGTACACAATGTATACAATGAAAAATAACTTCATTCTAAACACAAAAGGTAAAGGAAAAACAAAATGGAAACAATGCATTTGCTTCCATTGTTAAACTAATTGATACAATAAGCTATATTTCAGTGAATAACTGAATTGTAAAGGTAATTTACTCTAAAATACAGTACAGGCATGTGGGAAAATATGATATGATAGGCTATAGGATTAACAATGTACGAAATCGCTTTTATCACCCCCATAAGTGTAATGGTATGTTACCATTAGTACTCATTTCACCTGTCAGAACGAAAAAACACAGTGAAGCAGAGCACTGTGCAGGAAACTGGATTTCTGACCCAGCGGACTGAGGAGGAGCAGGTGAAAGATGAGTCTAGATTTGAGGACCAGGTACTAGGACAGGATTCATTAATGAAATATTAACCAATTGGTTGGGCTGCTGTTCCCTCTCGATTTAACAAAGCAGCAGCAGGAGCTTGGTGTTGTCAAAAATATACAGTAGCTTTGAGAAGAAATGGGTTTAAACCAAAATAGTTTCATAAAAGGCAATTCAGTGGTCTCCTTCACCTACTACTCTGTCCATTCCACCTAAACAACAATCTAAACCCTCCTGATACAACGGAGTGATCAGAGTTAAGAGAAAGCTAATATACTTTACTTACAAATATCCCAGTAAAGACCAGGAGGTTACAAGACAGCATTAACATGGAATTTCCTCCCTCATTATGGAGTTCTGCAGTGCCCTGGGTCCACAAGCCTCTAATTATGGAGTGAACTAGATATTCAAGATTTTGTTTCTGTATTTTGCACTTTACTCAGACAAATTCTCCTGCGAATGCTGACAAAGGCCATCTATAAGATGACACTGTATTCAATGAAGCTCATGCCTCAGGACTGAAAAGTGAATTTCCCAACAGGGACAACTATACCACAATGTCAGCTGATGTTGACAGGTTGCAAGATGCACATAGAATTATGCAGTTTTCACATGAGTGCTAAATATTTCCAATTCCTCATGGTAAGCAGAGGTAACACTCTTGGGCAGTTTTGGGTATAAAAAAAGCCCTTCATTACTATTAATGTTTTTTAACTTAATCAATTTCAGCATTTATCAGAAAACATCCTTAATACCCCAAATTAAATCATTTTTAGAAGCCACAGTATGTCAGCCACTAGCTTCCAATTAAGTTTGAAAGCAAGAATGTAACAGGTTACCTGCATTTAGGTGTAAAAATTATCTGAAAACACAGAAGCAAATTTATACATCATTTGAAACACTGTGTCCAACAGGACCTAAAGAAAGGGAACCCATACGTTCTCCAGATCTTAATGTACACAGACATTTAAATGATTCACAAGTCTGATAAAAATCTTTTGCAAACCCGTACTCTGTTTTTTTATTTTATATGAAAAATAACTTAAAACTGATCAACTGATCCGGGCAAACACGCATCAAATAAGGACTTGAGCCTTAAAACACGAATGACTTGGCTGGGTTTTCTCAATTCCAGAATAACCCCAGGTTTGAGAAAGCTACTGTACTTTCTGTGAAAACTGTACGTTTTGCTTACCAGCACAGGAGATGTGCAACAAGCTTTGGGCCTGTGATCATTCTCATAGAGGGTGACTAGAACTTCAGCCATTGCACCAATGACTGAAGACACTTTTCCAACAGTCATCTGACAGGCGGAGAGGAAGAGAGAGTGACAGAATTAAAGGAAGGAAAGGTTAGAGGCAGAGTGGACATCATCACAAGTGATGGAACAAGTGACAGCCAGAGGTATTAAAGAGGGAAGGATATGAAAACGCATCCAAAGCACAGACACACAGCAGACTTACTGCTTTTGCTCAATAACATCAACAGGTTTGCAATTACATTGTTTTTGCATGCTATAATTAATTTTCGCACCCTATGCTGTAGAACAAGAACTCCTCACTACAAGGAGAGAATTACAGAGGTGGAGGGGTTTTTTTTTTAGATGTGACCACTCACTGCGATTTAGTTATTTTTCTTTATGAAGTATGTGGTTAAAAAATAAATACAAAAGCAGGAGTTCCGTGTCAAAATAAGAGGGTTTTTTTTAAAAAAACATCTGTTCGCGAATGCAAAGAAGCAAAGGAATGTGTTTGCATAATAGTTTGTCAGGACTGTCTGGGTGTTGTAACTCCTATTGTACACTGCTACTCTAGCCTAAATTCCTTCACTGGAGCAGAAGGAGAAACTCAGAGGATACAGCATAAATAAGCAGCTGCTGTTATTCTGAATGGCATTCTGTCAACTGCAACACACTGCACTCAAGAACCTTTGGATTCTAAAATAACCTCTGTACCTGACATGCTCGGTTTGGAATCTTTTCTCCAAAAAAACAGCTTGGATTACCGTGCTTAACAAAATAATGTGAACAGTTACTTAACATGAACAAAAAAGGGCATTACGTAAAAGCAGGCGTTTAAACTTCAATCCATCTATACCTGTCCTGAAGAACTCAATGTCTGAGTCTGTTTAGACTCGGGCTTTTCGAAAATGGGGTTCTGAAAGATTACACATGAGGTACCATTTCCATTGTTCTACAATTAAAGAAAACATTGTAAGAATTATTTAGCAAAGTCTGTTTTTTCATTAAACTCTCTGCAATGATATCTGATTGTTAAAGAGGAAAATAAACCACTTTTACTGTTAATCTTAAAATGCAGTTTTAAATGAGAGGATAAACATTTTGCAGTTTAAGCACAAACAAAAAGCAACTTGTTTCCAAAAACATACAAGATGACCAGAGTCACCTCCTACTGTGACAGCAGTTCTGTAATTTAGAAATACTGGTTGACAGCAGCATATTGGTTTCTGGAAGAATGACGTTAAAATAAAAACTCAGTGTGACGTAATGAGGAGTGGTGATCTGGGAAGTTGTGCAGAAGACACTCACCACATTCCTCCTTTTCGGCTGTTCACTGGGCTCACCTGTTCTATATAGCAGCTTATCTAGATCCTGCATTTCATTAATCATTTTTTTAAATTAAATACAGAACAAAAATGAAAACAGAGAAATAGGGAAGAAATATGAGTACACAGAATGAGTCATAAGAAGGAACAAGAACAGGTTTGCTTCAGCCTGCAGTGATCAAACATACTGTAGCTCTCTATACCTGATAGCCCAGCATGTCAGGTTTATGTTATGATTCTTTAAAAAAATCCAGAATGTAGAGTATTATCATTTTCAAAGTTTACCTAGCCAAAATTAATATATCTTATTACATACACAAGAGACCAGACCATGAATCAGGAAATGTATTACATTGGACTTCTAACTGTACTGTTATCATGTCATAGCTCTGAACCAAGGTATATTTAAGTTAATTTTTTCTTTTCTTACTAATTAGTTACTTTAGTAAATTCTACACTGAAGTACATATTGTGATAAACACAATCTGCTGTGGAGTACACTGACTGGCCAAAATATTATGATATGCCCTTTTAACATCACACAAACAAAACTACACATTGCGCCTCCTCTTTAAGCATGAAGAACTGTCTGAAGTTACACAACACTTGCAACCTGATCCTGTCCCACCCTTCTAGAAGATCAGCTTCATCTGAGCTTAAGAGGTTCACACTGTGTTGGACTTCAATGTACTCTCTCCCACTTCCATCAGTTTCTTTGACAGAAATAAGAATCTGGGGATGAAGTTGAGGCTCAGGTAGCAGATGAGAGTCTGTCACATGCTCTTCAAGCCAGCTGCTGTCCATTTGCTCATTTGAACGGGAGTTCCTAATCATTTGGCCAGTGGAGTGCATATCCTGACATGTCTTTGTTTATATATCAAGCTAGCTCTCCTCCCCATCATCTGCGGTACAATTGTAGCCCCTGTCCGGCGAGATGCACACAGCTGCAGCATGTTTAGACAGTACCTGTGGAGGGTGTTGAGAAGATGGAGCTGATGTTTGAGATGAAAAGGGTGAAGCAGCGGAGGATTCTGGGGAAGGAGAGGCCAAAGAGTTTTTTGGCCGGGATGGTAAAGGGCTGGGAGCGGGCAGCGCACTCTGTACAGAGCAGATGCATGTTGGCAATGAATCAGGAATGTTCCATCAATGAAACACAGAGAGGGGAGAGAGCAAGTGTGGAAAAGCAGTGTTACAAAGCACAGTCACCGAAAAATGGATGAACAGGCCTGTTGATGAACATAAATGTTAGGAGTGGAAGTGTTGACATACTGTATTAGATATGAACAGAAACAATTTACCACGCTCTGAAAGGTCTACGTGGTCTTCATGCAAAGAAATTCACTCTTTGGCGATTGGGGTGAGGGCAAAAACACAGAACTGTAATTCAAATTAGTTTTGTTTTATGAGAAAGAAAGGTCTGCCAAGTACTGTATAATGAGTTATTTGGTTCATGCCTATTAGCATTTATGTCCGTTTTTTAAATCAAATTAGTGAACATGCTATGAAAAAGTATTTAATCTCAGCTGTGGAAACTTCGGAGAAAATGTTTCACACTTGGCAACATTCCATATCCCACAATGATGCAACAAACCATTCATAGAACAAGCTGTGATGGTAAGACTATTTTATATGGCTATGAAAAACTACCCTGAAAAAAATAGTTCAGGGTCAGTCACCATTTATGCTGAACCTATATAATGATCATGAGCACCGGCAATAGCAGAAACAACTGGATTTATTTTATCAGTATTATATATTATTACAGAGATCATTTACTCCTCTACATATTTTCTTTTCATGTTTATCATTGTGATGTGTACTGAACCAGACAATGGGAATATCCCTCATAATTTAATAAATGCCTAAAGCATTCATATGGCCTATAACATTTTTATAGTTCTGGAAATAAGCAATTTAAAATGTCCGTACATCTAAGAAATAGGGAAAGAAAAAGACAAGAACTACCAGTGTTTCTCTTAAGTTTGTACAAATATAAAAAGGAAGAAAAAATAATATTTAATGTAAAGAATATAGTTTTGTGTAAAATCTGCTATTTTTTCATTTTAATGCAAGGATTTGATTGTTATCCTCCCTGAACTTATGCAATTTCTGATGCTGAAATAAACAGAAACCAGCATTTCTGCTATAAATATATACAGTACATGAACAGTGAAATCATGATAAAAACATGTTTAAGTGCAGAGGTTTAATGAAGTATGAACTTAAATGTGATGAACTCTAGTAAAGAAAAATAAATGCATTGCTTGGTTAAATTGTGAAAAAAACTGTGACTATGCTGCATAGAGTTATTATGGTAAAATCAGATATCTCGCGGTAAAGAAACATGCAGAGCACAAGAACACAGGAGAGCCGAAATGCAGGCAGGAGGGCAACAGTCAGTCACCTGAGGTTGAAAAGCCATGTACCCAAACAGAGAACAGAGATGAGCAGCCTTCTCTTTAACGCTTTTTTTGTGAAACTCCCTAGCAGACTGAGACTGAGCTTTCCGCTGAAAGATTGGAATGAAAGGGAAAAGCAAAGGAGAAAGAAAGTTTGAAAGAGGTCAAAGTAAAGTCATAGTTAGAGAAATGTTCTTGTCATCTGAGACCAGTAATGTTTTCTACAAACAGAATTATAAACGTTTTGTGACTCTATTAAAACACTGTATGTAAATGGGACTCATTTAATATACAAAGTCACGTATCTTAATTAATTAAAATTTTCATTGTGGGAACCTAACAATGTTTATGCTACTTCTGAAACATCGCTTATATAAAAGAGAGGAACCTAAATAGGGAGAAGGAAGCAGCTTGTAGTTTCAAGTATGCTTCCCTTAAGCAATAGGAAGAGAATGTTGAGCCTGCAAGGGGAATAGTGGTGAGGGTCAAGTATGTAGGTGGCTTGCAGCTAGGCAAAACCACAATGCTCCATAAATCTAGAAGTTATTATATTTCACGTTGCGAGTACATGTACCGTGAAGAAACACAAAGAGTATAGGACAAAGGAAAGGAGAAAGAAAAAAGCAGCTTGTCACCTGTTTGACTTTTTCTTCAACCCGCTGAAGGCGCTGAAGCATTCCTGACACAGCTAAGACAGTGGAGCGACAGGAAGCCGAGCAGTCTGTGCTTTCTGCTTCAACAAGTGCTTTATCGGCCTGTTTAGGTTTCCTGGGCAGAGCGTACCCAGTGCTCTGCAATGGCTGGTCTGTCCTTTCGACCACATATTGAATACTCGCTGAAGACTGTAACTAGAAACGCACAGCAAATGTGAATACCTTCTGCTCACAACTGAAAACCGGATCAAAACATCACACTAGCGCAGAGAGACCAATTTGCTTTTTAATTTCAGGCACATTACAGGTTTTAAATGAAAATCTCATCGGTTGTGCATTAACTTTTTGATTTTAACTTCAGACTTATTCTATCTGCATCTGCCAGGGCTACATCAACAGACCCATACCTGCCTCTTCTGTGGAGGAACAGGAGTTTGGTCCATAGGCTTGGCGAAGCGAGGGTTCTCAATCATGTCAAGATAAGGAGGCCTTGGTGGCTTTATTGCACTTGAACCAGACTCAACCTTTTTAATGCAGACACAGTCCAGGAAAGCCCAGAGGGAATGCAAGCAGGATATGACAGTGGAAATTTGAAAGACATAAGGAAAGGGAAGAAAAAGAAATGCACTTGTCAACAGAAGAAGCAAGATATTTTCTACTGTCTTTTTCTCACATAAGAACAGAGAGGAGCAGGGATAAAACCATCAGGTTGTTGTCTATAATAACCTGAAAAAATAAAATGTGTGTATGTAGCATATTTTAGTGCATTTTAGAGATGAAAGCCTTCTGGTACACCTATAAATCTGTCAAATGTCATATCTAGGGCCATGCTATTTAAAAAGCAATGCTAAAAGTGGGATAAAAGTCATGCATACCTGCTGTGTGTACCTGTGTCACAGAGGGTCCTTTATACAGCACACTATAATTTCTTGTAGATATTAAGAACATACTTTAAGCAATCCTTCAGTGATATCTGCACTTAAAATTTATAATTGAACCACATGGAGGCATATTCTTTAAGAAAAACTGGCTGTAAAGTATTTGAAAACAATTCATAGCATAAACAACATGAAACTGTCATTACAGTACCAAATGTTCACTTTGGAAGCAATAGTATATGAGTACTTTCACAAGCTGTTTCTATAAAATGCAATGTTGAATCAAATTATAACACATAAAACAAATCTTATATTTAAATGCTGTCCTCCTATAATTGACTGCAGTGAAGCCTTTTGAGTTTAGAGAAAAAATACCATCTTGAAAAAGCCATGTATAGCACATTTAAAGCCTTTTAAATGTGTACTGAGACCATAAAATGTATTTCAATATGAAACACTAAATTTATATCTGAATTTGTGACTTCGGTAACTTTTTCTGAAAATCCTTAATTGTTTCTCTGGTCTACAACATTCTTGATTCTTAGCAAAGGAGAGTTTGAAAATATCAAAGACTGTACCGTGAATTATGTCAACGTACTTAAAACACATACTGTGTTTAAAACAGGACAATATTCATAAGGGATTATCATGTTAGCGAAGCTGCCAAAATTAGATTTCCACTTGCTGACTAGTACCCTACTGCTTAAGGGAACTCTTGAGCATCAGCTGTTCACTCCTCACTTCTTTAGAATGAATTAGATGATTTAGTTTCCTGGCATTAAAGCTGTCATGTAAATTGCATACTGTAATGAAAGGCTCTTTACTACTTGTCTTGCAAAGTTGTGTGATCAACACACCTCCCCTCATTACAACTTTATGAAAGCATTTAAATAAATCACTTGCAAAACAAAAGAAGGAATTTCTGAACCATGTCAATATCTTATGTTCAATACGATTTTTTTGTGAAGAAGACACATTCCTGTCTTGTTTCAAAAAGACAGTTAATGGAGCGGTGCAGTAGCACTGTGGCTAAGGATCTGCGCCTGTGGCTGGAAGGTTGCCGGTTCGTATCCCGCGGCCGGCAGAGGAATCCTACTCCATTGGGCCCCTGAGCAAGGCCCTTCACCCAAACTGCTCCAGGGGCGCCGTATAAATTGATGACCCTGCGCTCTGACCCCAAGCTTCTCTCCCTGTTCGTGTGTCTCATGGAGAGCAGGCTGGGGTATGTGGAAAGACAAATTCCTAATGCAAGAAATTGTATATGGCCAATAAAGTGATTTTATCTGATCTTGATACAAACACAGAACAGACAACAGAAAGAGCTGCATCCTGCATTGTTGCTCACCTGTCGACGTAAAGTACAGCTTGGAGCATTTTCTTCAAACTTTGCGAGGAGCTGATTAGCCATGGATTTTACTTTGTTCTGATTCCCTCCCACTTTCCCCTCTCCACCCTCGCTCACTGAGCACAGGCTCTGACTGGAAAGGTTTGTCGCCTGTATGAAAAACAAACCACGCTTAGATGGCAACATAACACAGAGGTAGATTAATTTTCTGAAAAAATCTCCATTAGTATTACATTGACATTGTGCCATTTTATTATCCACATATCCAAATTACAATGGACACACACAATGTTTTTAAATATCAAATCTACAAGCAGTGTCATCTATTTAAACCTTCAGACCACAGATTAAAATTATGGATTAATTTTCCTCAATTCTAGGATGTCCTTATATGCTTCAAACAAACCTCTTCCAAATGATTGCAGCCCCTTCTCCTCCTTTTGCTCGTATAATCACTGTCTTCCAACTTTTTGTCAACCTAAAACAAAGTCAGTAGGAAGACCACCATCAAACAAATGGAATCAATATGTAATAATAAACCACTGCAAGAACAGATGTCTGGTGATTATTATTTAAGATCAAGATCTTGAAAGCTTTAGCTTAGTCCTTTTCAGTTTGGCCCTGAAGCTAATATGCACACTTGCTATGAAAAACCTGTCCAAGGCTTTGTTACAATTAATTAATCTTTTCCACCTTTTAAAACAAACCATAATCCTGTTTTTTTGCTAAAGTTAACTTCAGTTAACTTGATAAGTTTTCTTTACAGAACTGCTTTTGATGGTGCATTTCCTCTTATAGCGCCTATATCCCTAAAAACAAAAATAAAAGTACAAAGGTATGGCAGAAAAGTTTGCTTGTTTATAGCAGCTCATACTTTAAATAAACTGGGACACAATTTCATGCTTCAGGTACTGAAATTACCTTTGGTATCCGTTTCCTTGGCAGAGTTTGGGTTATCAAGTTGCTGTAAACAGAGTTGGCTGGCTTTGATGGACATTGCTCATTGTTCTCTTTAATTTTTCTTCTTATTCCTGGCATAAAGTGTAGAAACATGGTTAAAACGTTAATCTAGATTTCCATGATATTCATTCATGGATTGTAATTCAAAAGTGCTTTGCGCAGCAGGGTTTGTAGGAAATTTGAGGTTCCAGTGAACTAAAGCAATGACAAAAAACACTAGATACAGCTAAGAAATCTTGTTCCAACTATGCATTAATAAAATGCTGCTTTCCATGAAATAAGTGCCAAAGATATCTACAAATAATAATAGCATATGAATAATATTAAGACATACAATAAGACCATGGCACCAACTGGTTTTCCTTGTAATTAGTAAATCAAGTTTTCTTTGCATTCATTTTCTTTTGGATGCACATTATTTCCTCTAATGAAAATAATTCACAGAGATTAATTTGCTCTAACATTGTGAGTTGTACATTCATAAGATGAACAGCCAAAATCATATTAATTGCTTTTCAGAGGCGGTACAGCATTTTTGTATGGGCAGAACAGTGGCAGGGTGTGTAGCACTGCCTGCCTCATGGCTCTGAGGGCATGCTTTCAGCTCTGGCCTCTGGTGATCATGTTCCCCTCATGATCACTCTGGCTTCCTCCCCCCTCCCAGAAATGCACCTTCAGTTTAATGGGCTGCTCATAACTACCAATACCAGGTCTAAAATACCAGGATTTTCTCGTTGGCTTCATACGGAAGGCAATCCTGCCCCATCACTTTCCCCCAATCTCTCAAAGTCTCAGGCCTACGTTTTGTGTAAAAACAAATGCCACCTCGCCAGCCTACCTGGTGGCTGTACTGGTGAGCCCTGGAACAGCTCGTAAAACTTGGAGAGGTACATGACCATGCTCAGCTTGTCAGGCCCCCTGTCAGCCGCCATCTCCTTCCCTGTGGTTACGGGAGGAATGCCAAACTCCTGTTCGGCAATGTCGAATGCCAGCTGGTTGTTTCTGGCTGAGTCTTCCTCATTGATGGAATCAAAGTCACTGCACGACAAAGGACAGACAGAGGCGTCAGCCTGAGCCTCACAGCTATCGTAAGGAAAAGCGGTTTTCCTGATGGACAAGAGCGAGGCCTGGGAAAATAGAATACTGGAAAGCTCCCATAACCACTCGCACAGTGCCAGAAATAATTCATTACCCTGGATAATACGTGTGAATTATAACACATGGTAAAGCTATCCAAACTCTTTTCTCCCTCCGCCACTGTGCTAATCAACACACTTAGGTCATTCAGGAAATAAAAGAAACAGCTTGTCCGAGTGTTATGTTTTATCACGGCTATGTGCGACAGCGAGGGAAGGCTGGCATGCAGAATGAATCTGCAGCATGTGCTGTTCCTGGGTGTGGACAAAGCAGTGTTTGCACACAAGCCATTCCTTTTCAGCTGGAATCCGTAGCTGCTTTCAAACCGAAGAAGCTACTGTAATTCATAGCTCAAATAGTGAAATGCAATGTAATGCAATCCCTTGATAATTCTTTTTTTAGTGCAATTCACGTGAGAATGTTCTCATGCAAGTGCAAAAAAAAAAATGAAAAAGTTGTATGAAAATGGTTTTATCTTCTTTCATTCAATCAGCTCCAATTTTCTTACAGGTCAGATTGTTCTTGCAGTTAAGAAATTTATAACTCCTTAAAATGGTAGGAACAGAGAATAAGATTCCAAGGCAGATGAAAGGAATCAAATTATTCAGGTCATATTTCTACATACGGTGTGCTCCAGAAGTATTGTGACACTACAGTCAAAATTGCTATTTTTTCTCTATCCTCAAGCAATTTGGATTTGAGATGAACAGATAAATATGAAGCAAAATACAAAATGTTACTTTTTATTCTGAGTATTTCAGTGCTTACAGCATATGTTACATTGTTGTAGAATAATTGTAGCACTTTTCGTGTTTCAGGAGAGGATAAATATTGGCACAATTGGCTGCCAGGTGGTTGTTATTGGTCAAGTGTTTATTGGTTGTGCACACAGAAAAGAGCTGTGAATGTGTAATGTTGGATTTAGCCTTTGCTCTTCTCTTTGGTGTCTGCCTTTGGAGTCAGCAGGCCCAAACCAACATGAAGACAATCAGAACCATAGCAGAGAATCTGGGCATAGTAAAATCCACAATTTGAAATATCTTGGAAAAGAAAGAAACCACTGGTGTACCTAGCAAACAGCAACAACTAGGTCAGCTGAAGAAAACAATTGGAGTTGATGATAGAAAAATTATCTGAGTTGTGAAGAAGAACTCTAAAACAATTGTCACTGCAATCACTAACAACCTAAATAGAACAGAGGTATCACAATCTACTGAAACCCCCCAGAACAAATAGCAACTGAAACTGGCTATAGCAAAAGCTTGGCACAGCACTTCAAAAGAACAAATCAAGACTTTGATGATTTCAACGGGTCGCAGGCGTGATGCAGTTATTGTGTGCAAAGGATTTGTAACCAAATACTAAATTTTATACTACTTTAATTTACTTTTAGTAAATTTTTCCCACTACTTATGTTCAACTAAATTGGGGAGATGGAACACAAAAAGTAGTATTATTCTAAAATGTTAAAGCATACATGCAGAAATACCCAGGAATAAAAGGTGACATTCTGTACTTTTGCCTCATGTGCATCTTTTTATCTCAAACCAAAATGCGTGAGTATACAGAAAAAAAACTGCAATTTTGACTTTTCTGTCAAAGTAATTATAGAGGGCACTGTAAATAGAGTAAATGTAGTTCTGCATATTACACCTACAGCAGTATAAAATGGTCTTAAAGGCGTCCCAGCAACTTACACAAGGTCAGCTCGGAAGCTATGAATTAGGGCACACAGTGCCAGGCCACTCTTCCAAGAAGTGGTGAGGTCAGAGACATTCACGTTCCTGTAGCCCTCTGTCTGCTTCTGACACCATGTCAAAAGCCGGTTGGGTCGGATTTCAGATTCTGCAACAGAAGACATCACAAGAAGATATGATTAGGAGCACTCTGCTTGCATCATTTCCAAACCTGACTCCTACTTCACCAAAGTTGCATTGCAAGCCTCTCCAGCTTATCACAAAAGGAGAGTACAGATGCCCTCAATACATGAAGCATCAGCTCATCCACTACTAAAACAGAACTAAATATTCTTAATATAACCACATAATAACAGGCAGATCTGGTTACTCGCTCATAGTGTAGCAAAAGCTTAGTCACTTATGTTAACATTTATTTTACCCAGTACAGTTTATTATTTGTGATGAGCATGCAAAGTTTGGTTCTTTTGCCTCTTTTTATTGTTTTACTGATGAGATCTGGGGGAAAGACGGAATGGACCAACATGTTGGAGAAAAAGTTTTGAAAAAACCTAGAGAATGAGGCTGCACACTGAACTCCTCAAAACAGATGAAAGTCTTGCTAACTCCCAGGTCTATTATAATCTATTAATCAAAAGACCAGAATTCATTAGTTAGTCCTTCCGGATTTGTGCTTTGCTTTTTATGTTGCTTAGTTACAGTATCTTGCAGTCTGGCCAGCTATTTTAATTATTTTGTGCGTGTATAGCTTTTCAAATTAATTACATGAAATTCAAGGCTCTTTTAACTTCTTTCAAGTCTGACATATCCATTTAAGATATGCCTCTCTTCTGGAATTATGATATACTCACTGCTGACGACAAGACAAAAACCTAAAAAAAACAAATTCCACAAACCTCATTAATCCCCTTAGAAAAACAAACTTCAGACTGTACTTTGTTCCCAGTACAGAAATAAACACTGAATTGCAAAATGAAAACCGATGACTAACAGGTTAACAACTAACCACAAAGATGAAAGTATAAAAGTCTTTATATATTTGAAAAGTAGGAGGACTGAACTGGTCACCCATGGTTGCAAATGCATTATCCACCAGACTAAAAGAGAAACTGTCTCAATCGCTGAGGCTTATATTACATACACTCTGATGCCAGGACAAATAAAAGAAAACTCATCATCATTTCAACTTCACACTCCAAAAATAAATTGTATTAAAGTCCATCCATCCATTTTCTAACTGCTTTATGCATTACAGGGTCGTGGGGGAGCTGGAGCCAGAGCCTATCCTGGCAAGCAACGGGTGCAAGGCAGGATACACCCCGCATGGGGCACCAGTCCATCGCAGAGCAGACACAGACACAAACACACAGACTCACACCAGCACCAAGTTTCCCAGAAGACAACCTACCAGCATGTCTTTGGACTGAGGGAGTAAACTGGAGAACCTAGATGAAACACATGAGAATCCAAGGAGAACTGGACTCGGGGCCTAGAGGTCTGCACGGGCATGACATTGAAACCCAAACCCGGCCTGTATCCGAGACCTTGAGACCCGACCCGACCAAGCCCGAATGGTACTGCCAAATTTGAAAACCGAACCCAACCAGAACCCGAAATCGGTCACTCTCTTTTCCTCCATGCGCTGAGAAAAACTGGTGTTTAGGTCAAAATAGTTCCATAACGAAGCTGTCCCTGACTCATTTGGCATTTTGAGTAGTTCTCCCTTTGTGAGTTTTTGTTTTATTTCATCCATTGCGAACAGATAGCTCGGTAGGCCCCGTTACACACATACGAGAGAGAATGAGCGAGTGCGCAAAACGAGTTACGAATTTCTTCTTATAAAAATAAATAAAAACATAAAATAATAATAATTCATTTTCACTTATTAGGAAACAAACCCGAACACAGCCCGAAACCTGGTACTTTGTCGGGCCCCATCAGGCTCGAGTCGGGTAGCAGACGTCTACCAGGGCCCCAACGCTGTGAAACAGCAATGCTAACCACTGCACCAAAGAGCAGCCTGACTGCATTACATCATCCAATATCATTTCAACTGACCACAGCATCTCATCACAGTTGACTTATTAGCGACAATCTAGATCTTCAGCAGGCTTCACTTCACTCCCCACTGTACAGATAGAGAAGGTTCAGTCGTCTGACACAGCTCAGACATAATATACACTGTTTTGAAGGCGAGAAAGATTCTGCTGTCCTGACACTTGAGTTCATCAAATAACTGGCGGACTTACCATGTCGAGAAAGATTAACAGATCTTCTCACTGAAGCTGCTCTTTCAAGGGTACAGGGTTGTAGCTCACCAGTGATGTAGAGATGGCGTACCTATGAAATAGAGAGTAAATATGCAATGCTGATCGATGTAGTCAGCACACTGCAATCAACAAAAAACAGAGCCTAGCAGAATATGTAAAATGGATTTGCACTTAATACCCAATTTACATTCACAGTTCTACCTTTTAATTAACAAGTTAAAAATTAATTAAAACTTTGCCATGGTTCTATAAAGCTTTTGGCAGTTCACATAAGATTGGTTATAAAGGAGAGGAGACAATACAGCCACTTATTGACTGAAGTACTGCCCTACAGTACTGTCTACATTAAATATCATCCCCAAGGTAGTTGCCCAGTCTTTGATTTTAGCTAAATGTTTTAAAATTTCATTGGTTGCTTCTATAGCATTAGCTAATCCTGTTTTTTGGTATTATCTGCAATAGTAGAATCTTTATTGATTAAAATTAGGAAGAGCAGTGCTCTCAGTTTAGATCCCCAATTAGATCCCCAATTCATTGCACTCTAATTTGAGCATTTATGCCTCACCTATACTCTCAATCTAAATACACACATTTGACTGAATGCAACTGTAATTGGAGAATTAATCTTTTACAAGGAAATTTATTTAAAGCCATCTAAATATCTAAATACACCATATAATATGCCCTGTGTGTACCCATTGTTCAATGTGCTCATACAATTTGGTCAGGTGAGACCTACCTTTTCTAAATCCATGCTAACTATTTCCATGGACACAATTTCCATATACTGTACGTGATCCTCTAGTGTGGTTCTAACAATTGTCTGTATGACCTTAAATGTGATAGTACTATGATTAGTTGCATTAGTACTATGAGTCTATGATTGATCTTGACCTTCAATTACCAGCCATATAGGGAGTACATGGGCTGTACACACACTTACACACAGCTACTGAGCTATATTTTGCAAGACTGGATTTCAGGGGAGCTAGGTAGGAGCTAGGTAGTGCCATGTGGAATACAGAAGTTCTCTCACTGACAACACTGCAGGCTCACTGGCACCAGGTAAACACCAGTCACCTTGGCCAGCCAAGGATACCCTGGTCAACAGGAGCCCACACAGCTGTGGTTGAGGGTTCCAGAGTTGATCATTTATTGTAGATTTAATCAAACATTTTTTTAAAAGAAGACAAAAAACTGACCTGGAGTGGCCTCACACAGTTAGAATTGAGGTTTGGGTATCGAGTTGCTGGATCGATGGTGTACTGCTCAAAATTTTTGGTGATGTTTTCTGGGGTTGTCTGGGGCAGCAATCTATAAACACTTTCTCTGAAAATGGATAAGAGTTTCAACTTATGAACGCAAACTATTCTAATCGTTCTGTTGCCTTAATGTGAGGGACATGCTTGTCCTCCTAGAATATTTTTTAAACCAAGACTCCTTCATCATGGAAGAATATACAACTTAGAAAATGTCTTAAAAGATGGGATTCTCTTTTGGTAACATCTTATTACAACAGTTTCTATCTGCACACACAAAAGCAACATAACACATACATTTAATAGAACTTACAATTTCTAAATCTGCATCTTTAAGTTTCAGCTGTATTCATATTGCAATTATGAATCAGCATGCCAGGATGGTTGTAGTTATTGGTGCTTACAGGCAATGGGTTACCGTTGCCTATCTCTATGAAACTTCTCAAGTGCTTGAAACCTGCATTCTTTAGAAAGACGGGCACAAGAGTGTTAACCTAACTCCTGAGGCCATGACCACAGCAAAACAAGAACTGAGACCAGCAATTCGACAGAATCAAAGAGACGTTTCCACAGCTACCTCTCGGCCAGCATCTCCAGTGGGGCTTTACCCTCTGCCCAGCTCTTCACCATCCATGCTGTGTCAAAGGCAGCCAAGAAACCGCGGGCACAACCAGTTCCCATGGGCCAGAAGGGCTGCAGAGACATTGCAATACACAGCTTTCCAGGTGCTCAGCAGAGCCTTTGAACTCAAAGGGAGCAAATGCAACTCTCAAGGACATAAATTAGTAAAAAGATAAAAGGTATCACAATTTGTTTTTGCAAACCAGAGCCAAGAAATGTGGGAAAAGTTTCTGTAGTACTGAAATCTGATCTCAACACAAGGGTAAAGCCAAAGAAAGAAAAAGGAGGAGCCACCTACATTGTTCAATAAGCAGCAGCAGATCTCAAGCATGAACGTAGCTTTTATATGACTACTGTACCTATAGCCCCTGTGATGGGCATACTACACTGTGTACAATATGCATTTAAATGCACTGTTTGCATCTGGTGAAAATTAAATTTATTCCTCGTTTTAGATCACACTAGAAAGCCACTAATGCACAGAAAGCTGAACTGACATTCACTTATCTTTACCAAAGTGATCAAAGTCCGATTTACTAATCCAGATTTTTCTACAGAGAGCTACACTGGAATCCATACAGTTACAGAGGAAACAAGCCAATATATACTATTTCATTGTCTTTCATGCCTCTGGGGTGCTCAAATAACTACACACCGACTTAAAAAAATAGATGTGAAAGGTACTTTTGCAGTTGAAAGGAAATGAAAAGGTCCCCTGCTCACCTCCAGCAAACTGTCCCCGACAAGAGCAACCAACAGCTGATGCCCAAACCTTTCCCTGACCAGGGCTGCGTTCTCAGAGGCATACATGCAGGTGAAGTCAAACATGGCCACATCAGGTTGGCCATAGTGATTTATTGCATAATCAAGGGATGGCAGCTGATAGTTTGTACCAAAGTCGGCTGCTTCACGAGCGTAGGAGAGCAGGGCCTCTTGGTTCACATTGTTGCTGCTGAGAAGCTTCTCCGTGTCAATGTAGTCCTGTTAAGGGAGAAAAAAAGCAACTAAATATACACTAGTCACTAATGGATGGTAACCAAGGTAACCAGGATTGAGGAGGCTGCTTCCTTATTTAAAGCTTCTGAATCTTTAATCTTTAATCAAGATCTATGGGACCAAGTTCAGAGCTTGGAATTCACTGAATGTTGGTCTTTAAGTACTGTAATATATACATCGTATTGTATACATTGTGGTTCAGTAGTATATTATTATTAAACATTAATTTATTAGGTGCTAAACCAACAGTCAAACTTTTTACTAAAAAGTAAAATATAGTAGGTAAATTAATGAAAAAATGTTTTTAGGAACACACATTATTAAGAAAAAAATAAAATTAACAGTTACTTATGAAGGTTACATTACAGAGTTGAAAAAAAGTTAAAAGTTTCTCACAGCTTATACAGCTCTTACAAATGTGGAAAGTCTGCAGCTGCGAAAAGTTTGAACCCCTGTTTCTCAAAATTATTTCAGTATGTACAATTCCCCAATGAAATAAGTTAGAAAAACAAAAACTACACTTCCAGAACAAGATCTGAAAACATTTCCCTAAAAAATAGAGTGCATTAAACCAGAAAAAAAAAGATTAATTATTCTACCACATTCTTTAAAATTAAAACGCAATGAGTCTTGTTATAGTTGTGTCAGTACTGTGTGAAGTAAACTGCTGTGGAAACATATTAAGACTTGTAGTGCTTGTCTGTAATCTGATCCCCTCAGGCGATGTTTATGACCCTGTTTTTATATCTTTGTTTGGACGTTTACAGTTTCCAGACAGTACTTGTCAAACTGGTATGTTGCCAGAGACGCACTCTTCTGTACCGAGCAGCAATCTCTAAACTGGTGTCTTATCATTGTCCTCCCCCTGCTTGCTTGTGCATACCATCAGTGGATTTTATATTATAGTATCTATAACTAAAAGTCAGCACCTTCTTCAAGCCCGTCATAGGCAAAAGTATTTTAAAAGGCTGGTAGCTTGCACTGATGAATCTGTAAACTGAGGGAGGAAAAATGAAGAAAACATGTCACATGGAGTTGTAATATTAACCAGAAACCACTTTAAATTATTTTTAATTTCAATCAAAAGTCACCTTATCTTGTCAAAGTTGCAGGATTAATATATCCTCTTTTTCCTATTTGTGATTGAATAAAGGCAGAAAAATCTTTAATGCTTAATAGTGTTCCTTGCCGTGCAGTGGGGAAATATGTGGGGAATTATGTGAGAAACCGAGGCAGCTGGTGTCCATGGGTTGCGCCTCACCGATGGAGGATTTCTGCATTGCATAGTGTCAACTACAGTATGTCACTATAGCCCCCTATGTCACAAAAACTGAAGGCAGAAGCTTCTAAAAACATTAAGACATGTCATGCAATTTGCTCAAGTAAAATGCAGGTTCCCTATGAGCTGCAATTAGTTATGGACTCCTTATTATAACCTTGAGATTGCGGTCTCAAAAGGAATGTCACATACTGTACTGTACTATATACACAGACGGGCATAAAGGAACCAAATTTCTCTAATAGTGAGCAAAGGAGCATGAAGGTAATTGCACTTTTCAAATTAATCTTCTTTAGACAAATAGTAGGCCTGTCTGGAGCAAACTGTCCACCAATGTATCTCCTAGGAACCATGAAGAAGATGAATTAGGGATCAGTCAGCTCCTTGAAAGCCAAATGGCCTGAATGGAGTTCTTGTAACCCTTCTGGATTTTTTTTTTATCTACTTGCATCAGTGATTGATTTAGCAAAGATGTATGATTTAAGAGAATCTGTGAAAGTTCCATAGGTGTGATAACTCTACATTCAAAGTGAAACTCAAACTTTTCAGTTGAACTCAAAAGCAATATGCAACATAAATCTAACACAGTGCTGCAGTCTTGGAATAAGCTCCTTACATGAATGATAACTTCTTTGTCCAGAAGACTTTGCTTCTTAGCAGTCATGACAAAATAATGAGTGTCATCCTTATAGTACACAATGTTCTCCAGGTCTACTCCTGAAAACAGAAGTGAAAAGATAAATTACTTCACTATACAAATAATTTGAGAGCACTGTCCACAACAGAGATAATGCAATTATTTGCAATGATTTATTTCCTTGGTGCAGCTACATTATGGCTACAGAATTGTTGTCATGATACAAGTGTATAATGTATTCCCAAATTGACCATTTTCACAGATCTGACTACTAGATTGAAAGTATTTCTTTGAAATAGCCTGGTGACAAAATTGTACAAGAATGAAAAGATGACAGAAAGAAAAAAAGTGAAAAGGCTCTGGAAATTAAGCTATCCTGATAAAAGCCTAGCAATCTTAAGTTTTTGTATTCAAATTCTTTTATATTATGTATTCTGGCATTAACCTTGCAATAAATCCAGCAATAGGTGTGCTTCTAGAACTTGCCGTTTGCTACTTATTTTTTCAAAAGGTTTATCACAATTAAGATATATTCACACGATTACCTTGGTTTGACCTCATGTATGCTGTTTCTTTAGTTTAAACATGCTCTCACTGTATTTTACTACACTCAATCATATGCAAATCATGATGTACAAAAATACATTTGGAAGAATTTATACTTGTATATTATAATCCCATGTAATAATAGCACGGCATTAAAAGTATGTAATGTGACCTCATATTAAAGGTCTGGTGAGTTACATAATGGTTTATGATTAAAATGACCACACAATGAAACAAATCTAATTTCCTCACGATTCCTGTTATACATCTTCTTCTGTGCTACTGTGAATGATATGCTTGCTCTGTGGTTTCATTAACTCAGGATTAGGGATCAGGCAATGGAAGAGAGAAATTCTGTACATTGGGAACCCTATCTGTGAAAGACATTGTGGGTTACACTGTGCAAAACTCCTAAATCCTCCTCTTAATGCATGCTTAAGAAATTGAAAATGCAAATTCCTGAATCTGAGAAATTTTCTAGACCTTCTCTCCCATCAAGAAAGGGTTGTGCATAACAATGATGTTTGCCAGTAAAACACCTTATGATAAAAGGCACCCAACTGTGACTTTCATACAAAAGGGAATTAATTTTAAAACTGGCCCATTCCTGGACAGTTAGCAACCCAATATCTTCCTCACTCAAGTTCTTTGTAATAATGTCTTCAACACCAAAAAAGGGAGTAGGCACCCACCTGTTTCTTCTTTGAGATCCTGAAAGAATTTCTGGTTAAAGATGAAAGCAACACCACTAATTTCTTCTACCTTCGCCTCCGCAGTCGTGTTTCTATTTATAAAGTTGGCAGTGATTGCTATAGCCAACTTGCCACGGAACTCCTTTCTTCTGAAACCTGAACAAAGCAAGCAAGATCATTACCTCCCCGCTGTGCAGTAGCGTACAGCACAGAACATTACAGCCACAAAAATCAGACAATTTGTCTTAAGCAAATGCAAGTTATTTTAAGTAGAAGTCTAGCCATTAATATCCCAGATTTTAAAACTAAATGAGCAACAGCAAAATGATTCTGTGCTTGGATGAAGCAAACTAATAAAATGTTTGTGATGTAATATAATAAGCACTAAGAGAAGATTGTGATTTTCCTATGTTTGACTTTTTAAATCTGAAGGACTCAGTCTTAGAGCCACTTAACAGTACCATGGGTCTTAAAAAGCAGAGGAATAACACCATGTGATCTTCCTATAAAGAAAAACTTTTGTAAAAAAAAGCTAAAATGTTATTTCGTCACCCAATTTCCATTTGAGATTTTGTTCCTGATAGAGACCTAAATGAAATGATTTATCCCAAATACATGCAGGCATCTGAAAAAGTGAAATGATGTTGACTATTTATTTCCACAACTGTATAAGTCAGAAAAAACAAAGGCTGGCATTTTCTAGCAGGGCTTTAAACACACTCTAATTAGGTCTTCTTAACCTCTCAACAGAATGCTTTTATAGAATTTCAGTTTGATCAAAGGTAAAACTGTTAAGTCTTCTTTGATCTCTAATATGCACTAGTTATACTTATATTCATCCTTCACTATCAAAGTAGCCCAAAATTGGGGTGTTATGAGTGTTCATCTATAAAATGAAAAATACGGAAGCACAATATAGCCAAAAGGTAAGAATGTCTAAGAAATACAAACACTAGGCAAGGAAAACCCATATGGCTTCAGGCAGTAGCATATACACTCAGACAGGGGCATGACAAAATTACTTGGGTCGGCTGTTAAAACTTGTATAAAAAGGAAACCAGTCTTGGCTGGAAGTATGTGTTAGTGATAATGTTCTAACAGGTAGTGCCCTGTTTTAATAAACCAGCTACCTGAAATCCATATCCCACTATGTCCGTACAGATAAGTGTACCAGAAATAATGGAATGGACTGTATACAAAAGGGAAAGACCATAATAAATATAGTCCAGAGATGTTCCACTGGACTCATCTCTGCTCCCATTTTATAGAGGCATTTTCCTAACACATCACTCTTTGAAAATCTGGAAATATTGCTTTTAAAATAACAGTTTGAGGTAGATTTAACTAACCTCAGACAAGTGGAAAAGAAGTTAAAATAAAGCCGGACAGAGAACTTTTTTTTGTCTTTTTTTAAATTATAGTCTAGCCAAACGTTTCATTATTTTTAGATGAGCGAAGCTCTCCTTTTTTGGAAGAAAGATTTTTTTATGGTAAGAGATTTCAGACATGAAACTCCCAGAAGCATGCATAAACTGTTGAACACGAGCCAGATGATTACATAGGTTCTGTGGTTTACTTTGTTTCTGTAGTTTGGCAGAACATGTATAAAGAGCAACCTAACATTAGTAGCAAAGGCAATGACATCATTGAACACAGCTCCTAAAAAATTGCATGTGAAAAGAGATTACAGAGGCTAGTATGAATTTATAGGTTCATAACTTTTTAATGTGTATTTGGAAAAAATTAGGCATTTAAAAAAATAATTAACACTAATGAGAAAACCAGGAACAGAAAACTAGAGAAACTAGTTATTTGCTGTTGTTAGATTTAGTGCATTTAGATTTAGTACAGCTGTCTTGCAATACTTTCCTGAGCAGCAACTGTCAGTTTTCAATTAATGCCCTGCTCTCCCTAAGCACGTGCTCAGTCTTTAACGCGTCTGAGTGAAAACAAGCCTTAATCTAGAGCTGTGGTTCATTATGGGCCACATGTTTCCAACCTTCCAGGGTGTTTCGGCGTCCGTCTGCCCCCACAATCACGTCAAAGTCAAAATCCGCCACAGGGTGATCGGCTGGTCGGATCTCTGCCCTCCATCCGGGGCCTGCGAGGCAGACGGAGGAACCACATGTTAACCTTGTCAAAAAACTCCCAGAAACCTTAGCAATTAATGTCTGTCACAGCTTTATCAGGACCAACAAAATGAACGTATCTCCCTAGTACAGTACATGATCACGAAGTCACAAAGTACTTCCTATTGGACTTTTTTTTTTAAACATAATCATGACACTTCTCAGTACTTGACATGTCAGTAACAGTTATGTCTTCATATCTGGCATGTAATGAGTGTATGCCCAATACTCACATGTGTCAGAAAAGCTGGTGTCACTTGTCAACACAATTGGAGAATCACTAGATTCTTCTAAAGGCTGAATCACTATTGTCAAACAAAGCAATTACCTTACTGAATGCAGCCCCAGTTTCTGTTCAGCTACAGTTTTCCATTACACTCTGGGGTAATAGTCTAAGCTTTTCTTCTTGATTAAAACTAAAAAGAGACTAAGCTGATAAATGAACTTTTCTAAAAAAAGCATTCTAATAAGGGTGTGCTGAACAGCTGCGTTTGCGGAGAATGGAAATGCAATGTTACTGAAAAGCAGTCTATGTTGAATGCATTATCCCGAAGGGAAAGCACGCAGCATCAGTGGCATAAAGGAAAATGTATGTCACTTCATTTCGGAAACACTATTTTTATCTCGCATCTGACTCGCATGCTGGCCAGTTACACAGAGGAAGCATCGAGAAATGCAGTCCAGAATCTAATCAACAAATCCAATTGGAAAAAAAGATCCTACAAAGAAGAAGTTTAACAGTAAAACTTCGCTCTATGCATCCTCAGTGCCAAATTATGTGTGTAAATTGACACGTGCAGTTACATTCTTGGTGTCTGGGCCTTTGAGGAAATGCAGGGCTATGGAAAAAATCCCTCTGGATTAGTTTGTAAATAAAAGACTTATGAAGTTTCCCCACCTTGTTCATCCCCAAATTAATTCTGATTTTAAAACAAAGCCACCCACTTCGGGGAAAGAACATCTGTTACACAGCCAAGGAATGACATCAGTAATTCGGAACTAATAATTTGGAACTAAGCATGTAACAATTATTTCACAAATGGTAATTGATTTTCTTTACTGCGGAATTTCACAGAGCTTTTCGCTTAAGTAGACTAGGCCATTCTTATTAGCGAGGCAATACTGTTTATCCTGGTTGTCCGGGATGTATTTATATGTGTGGAGGCTCATAGTTCTGCAGCTTGTAGCTTTGACTTGCTGGACTTAATGCTTCAGTGACATGAGGCGGTACACAAAACGAACAGCAGAGCCAACACTGTTATTCTTTATACAGCCCCCTTGCACTGAATGGAATAAATAGAGCATAGAGGTGAAGAAAACATGATGAAAACACACAGTAAAAGAGTGCCCAGGCGGCCTTATTCTCTTATTCTAGAAAATCAATGATAAAGATGGTTGCGAACTTAACAACTATTGAAATGCTCTTCTGAACTAAAAAAACAACAGACAACAGAATGCATTAAACAGCATATGCAAACAGTAAGTGCAGAACTACTCATTATGTGCTGTTCTCCCTTGAATGGCTAAAGACACCCCTGGAAACAGTCCAGGTAAAGACTGACCAGGTGTTTCTGAGACAGAGAGGTTAATTTAACTTCTGTTCCCATCTGTCGTCAGATAGCGCCTTAATGAAAAACTCTGGTTTTCTAATCTGTGCTAATAATAATTTTGGGCCACAGAGATGCTAAGCTGCGTTGATGAGCGTTGATCCTAGCTTGGATCTGATCCCACGTAAGAAAGACCTCAAAGACCTCAGACCAGGTGAGTGACCCACCTGCAGCTGCTTGCTTGCTTATTTCTGACTTCCCCCTCCACCCAAAGTGATATATCAGCTGTTCATGTTCTCTCTGTATCCTAAAAACGATGCTGCGGTTATATTTTTGTTTTTTCTATTTAGACTGTGAGCATTGAATTCATGAACTTCACCCAGATGAAAATCACTAAAAGAGAAAAGGCTAGTGTTGATGCAGTGTGAACTGTAAATACTTGACTGTCCACTTACAGTGTCACTAAAAGAGCAGTTAAAAAGAGACGCTTACCTTCATTTTCCTGTTCTTCAGGAGGTTCCAAGAGCTTCACAAACTCCACATTCACATGGATCTCCACTGCCAGAAGCAAGGCTACTTTAAGCAGCATGAGCTGAAGCTGTCTAATACCTGTGCAATGACATTTCAGATACTAATGTTTAGCACTTACTGTATATATACACGGCATGATTATTGCTTATACATACAACATATGTGCAGTTGCAGACATTAACATTGATGCTCTGTACTTTAATTGAGTAGATTCACTATAACATTTACATTTCAATGGATGTGATGAACAATTTTAATGAAATGCAGAAGATTTATGACAAAATATGATTTAACAATATTTCATATAATGAATCAGTCAACCTTTTTTTCTGATTCAAGGCTCCAATGGCAAAACAGAAAAGAATAACAAAACGAATACTTGTTTTATGTTTTCTAAGAGTACACATACAAGCACGTGGCCTTTAGACTTGACAGGTCTCAGGGAAATATTTCCAATAGAAGCACAGACAGATCTGCTTTGATTCTCGGCTTCTCCTACATGAAAAGCCTTACCCCGACGTATTATTCAAAGCTTTGATAGAAGAGATGATACCAATGAATAGTCAAAACAGACCTTTCACAGAAAATTCTGATTGCATATGGTCATAACTGTAATAACTATATGTAATTAAATTGATTTTGTGGCCAGCAACAGGTTTAACAGCACATTTTCATGTGTTAAACAGTAGGTTTTACTATAAACATTTATTTTAGACTTTCACTGACATTTCTTTATAGAGCTTATCTATAACACCGTTAGGAGTTAAACCATCTGGCACATAACTCATTCTGCAGCTCTTTTCCAAGATTACTGACTTCATTGAACTGCGCTCAGTTTTAAAATACTGCCAAGCAATATATCTTTTTGTGACTGCAATATTACAAATGAATATAGATATCAGAGTGAAATACCATTTTACCAACAAAACATATATAACTGCATGTTGAGAATTGTATGTTTAACAATTTACAATTCTCACATTTAAGCAATGTCCGCTCTTCAGTGGAAGAGATTTTTCCACCACAAAAACACATCTCTTCTTCAGTCTAAATGAAGGATCAGCTAGAGATAATAACAGTGTAAGAGTAAGGAAAAGAAAAAAGAAATTCCACCCGCTGTCCCACTTACTGATATGGTCTATGGCTCCCGCACAGAACTTCCCATAGAACTTCTTAGCACCCAGTCCTCGCAGGTCATGGATGGTGTAAGGCCAGAGGTGAAGCACATTGTTTCTAGAGAAGGTGTCTCTCTTCTCTATCACCACCACTTTAGCCCCGAGTAAGGCCAGCTCTATAGCTGTCCTTAGACCACAGGGTCCCCCTCCAATAATGAGACACTGCAGGAAGCAAAATGAGAAAACTTCGTGGTAAGCAATTGTTACAGCAGCCCCGAAACAGCAGTTCATAAAATGGAAAAACAAATTAAAAATGGTCACCATGAATTTGACAATCTTTCTATATTAGGGCGGTGTTAAAAAAAAAATGCAGAACCTTCTGCAAGGAAAGCAAACAGTGTTACAATGAAATTCACATAAAATAATAGGGGTCAAAGCTGCTGAAATGAAAACAAAAAAATACATTTCTTTCAAAATACATATGCAATAAACAACCCTGAATCCAGAATGTTAAAGATTTATTGTGCTATTTATCATTAAGTACTAATACTTTTGTGAAGTGACAGTGAACAATTCCATGGTGTCACATCTAATTTGTTAGGGACAGAATGGATAGTGCCACAACACGTCTGCTTTTCTTCAGAAGTAACTTGTTCCTATTATTCTATCCACTGTCGCCTAAGGATCTAACCTAAAAAAACATGTTGGCAATATGTACATTTAGTTTTTATTAGTATATTCCAAAAAATAACTGATTAAACAAAGAAATACATTCTGTAATTGCACGACGTTACAGAATCATTTAAGCAAAGAAGAACAATATGTAGGATTCAGCGAATCTACGAGACAGATATGCAGAATTCTTCATCTCAAGATTACGATGTAAAAAGTCCTTAATTGTTACAAACTCTCTCTTTGTGCATAATGTTTCATGCTAAATGACAAAACATGTGATTACATCATAATCTTAACCAATAATTACAGCACTGCAAGATCAAGGCATTTTGACATCTATGTCACAAAAATATGCTTTGATTCACTTTCTCAGTTTACAGGTCAGTCTGAAAATGTATTAGCTGGGTATGACCTCATCCTGAAGGATGCTGACTGAGAGGTTGGTGGTGTTATTAACAAGGTTTTCAAAAGCATTATCTCATCAGCTAACTACGCTTGAGTCACTTTGTAACAGTACTGTTCAGATGGTGAATAGCTGTTTGAGATCTATTATACTGCTGTTCAAGTCATTGTTATAAAGGTTACACAGTATAAGGGTCTAAAGGTTTAAGCATTGAATGCATAAAAAGTATGATTCACATTCTATTAGGAAACAACTTGTGATGTGCTGAAAAGGTAAGGTGCTTAAATATTACCACACATTATTCTAGGAGTTAAATTTATTGTTTTTACAATCTGGCAGTATTTAAGTAGTTTGGTCAAATTCTAATCAACGTGACAAGACAAAATTTAAAGGGATAATGAACTAAACATTTTAATGTTTGGCATTAACTTTGCTGGTTGAGGAAATGACAGCCTCAATCTTATGGCACAACCTTGACTTTGCCCCCCAAAAAGGAAGCCTTTCTTGATTGACAGAGCTATCGGTGCATGACTTTAAGTTTGATTGACTTGGTTGGGAAATGCAAGGATTCAGGGAAACACTGATTGAAGAATGTGTGCCATTGTGTGGAGTGAATGAGAAACACTGCAGGAGATTAAACAAGTCAGCAAAAAAATAAAATTAAGATCACTTATTTTTGGAATTCTGCGATGGGCTGTAGAAGATGTTGTGCCAACCAGGAAAGAGTAGCCTGAGGTTATCTGCACCGAGATGGAAGCAGAGTAAGAAACCGTAGCGACTGAGAACTTGCTGATGTTTGTTGGTGAGCTGGAGGACTGCCAGACCGAGGAAAGGGTGGAGAGTAATAAGAATAAAGAGAATGTAATTGAGCTTGGTGGACTGAATATCAATGCTATGACATGCTCCGTTTGCAGTGACTGAATGAATAAAGACAGATTCCAGGCAGAACCCCCAAACAAGAAGAAAAAGCAGCTAAAGCAATGTTCTTAAAGTAATGGTGCCGAGGAAAATGTGTCTGTGAGTAGAAACTTGTGGGGGGGCTAGGGGGGAATCGAGGGCCAACATGGCACCAGTTGGACACCAGTGGAGGGGGGTAAGAGGGTAGGTGGTCTGTCACCATATCTTACGGGCTTGACTGGCTTGGGCTCAGTTTCTGGGGTGATTAAGGATCCCAAGCCCAGTGAAGACTGATGCAAATGTGCCCCTTTGGCAAACTGAGGGTTTTTGCAAGTTTTTTTGTTCTTTAAAGATCCAAATTCAGTTTTTAAGGACTTCAACACCTTTTGCAACACCCAATGCTCTCCTGAATGCACTGTTTTCTGTTTAGCTCAAGTAGTCAGAACTGGGCAACTGTGAAATTAATTATTTTAAAGACGTAATGCGCAATAATTCCACAAAAAGCACAGGCCTCTAATTCGATATGATTGTTTATGTAAAACACGTCACTTATTAAATTTAGAATGAAGCACACAACTTGTTAATTTATTGTGTACAACATGTATATAACCATTTAAGGACAATCAAGAAGAAAATGTCTTGCTTTTTAAATCTATTAAGTTTTTTTTTATTTGGCACAGACTTAACATTAAAAGCTAAACATTTTTCAAATAATTATTGATTACTATCTGCGTACCTTTTATAAACATACACATCACGCAAAGAAATACAGTATATATATATACTACTCCCTATTTGTTATAGAAAGGCGATAACATTTTTCCCTCCTTGTTTGATCCATGATGACTTTCTTCTTCAAGGGGTCAAGCAACTGGAGTTAAGAACTGGAGCAACCAGTGACTGCGCTGGGTCACACTTCCTGTCACAATGTGTGTCAGAAGATAATGAAAGGGTACTCATGGGTGCTGGGGATCTTGCAGACCATTTTGAAAATATCCTTGATGCATCATATTTTCTGAACTAGAACAAAAGTGCCTCAAAAACAGTTTCCCAGGCTACAGCCAAGGCTCTTCTCATGATGTTTGTTTAGACTTACGGAAGCCCTCTGTCACTAAGGTACAGTACGTGTGAGTAAGAGCATTTCAGACTGTTTCTTCATTGCTGTTTACAGAGCTGCCTCCAGTGGGTAGAGAAGGCAGACCTTAAAAGGCTTGGTACAGCTGTGCTGGCAATAAAGTAAAGTAATGCTTTAGTCTCTTTTTTTTTTAATTTGAGGACAGGTCAGCCAAGGACAGCAAAACAACAAATCGTCGTGCAAAACTGAACAACATTCAACTGCATCAGTTCCTCAGGTACTTCTCCTGGCTATGGCTGTGTTTTGTCAGGTCTCGCTCAAGCCCTTTCAATCACTCCGCTGTGTCCTGCATTTCTTTTTGTAGCCAGTCCTTATTCCAAAAACAATCAACAGCGTTTTCCGCGAGGTTATGAAAACATTCCTCCTCCTTATCTGGCGAGGTGTGAAATCGGAGCACAGGAAAACATTTAACATTTGCTTCTATTTTAAAGCAATGAATGTAGGCAAAAAACTGATGAACATACTATGTTTTATAATGTTTTATAATTCTAGACAGATCTAGATTACTATTGAACTTACATTAAATACAAGCAATCATTGACACTGTATTAATAAAATTAACAAGCTGATAAACTCTTAAAAGTTGCACTTAACTTTACAGGATAGGATGAATTAATTTAAAAGTGTTTGGAGCTTCTTTCTTTATAGTCTACTATCATAAGAGCGTTGATTCCTTACATATCAGGAAATATTTACTTCAACACTTATCTGGGTTTTTTATCTTTAATAAAACAGACAACTATCAACCTCATCATTTCTAAGTGTTGGTGATGGGTATAGTTATTACATTTTCAGATTATTATTTTATGTTTTTTTTTCTTATGTAGCTGTTCAAAATAAAAAAGACTAAATAAGCAATCTACTGTACAGTATAACTAGCAGTAAAGCTGTAGTACATTTTTGCGTTTTGTTCATTCTTTCTTCATAAAAGCCTCAGTACAGGGCATGTGTGCGATCTGTGGATGATGCAGGTTTAGTCACATAATGAGTAAGATCACTTCCACTTCCTTCCTATGGGTAGGATAGCTGCCAGCCTGGCTGCTCAGGAAACAGGCCCACTACCTCCATCAATCACGACACCAGAACTGTCGAAGTCCTTCAGCTACAATCATTTCACAGCCACTGCAAGAAGAGTCACAGCTACAGGCCTTTGGATACACCAGCCCCTTTATGTAGACAGCAGGACAATGTCCTGGCAAATAACAGTGGACTATTTAAATCATTCCACTTTAAAATTGCTAAAGCTTAAATGGATGGAATGGAATTAAAAGCAAATACGAAGATTACTTGAATGTGAAGGATTCACATTTTGATTCTTCACAGCAAAGAGGCATCATTGAGTAGGCTGAGGCATTGCAATATCTTTAGCAGTTATTTTTGTATTGATTTTGGTGGGGGGGGGGAGTCTGTGATAATTACTTAAATGTGCACATCAAAACAATTTCTTTTTTGCACGCTTTGAATGTTCAACATAATTAAATCGATGGAAAACATAAATAGCTTTTGATCCATTTTAATGCAACTACATTCTTCATTAATTTCTAAAAAGAACTCCAAGGGACACTTGTTATGAAGAGCAGTGAGGTGGACAAGGACGCATTGGTACTCTATTAAGCAAAAGAGCTCCTAGTGCACACTAGAGCACTCTACTAGAGCACAAAATTCATTAAAAAAGAAAGGCTGAACTGCAAGTGAAAAGAAAAGAAGGGAAAGAGTTCTTTGACACTAGTTCTAAGACTTTATACTAGGCAGGATGTACTGAATTTCTGCCACGTCTTCTTTTCCTATAGACAAATACTGAGGCTAATTAGAACACAGAGTTAAAGTCTGCCTCTGTTGGTCAATATAATTATCCTGAAAACATATAGGGCTGCTTGTCAATATACATTACTTCGGTCAGCAACTGCCAATTATAAAAGTGAATGATAACATGCTATTCCCAGACTTAAATGTAGGACTTCTAGGATTCCGTGTGTATTCATGAAGTAAACAGCGATAAAAGTAATGGAGAGCAAAGATCCTTAACGCAAACTTATGCTAATGATTTCAGAAAATGCCATGCTGAAATATGTGGAAAATAAAATAATTTTCAAAAGATTATATTTTCTGACACAGGAATGCTACATTAAAAATAAAAAAATATAACAATATGAGATAATGACAGAGAAACTTATTCAGTTTGCAAGTACATACCATAAATTGCAGGATATATAATAGAAATTAAATCTCCATGAATTTTAGAACATTGAGTCTTGGCTCACAAGATTGCAGCTTCTTTGATGTGCTTTTATTACCAGAAACTAAAAACATTTTAATTATTAATACTTTACAACAGACATTTACTTATATATTTCTGAGCTACTCAGATGTGGTATGCAGGGTCAAGCATACATCCAGAGAGAGGAAATTAAATTATGGCGTTACGCCAATAGTCTGAGCCTGTACATTTTTTAGAAGCCATAGTCTATTTTTAATGTAAACATATAACTTGCAAAAAACATAAAACATCCTTTCACATCAGTAAACCTATGGTACAATTAAACCATATGCTAGTTTGGCCCCCTGTAGAATAACTAAGTTTATGGCCATCATTTTCTTAAAATGTATTCAAAATTATTATCTCCCTTTTCTTTATATATCCTTCTCCTATATGATCTGTCTGTAAGTGGCTAGTACAAAACACCAGGTAAATATCAAAGAGCTTGGAAGACAACTTTGAAAACATCTGTCCTTTGCTCCAAGAAGCAAAGCAGAATCTTTAGTCACAGATCCAAGTTCAATTCTGAGTCAGCACCAAGTCCAAATACTTTCTCCTGGACTGTATGTCAGCACCACACTAAACATGTATATCCTTTTAACTGCGTCTCTGTCCATCTAAATCCACCCTTTTCCTCATTTGAGATCTTGAGGTCATTTAAACAGAATGTAAACTAAGTCTGAAGATTTTTACATAAATGGTAAAATTATTTAAAAGAGCAATCATACAATTTTTTTTACGAAAACTTGGCCACTTGCCAGCCTTTTCTGTGCTTTCAATTTCTGTTAGATCAATAGGTCAACATGGAAAGATTCGAATCCAGCCAGGGATGTTCAACAAGTATTTATGGTATTGTATACCATTTATTAAGGAAATAGTTCAACTAAAATAACTGACAGGAACCATTAGTGAATTACTTGTGAATAACAAAGTAATTGTAATGAAGTAATATTTATTCTAGATCACTATTAACAATTTGCAGCATGGCATCACACCATTCTAAATAAAGCAAAATCTGTACTTTTTATTAGCATAACATTTTATTGAATAATTAAAATGAACACTGAATCACAAATATAAATTCATAATATATTTGTGAATTCTATGAAATGACAAAAACCTTTTAGATGAAACCTAATATTTATTACAATTACTATAATTGTGTTTGCATTAAAAATACATTTAATTCCTTATTTTGCTATCTTTTAAAAACATGTTAAGACTTACGGAATGTTAAAAACGTTTACTGACAAGTCTGACAGAAAAGGCATTACAACAACAAATAAAAACACAAGAATTGCATCAAATTAAATAGGCACTAAGAATTTTGACCCATTTATTATGTATATTATGTGTTATGAACATATTTTAACATACTCTAAAATATGAAGCACCAACAGAGAGAAAGAAAATTAGACATAAAAAATCAAAATAAGAAGGTTTTCAATAACTAAAGTAATTATTGTTTGCATGATTCACATGAAAAACGTTGAACAGATATTTTTATAATGCACAACAATAAATATACTAAGACCAGTAAAGACTGCCTTGTATTTCTCTTTTTAGAGTGATTTTTATTACCGTTTTAATGATGCATTTAGACCTGAGCTTAAGCAACATTTCTTTGTGAAAGGAAAAAGCATGATCACAAGGATCATGTAACATTGATATCATAAGAGTAAGAGCTCTTATGACGAACATTATGAAGGCTTGGCTACCTCTTGCTTTGCAAATGTAATCTTCTGCCTATAACTCTATATCTTCTTGAGATTGCAAAATTACTTGTGACTAATGGTATCAGCAAAATGACTCCAGCTGCATGAAGCCAGCCTTCCTCTTGAGTATTTGTCTGAACTATAAATGTGATTCATCAGTATGTCACTGAAAGAGCATCTTGATTATTCTGGCAAACTAGCAATAACTAGGGTAGAAAATGGGAATATAAACCAGGAGCTCTTCTGTTACTTTCAGCCTGCAATTTCAGCAAAACATCACAAGTGCTGCAGTTAGCAAAAACATCCTTTATACCACACACGGCGCAACGTGTCTGTTAAGACACCCTTGGCAGGACTGCCATTAATTCCTATCCAGCCTTTGACCATTTAATCCATAACCTCTTTAACGCTAGAAATTTTTTTTACATAGGAAATTGCAAACCAAGTGGGAGTCCTTAAGAGTGATGGCATCCTTATTCAAACAAAATCTGCAAAAGATGACCTTATGGGGGAAAAAAAAAGTTGTCGAGCTGAATTTACCTACTGTCTTTAAATACCCAAACTCAGCAGGGAAGGTATAGATTTTCCAGTCAGCTATTTGAATGCACGAGCAAGTCATTTACCTGAATTTACATTCAAAGACAAACACTGCCAATGAGATCGACGCACGAGGGCTGGGAATTCAACAACGACAAAACCCTGTGGAGTCAAACACTTTAAACTTCAAGTCCTGCTAGAGGTTAAAGCATCTTATGACTCGAGTGGAATAATATTAATCCAATATTTAGAGGCCAATCATTAACTAACAAAAGGAAATGTTAACTTTAAAATAAATTAAGCCACAAAATTAAGACTTGACAAAATGAGTACAACATTAGTCCCCTGGAACCTTTTCCAGCCACATGCCTTTATGCCATTGGAACAAATTGCTGCTGCCAATATTACTAATACTAATATTATAATACAATAATTACTAATACTTCATCCCAAAGGAACCCATCTTGTGTTTATCTCATATAAGAGGGGACACACTTCATCCACGTCTGGGTGAAGCATGGCTGCCATTATGCAGCATTAGCTATATAACTTGGAAGATCCAAATGAATGCTCCATGCATAGGATGGCACCCTCTACAAAGCAATGTCTGTGGTTACCATACTGGAGAATTGGTTTGAAGGGCAGAGTACCACCTGCTGGTCCAGCTCCATTTAGATCAGAATCCATGGGTTTAAACCAAAAAAAGAGGTCCTCCATCCCAAAATTAAACAGACCAACCAAGTCTAGCTTTGGAGATTTGACACAGTCAGGCTACAGAGTGGTGTTGCTATGCTGGTATTGACACACCCCCATCACAGTTACTGTGACTATGATCCTTCCTGTACTCCAAGTCATAATGCCCACAAGCGAAGAGGCATTTTGAAAAAAAAAAGCCTCAGAGAAAGAATTTTATTATCGTGAGTTAAATATTCAAGAAGATAATAGATTACTCACCTTTGTACCTGTACAGGCATTTCCTTTTTTGTATTCTTTATGACTTGCTCTCTTGTCAAGTTTATTCCACAGGGCTTTGGCCTTCCAGGTGGTAACCTTGGACTTGAGTTTCGCATAGAAGCTTTTAAAGTCCAGAGGATCAAGTTCAAGTTGGCGGCAGAGGATGTTAAAGGCCTGGATGGTGCCTTTGCCTGTGGAGGCCTGGACAAAGTTCTCAAACAGCTGGCCAGCCTGGGTGTTCTTCTCATCATCGTTTTCACCCATGTTTTCCCCAGATCACTCGGCAACAAAGGTTCGCCCTCTCTCCAGCTGTTCAGCAGCTACATGGACTGCTGGACGTCTTCAAGCATTTTCTCCCTAAACTGGTTAAAAGAAAGCTCACTGAGTCTGATGTCATCTCTGCGAGAATATTATCATGAAATTCTTAACAGATGGCTAATAAAGCTAAACATAAAAAAACTGGGATGAAATGATTATACTGATTGTTTTGTATAGAGAGTAGTTCAGATGACTTCTTCATATTAATCCCCATCAGAGACGGCAAGCCCATAATCACTTCAAGTCAATTGGTCTGTCAAGTTTTCATCATGAATAAGATTAAATACTACTCTGTAGTAGTCATTATCCTAAATCAAAAACTAATGCTGATGACTTCAACGTTGGAAAAATGTCTTGTACCTTGAAGAAATGATTAAAATCCTAATGCTCAGTACTTATTCTTTAATCAAAACGCTTAGAGATGCAATAGCTGAGAGGAGGTTACTGGATTTCAATGTTCTGTACATGACTGCGCATTTTCAAACTCATTGGCATGCTTTTTAGCAAGGCCTCAAAATAGACTCCTAGCTACATATGTTTCAAGAGTGAATCACATTCTTTGGATTTGAAGACATGCACTGCATAACAGGGAAATGATACTGTGGAGAGCACAGCCATGTGCATAAACAGCAGACAAAACCTTTCAGAAATGTAAAAAATACCACGTTCAAAGTTAAATTCAAGAGCAACATCTTTATTCTTATTCCCACACCTGAACCCTCTACCCCGATCATTCATTTGTTAAATGCAAACATTTTCAAAAACACTTTATTAAGTATTAAGTTAAAAGGCCACCATTAACACATAAAGCCACATTAATTTTTTTTTGTATCCATTCTTTATCAGAAATAAATGTATAATTTTATATTAAATATTATTTTGATAGTAATATATTTTAATAATAATAATAATATACTAGCACAAATCTCTAGTGGTGGATTTTACACATTCTCTGTAATGTAATGTATAATAAAATACTGTTTCATTCTGAAGAACACACAGTGAGTCACTCTTCACTTTCAAGGCAAACAAACATTCAGCATATAAACCAAGCTGTTGTTAAAAAGGATATCTCTTAATCTTTCTCTGCAATAGGATGGTTTAAATTAAAAGCTTACTTGATGTCTGTTTTATAAAGAAAGAACCCCTTGGACTGGCTCCATGTCTGTAATTGTTTCATTGTCCTGTCCCTGACAGACGAACCTAGAGCGCAATCATTTCTGACTGATGCCTCAAAGTGCTGCCTGTTTTGTGCTTCAGAACTAATGACCTGCATTCACCTGACTGAGCAACAATGCAAACTGTCTTATTTGGGCAAGGAAAGCAGAAACAAAAAAAAATGTTTGTTTTGTGGATTTGACTGCAGACCTTAATCCTCAAAATTCATTCCAAAAATGCATTTCTCTAGAACCATGCTAGTTTCCACAATCTAATGAGAACATTCCGCTACCCCTGGAAATATTAATTAAAATCCATGTTTATATTAATATCATACATTAAAACACAACCCTTCGCACAATCCTTAAACAAGCTATTTTTATCTCTACGCTAAATTAACTAAACTTGTACCTAGTCTAGAAGACCATATATTTTTGTCAAATGTAATATATTTATAATACCAATTTATTCTTCTGAAATCACCACTATTTGGATGAAGATTAACGAGATACAGAATGCCTGAAGGTATTAAAGTCGACTTCTCTGTGCTCAGTCTTTCCACTAAGACCCATATGAGCATTCTAAATTGGGAATATTGTTTCCATGAGATCTGAAACAGGAGCTCTTGGATATTCGAATCATTCATTATGGATGTACAGATGCATGCAATATGAACAAGTGTGAAAGCTGGACTGGCTTGCTTAACTTGCTTTCCTAGATGTACATAAACAGAACTCACATTTATAGGCCTTTAGAGATATCAGTTCACTCATCTCTAATTGAGCTTGGCAGTGTTTCGTATCTTCTCATCTTCCATCAAACAGCAACCACTGACAGATTGATACCAGAAATTTATGTGAAAAGATCTCTGGACAAGGGACTGACAGTGAGCAGTTTATGTTGAAAGGAAAACAAAAAAGCAACAGCATAAATGAGTTAGGTGACTAGTGATGTAAAACGTATTTAACATGGAAGCAGGAAAAAAACAAATGTAATTTTGTCAAAAAATAAATACACTTAGGACACTGAAAAAAATAACTTTGGTTTTCACTGCTATATATAAACACAACATTTGAGCACTGGGAATTTCAAGATTTTTACAGGAAGAGCCTGACAGCATATCTAAGAAACAATCAGCACTATTAGTAGAAACCAAACCCATCATGTTGGAATGCTGTAAGATTATGTTTTTAGCTCAGAAACAAGTGTTATTAGGGGAAAAGAATAAAACAGTCTTCTTTTTCTTTGCAACCTCACCACCTGAAGAGAAATAGATACTAAACCACCGACAGCTCCTTGTCGAGAGATGGATCTGTGTTCAGCTCACTTTTCATGTTTTGTTGTGATTGCAGAAGTATCACTTTAGGGAACTCAAAACACATTAAACCAACAGCTACTATAAACCCAGAAATGAGTCAACAGTAGAAGTGCATAATGTCAAAGTAGTATTCCACTACATATATAGGATTTTTGAACAAGTGCAAAAAACTGCAATTGGTTTTATTTCACTCAGATATTCCCAACATTACCTCAGACCTTTATGTATGCTGAAAAGGGCAGAAAAATCATAAAAAGACCTATGGACAATGCAGCCGCTTGAGGAAACAGAATCAACTGAATAACGGTGCAGAAAAATAATCAGACCACAGATGAATATTGCAAGAGGAGAAATATTCATTTCTTTATCAGCGCTTCTTGAGCTCCTGAGCATATCCTTTGTTTGCTCACTGAACTAAATAGGTGTGGCATCACAAAGCGACAGGCTACCACAATCTCTAAGTTCCTTTATCGGCCCCACCTCTTTTTGTAAAGTGCTGACTGTAATAACGGACTGGTCGGTTATTCCACATTACTTGTTGTATGCACATAGCGTAGGCTTTTTTTTGTATACTATTGAAAAGAGTTTTACCTTTAAAATCAATTTAAACATTGCAGATTCTCCCCTCATCCAATCTCTTGAAATGAGAAATTTTAAGATTAATTTTAGCTCTAATTGTATTAACAAATTTAACTCTGTTGTACAAAACCTAAATAAAAATAGAATAAAAAGTAAACTTTTTATACTTACAGAATACAAATATACTTTAAAGTAGCAGATAAATACAGATTGCTAACTCCCTTGAAAGTATTTTGGACTTACTTTGTGGTCAGGGAGGGAATTCAAAGCAGTTCCTACGTTGTAGTAGGATTTTGGAAAAAATATCCCGCAGAAGAATCTAAAAGATGTGAAATATGCACCTGCTGGGGCTAATTCAACAGAAGGTTGAGAGAAATAAGAAAAGTAAACAAGTCTTTCATAAGAGACTCAAACTAGAATGTAACTGTTTCGAAATATGTTGAGAGGTATTAAAAATGTAATGTAACACATGAGTATTGGAACAAACAGCATTTTCTTTTTAATCCCTTTCGGTATATAAATTCCGTTTTTACTGTAAGGAGATTAACTGAGTCTCTACGAATAATCCTCCTGCCTATGACAATTTTGTATTTTAGGATGAAACATTCAGAGGCATGGTCCTTCTCTCAGATCATGCACTACCTTGGAGCAGAGCTTAATCAAGTTAAGGTCTTAGTAATAAAAAACACAAAGATATATATATTATATACATCTTAAGTATGACTTAAAATCTTATAAAAATGAAAATCTGTCATTTAAATGGTATGCAAGTGTAAAAAACTCAGGATATGACTGATATTATAATCTGTATCATAATTAGATCAATGCACTTATTTTGTGAAGGCTGTACAGATTTCCTCCAGTGCAAATCCCACTTGTCACACCCAGGCTTCTTAGTACCTGTATTTTCTTGTGCATTTCTTTCTTTTGGTCTCTTGGACCTAGTGCATTTCTTTTTGCGTTGCCAAGACTGAATTCAGGTGAAGCTCCGACGTAGATAAATAAAAAAAAGTGTATGCAGACAGGTTCCATAAACAATACAGGCGTGACAAAAGGAAGCTGGTGTCAACCGATGCAAGCAGAACAATGCGAGATCTGGGAATTTTATGTAACTCTGGTAATTACAGCGGAGTGTGAATAAAACCAGGAAGGAACTCCAGGCACTCTGATAATGGAACACAGAAGTTCAGAACGGGATGCTAGTTCATTCTAACAATATTTGAGTTATCCAGAGAACTAAAATATTTCCATGTTGTAAAACGTATGAGCAGTGTCCTGCACAGAAAACTCTAAGTAACATCATTTGCTTAAGGACTGAAGCCAAAAGCAAGGAAAGCTGTTTTTTAGCCATCACTCATGTAGCACATTTGTTCTAGAGATATGAAATAAAAAATTCACCCATCCCTACAATCCTGAGTAAGATGTGGCATCTACCCAGCTGGGCCTTTGTTATATTTGTTTTTCCTCACACTGCATCTGTTGATCAAATACTTCTAAACACAGGTTGTTTAGTGCCAGGACTCTAGGTATATATTTAAGACGCTCCACATTCAGCACTGCTACACATTTAAAAAGACAAAAATGCCAAGAACATTGAGCCTTTCAAACACAAATTAACTCCTTTGATCAAATTACAGCCTGCATTTCAGTTAAAATATATTCAATCCGTTTCTGAATTTACACTATTCCAGAAGTAAAAGAAAAAAGATCCTACTGAAAATCATAAGAAATACAGTAGATGATGGCATTATGTGTTTGTTGGAAAATAAACAAACTACAATACAGTAAAAATACTATTCCCCTCAGAAAAATAAAACATATAGAGTATTTTCTAAATCTATGCATAATATTAAATATTGTTAGTGTACGATTAAAAATGGATGAGTAAAACACCAGCAAGAATTAATAAGCAATTTCAGTTTGTGTTACCCACGCTTTTGTACCCTCTTTGCAACAACTTACAGTATTTAAACCTAGAGATTTCCAAAGCTTATCAATTCAAATTCATGGAAATTCACATTTCTGGTGCTTGTTGTTTAGAAACTTCTTCTTGGCTTCCCTAACATTAAGAAGGCAGGATATTAACATTCGATTGAGTATATCTAATACGCAGTACACTTAAGTTTGAAAAAACAGAAGTTCCTTTCTCCTTCTCAAATAACCCAGTTTAAGGAAGTAAAAACGATTACATTTTTTTGTTAAACAGGACAGGAACCGTACTGGCTATACCTGTTTGCTACTCAAATCTATTTGGGTGCACTGTGAAAATAATTATGGTCTATGCTTAATGCAGTTCCATGTCATTCTGCTTTACGAGTAGGCAGAAATGCCAGGGCCAAGAGAGTATTACAGAGAAGACGGGAGTACCTCAGAATAGCGAGAGGGTTTCAGGTTCCAGTGCAATAAATACATAACCTTGCAGTAGCTTTCAAACCAATACTATTTAGAGCCGTGTTACTTCAGTGTGAATCTAAAAGTTATTGATCCCCATGTGTTTATAGAAGGTACAATAAACTTTGACAATGGGTTTGTTAAGAACCATGCTTTAAAATGGTAAACTCTTGGAGAAGCTAATGCATTGCTCAAGTTACACTTATACAGTATATAATTACACTTATATATAAATTATGTGGTACACCACTGTGGTAGCAGAGTAAAGAACAGTAAAGCACAGTGATGCATTGTTGTAAACACATGGCAAAGCATGGATAGAGATAGAAAACATGATATACAGTATATACTGTACCACAGAACACTAAGACCAAGCAATTAACCACTAATATTTAAGGGTCAATATTCTTACCCTTAAAAAGGTTTATTAGAGAAAAAGTTGATTGTTCAGAAAAGGTTATCTGCTCATCTAAGAGAGAGACCATTTTAAATTTCTCTAAATTTCTTCCATAAATAAGCAAAAAGGTTAATCACAGACAATCAAGAAATGTACAGTACCAAGCTACATACAAAATACATTTATTATTAAACTGGCACACTCCTCCTCTAGAAGTAAACCGCCTTCTATTTGAACAATTTTGTCAAAGTATGTATTTCTTCTCCAAGTCTAAAGCATGCAGAATGATCTGTCAAAGACATTAACAGAGCCCCCCTGACTACAAACTGTATTGCGTTCCTGGATTAACATTAAGCAATATTAACACTTTTTCATTTTCCCTTTATATTCTTTAAATACAACATATGAAAGCTTGAGTGGGATAATGACTTTAGACAAACTACTTCAGCAGTTTGAATGCCTTGCCCAGTCCTGCTGTGAGGTCTACAGTTTCACTATAAAAGATATTGCTGATCAGAGCACTTGAAAGGAGCTTCTCATCTTCTAGACAAGCGCTGCTGACTGGAATCACTCAACGGGAGGGTGGCATGGCCTTCTGAGTACAGCTGATTAGGAATCCAGGAGGTTATTTTCTCTATGACCTCTTTTCCCCTTCCTGTTCCATTACTAGCACCTGAATATTCTGCGCACACCAGCAGTGCTGGCCTGGGAGGAGATGCATCAGAACAGGAAGGAAACGTTAACACCTCTCTGCCAAGGTAAAAGCGACAACCTCGCAGAACAGGCCGCTTCAGAACGTTTCTCTGTGGGATTTCTGTGTCTTGCACAATTTTGCATTGATCTCGTTTTGTCAGTAAAGTTCACTGGGAAAAGGAGGCTGCCCATTCAGCAGATTCTTATCACCTATCATTACATAGGGTTACAGTTCAATGAACAATGAACTTTTAAAAAACATAGACCTCAAAATATACGGATTCAGAAAAACAATTTCAAATGTCAACCGATATCTGTGGTCAGTACTGGAATTACTAAGGGTTCTTTTTTAAACAGGATTGAGAAAATTCAGATTTTTGGAGTTCATGTGCACACTAGGTTTTTAAATGAGTTTTGAATTTTTTTAAACTTGCTCCCTCAATCAAGGAGAACAAATTTAATTAAGATTCGTTTAAATTATCCCATAAGAGACCGTATAGTCCTTAACATAAAAAAAAATAGAATCTGTAGGAGAGAAAGACACGCACTCATGTACATAGACAATACTGGTTCATGGTCATCCACACATCACTCTTTCTAGTAGAATGTAAAATATTCGGCAATAGTATTTTAGTTAAGTTTAATTTTATTTTTTTAAATATACTGTATAATGAAATTAAGGAAAAAAAGGCCAGGGCATACTGTGGTCATTTTCAAACATGAGAAAGAAATGAATGATGGTATATCATGGTGCGACAGACAGGAAGAACAGCTTAGACACTCTTCCTCAGTCTTCATGAGTAACGCTACACAACCCTCACCACTTCCTCTTGAGTTATTACGACAGAACTAAATTAAGATCTGTTTTTGTGAAAATGTTAACTACTATCAGACTGAAACACAAGCATGTCGGCTGTTTTAGTAAGAATTCAGGAATTTGCACAAGTGAAAACACAGCTCATTCATGCCAGGCAGAAGTAAGGCAGTGACTTAATTTCTAAAGCATCCTGACTGATAAGTGATGCTAACTCTTTGCAAAGATTAGACACAGAATGGATTATTTCTCCTACATTTTATAGCAATAATAAAACATTTACAGTTTTAGCCATGGCAGAAACCAGAAATTCAACTTCAGAGATCATTATAAGACTCAGCTTTAAAGGTTTTTTTGATGGGCTTTTTTCGACACCAGTTTTAATAAAGGTCGTGGCTGTCTTGGGAGCAGAACATACCTTGTTTAATAGCACAAAAAATACAGAAGGGCAAAAGATAATCATATGATTTACACAACACTATCTTCATTTGTTCACTTGCCCAGATCTACTGTATGTCTGCACTACACAAAGGACAGGGTTCTTTAATAGTGCACCCACTGGCAAGCAGTTCTCTGAATTACAGAGCTTCATGCTCATACACCACTAACCCCAGATTACTGTAGGATGCTAGGTACAAAAAGCCCTTTATGCATTTCTGATTAAAATGCTAAGCTTATTCTAGACACCCTTAATGCATATTAATCAAAGTACAACAGTACAGCAGAACAACTGAACTATTTAAAGGTCTGTCAGTGTAACAACACACATGCTGTTGCTGAAAATTAAAGCGATTCTGTTTTATAAATCAAAGCATAGTGAGAGAAAGAGGACAGAATTCCCATTTTAATAGAAGATCACCAAAATCTATAGACCAATTCTTAGAGTTGTTCCCTGATAGACATACAATGGCCAAGTGAATGACAAAATTACACTCATATTGAACAGTGGAAATTCACAGGGGAAACAAATACAGTTAAAAGATACAATTTTTCACATTGCTGTTTGGAGTCTAGCATTTAGTACTGGTAAATGGCATTAGTATATTGCTTTCTAACTGGAGATATTATGGCATCTTTTAACATATTCAAAGCTAGCCACACATTTGAATGTAACACTTTATAGACAGACAAACAGTTGTTTGGCACCT